>NC_080050.1:31615569-32215569 GCF_026212465.1 Amaranthus tricolor | reverse complement strand
GATGTATACAACATTACCTTTGTAACAAAAAAAATATTTATTTCCAATTGACCCTTGATTGCAACTACACAATAATAAGAAGCGCATATGATTGAAATAGATAAATTCATTTTACAACAATCAAATCATGTACTCGTAAGTTCACATTACAACCCACCATGAATAAAAGAAAAAAATTATGCAATCCATTTCATATCCAAAAAAATGAATTCATGTACTCCATCTTATGACCTTAGATAGGTGTGGCCCAACTTCTATATGATGGAGCTCATTTGACGAGGATATAAGCTTTTGGCTTCGATAAATGTAGAAGTTCCAAGGATGCAATGGAACAATTAGATTATTCTAGCAATTCTATTCCAGCGCCATTTAGTTTCAATAAATAAGTATAACTACCATTTGATGAGGGAGCTACCTACAACTTACAAAACAAACCTTCACATAAGCTTTAAGCTTACTTTCAACATTACACTACACACTTTTTAGAAGTTTCCTTTTATCCACTATTCTAATATCTTATTTGCGAGTTTATACATTTTGAAAGTTTGTATTTTCTTATCCAACTAATACTTGAGGTTCTAGTATAACTCTTTGAATTTATATACAGTGGATGTCTATATTGGGTTTGTACTACCTTCAAATACTTAACTTGCATCTATGTTACTGGGACCCGGGCACCGATGTCGAATACTAGTACGTGTCCAAGAGTCGGATATGTCTAAATATTCAATTTTATGCCTAAAATGAAATGTCTAAGTGTCAAACCATGTCCGCGCATCAAGGATCGAACACGGATACGTGGAGTGAAATGAAGAGTCCGAATAACATAGCTTGAGCCTCTGCATACGCTCAACTTCTAACAAGACCATCAAAGCTAACTATTATGCAATCCCATGTTCCCATCTATAACTATAAGCCAAAAAGCTGATGATGAAGAACAATACTCTCCATTTCATGTCCCTAAAAACAAATAACATGTACTACATCAAAATATTTAATGACCTAGGCGTGCACTAACAAGCACTAATTCCACTATAATGCTTGGTGAGTAATGCTTGGTCCTAATAACGTATGGTTTCGGGAAAAAGTGAAACTCATCCTGTGTCGTATGCAACTCAATGCTCATTACTCGTGGGTTTGTAGGCCCGAGCCTACTGGTGCCCCGTGAGTGTATCCACACAAGTGGGCCCATGGAGTGTCATGTGACGAATTGTCACGGCCTAACAAAAACAATTACCAACATTCACTACATCAAAATAACATTTAATGACCTAGACATGCACTAAAAAGCACTAATTCAACTATAAGCATATTAGAATAGCAAAAAAAGTATGCAACTGAACAAGAGTCTCATGAATAGTCTTCCATACCTGAAGAATCTTAACTCTCCCAGCAACATCAGGCCGATCAACAGTCACCTGACGATCGAACCTTCCCGGCCTCAACAAAGCCGAATCAAGAACATCCGGCCTATTCGTCGCAGCCAAAACAATCACCCCCGAATTCCCCGAAAACCCATCCATCTCAGTCAACAACTGATTAATAGTCTGTTCCCTCTCATCATTCCCACCCCCAAGTCCTGCCCCTCTTTGCCTACCCACAGCATCAATCTCATCAATAAACACAATGCATGGTGCCTTACTCTTAGCCTTCTCAAACAAATCTCTCACTCTAGAAGCTCCTACCCCAACAAACAACTCTACAAACTCAGACGCCGCACACGAAAAGAACGGCACTCCTGCCTCCCCAGCTACCGCCCTCGCTAACAGCGTCTTCCCTGTCCCAGGGGGGCCCACAAGAAGACACCCTTTTGGAATTTTTGCCCCTAATGCAGTGTACTTATCAGGGTTCTTCAAAAAATCCACTACTTCCTGTAATTCTAACTTAGCTTGATCAGCACCAGCAACGTCAGAAAATGTCACACCAGTTTCAGGTACTTCCTGGAATTTGGACTTGGATCGGCCAAAATCCATCGGCCCACCAAGCCCACCAGGGCCTCCGGGCCCACCTTGTGCCCGGCGGAACAAGAAAAACAACCCTGCAAAAGCTAAAACAGGAAACAACAAATTCCCAATAATACTAAACAACCCATTTCCACCCTCCCCTTCAGAAACAGAAATATCTACACCATTCATAGCTAAAATATCAATAAGATCAGGATCATTAGGAACAACTACAGTAGCTCTTTTACCATCAATAGCAGTTAATTGTAAAACACCTCCATCTTTACTGAATCTAACTCTTTCAACCTTACCCTTTTTGACTGCATTCAAGAATTCACTGTACCTCCATTGAGAACCTTCTGGAAGGTCAGAATTTGAAGGTTTTGGAGCATTTAAAACCAAATTTTGTGAAAAGGGTGATGAATTTGAAAGACTATTTGCATTGGGTTGAGCTTCAATTACTTGAGGAGGTTGTGGAGGAGGTAAATTATCAAGTGCTAACGCTTGTTGTGAAGCAATAGTTGTTGATAAAATTAAAGCTGTTAAAGTTGATTTTGAAGGGAAATTAGGGTTTTTTGAATTGGGAAGAGATTGTTTGATTAAAAGCTTCTTCTTATGTGAAAAAACAAAAGTGGGTTTTGTAGTTTTGGGAGTTGGTGGATATATTTGGATGCCATTGCTAAGAAAGCTTGAAGAAAGCAAAGGATTTGCCATGGTTGATGCCTTGAGTTTTTTGGGGGGTGTTTCAGAGGAGAGGGATAGAAATATGAAGTAATAAGAAACTTATGGCTGAAAGGTGCTGATGCTTTGGTGGAACACAAAAACGAAAAATCAATGTGTAGATATTTATTGGGAATTTTGAATTGAATTTAATTAAATTTGACAATGAATTTAGTGCGTGGATTAATTTGTGACATGAGTGTTGGAGGCTTGGGGCTGGATTCTTAGATCACAAGTGGGGTTGTAATGTAAAACATGGTTTGGAATTCCATATAGTCCATGAGATGAAGTTTTTGCTTGAATGTGTCTACGTGTGCCTTCACTTGTCCACTCACATTCTTTTGTTCTTAAGCAATTAGAGTTTGTTTTCGATTCAGAATCGAATTTTGTATTTTTTCTGTTTTTACACCAAATTCAGTATATTAATTTGTTTCTAAATATCTCAATATTGTATTTAATAAAAAAAATTATAAAATATTATATTAATAAAACTTACATTAATACAAATTAAATAAGATTTTACTTGATTATGTTTTAACATATAAATTAATAATAAAATATAAATTAAAAGTAACAGATAAATAGTATCGAAAAACCAAATAAGTAAATAATTACTTTGAATTGAAGGGAGTATGACTTTTCTGAATAAGATCATGCGTTCGATTCTCACTTAGTTCTCCTCTTCACCCAACCTATCGTGTAATCACAAAACTAAAAAGTTTGCATACTATTTGAATCCGATTATGATCCAAAACATATACTTATACAAGGGATGGCAACCAAGTCTAAATTCGACCATAGTCCAACCCAATCCGGTGTCAAATAGGTATTCAATCTCATAAAAATATAACAATCCGACTTGAATCAGGCTCGAACTCCGTTACAATTTGAAATTCGACTGCAACTTTGTAAAAAAAATTATTGTCCTAGTTTTTTTAATCAAACTTGTATCTTTTAACATTGATAATAATATAAATGTGCCTTATTTGACTATTGATGTAGCAATTATATTGCTGGTAGATTTATTTGCAATTTATTATAGAAACATTTTTTTTTCCAAAACTTCAACAATGATAAGATAATAAAAGGTTTTTTTTTTTTTAAAGTTAAGGGATGGAGGGAAAAAGAGGAGAAAGAAGAAAATCAAAATCTTTTCAATGTCAAATTTCTTTGTGGAGTACTAATTTAATTCAACTTATAATTTAAAATTAATTAAAATATATAAATTTAGTGTACGATATCATTGTTACACTATAAAAGATATCTTAATATATATCTCATCCAGGGGCGAAGCCAAGATTTTGAGTTAAGGGAGCTAAATTATCGATATACTAGCACATTATTTATTATATATAAACTAGTTAAATTATGAAAATTTAAAAATTATATAGATTGAAATAAAATTGAATCATATATAGCAAAAATTATATTTAACAAATATAGTTCAAGATTTCCTATAATTACCCATTTTAAAAAATCCACGTGTTTTTGACTCTATATATTTGCCTTCTAAATTTTTTTTAAAAAACACTATTTAAATTAAGATAGCAAAATTATAGGCACAAAAGGATGAATATGAAATTATGAAAGATAGATAGTAATGATATTATAGTATTAATTAAATTTAATTAATCTAGTAAAAAATGTAGTTCAAATTTGGGTTTAATCTATTAACTTTTGTTACAATTAATTATATAATATATGCACTCTTTAAATTATGCACTCTTTAAATTATATAATATATTAGTAAAGGAGGCCAAAGCGAAAATTACAAAAAAATTACATTTTCGGCAAGGGGGATCGGACCTCCACCCGCCTTGGTGTGGCTTCGCCCTTGATCTCACCCATCAGTTTAGGCATAGTTAGTTAATTCTTTACATCAAAATGCATATTGGAGTATATAATATAGTAAAAATTCAACCAAAACTTAAATTGATACTTGAGATTCTAAAATATACTTTATACTCTTAACAATTATTATTATGCATAGCTCCTATTAACCTATTAGTCACATATTTTTTTCACATTTTCGTTGGCAATATTTATACCTTTAATATCTCTAATTATGCTTAATTAAAAATTATAAAAATTTAATACTAATAATCATTGTATTGAGACGAATCAAACAAGATATCATTTAACTAAGTTTTAACTCATAAATTAAGAATAAAATATATATTAAAAGTGATAAATGAATAGCTAACTTATAAGTAAATGGAACTAATATCATGAATATGAATATGAGGGAATATGTCCCAACTCCTAGGGAAAATTTGCCACTGATTGACACGAGCTCCCAAATTAGCCAACACTTAGATGCGCAAACATAATGCCATCTCACCTCATAACGTATAACGTGTCGCTCTCAGGAGTCAGGAGTCAGGAGTCATAATTTACATAACCACTCATAAAAATATGGTATACTCCTTTCTAAACAACTCATTAATACTCAGTACTCACTATTTCAGCGCCATTAGAATAGCAGAAGAGTAAAGAAATCGAACAGACTCAGATAAACATGGAGAAAGAAAGAAAACGTGATAAGGAAAAGGACGAAAGAGATAAAAGAGAGAAAGAAGAGCAGCAACAGAAGGAAGAGCGGAATCCTTATACACATGAGAAACATCAAGCTCCTAATATTTCAGAAATGAAGCCGGCGACGGAGAATGCGTATGGAGGTGGTATGTACGCTCAGGATGAGGAGGTTGATGCTAGACCATCTCATCCGCCGGCGAGCCTAACTCAGAGTGCTGATGGGCCCCCTGAGGCCCACTTACGGCCCAAGCGTCAGCCTCCTTCCAGTGGCGACCGTGACATTGATATAACTGGCCAATCTTATATACAGTGAATTTTCTAGGTCATGATTATATATCTATATATATCTCTTGTAAATTCATTGTAATTTTGTGTATATTTTTTAAACATTACTTCTACTTATGTCGTGTATAGTACTCTTTTTCCTTTAGTTATTGAGCCTTTAGTTGTTCAGGTTTATTTTTTAGATTTTGTATGTCTAGGTTTTGGTCTCTTGGGTGGAATTAGAAGAATGAGTTGTTAATTAATCGATATTTATATTCAATTTTATCATAATATCTTGATAATAGTCGTTACATAGTTAAATAGTCGATTTAACAACTAGTAAATATATTTATATTTAACTTTTATCATAATATCTTGATAATAATTACATATTTAAATAGTCGATTTAACAACTAGTAAATATATTTATATTTAACTTTTATCATAATATCTTGATAATAGTTACATATTTAAAGTAAATATATTTATATTTAATTTTTATTATAATATCTTGATAATAGTTGTTACATAGTTAAAATAGTCAATTTAACAACTAGTAAATCAGTTGCTAAAGTCAGTCTAATAGACTAACACTCATTTGTCAAATTAATCTTACAACAATAGATAACTATTAACTAGCAAAATCGTTTTCAAGTCGGCTAATAGTCATTTATGTTAGGTTTGATGGTGTATGTGGGTAAATTAAAGAGAATATAAAAATATGTGCTGTGGGCAAGGGTAAATTAAAGAAAAAATAAAAATATGTGTTTTATGTGGGCAAATTAAAGAGAAAATAAAAATAGTTGTCTCTTTAAAAAATAGCCTCTTATAAAAATAACTGAATTTAACTTAATGTTGAATTTCAATGAAATTATCGATTCCAAAACATAGCTCTAGAAAGTCTTATAATAGTAATAAGATAAAAAAATTTATAATACAGAATAATTATAATCAATAGATTACAAGTACAAGTCAAGAATGTCATAAAATATAATTTCAATATAAAATTTGTTTAATCTATGTAATAATCAGAAATTATCAATGTCTATACAATGCCATTACAACATTCCAACATAACTTTTTACTAAATTAGATCTATAATAATCCAACTTAAAAGAATACATGTATTATAATCCTTGAAAACTTTTTTTACCCCTTCTTCAAACCCTCCAAAAAACAATTTTTTCTATATACAATGAATTATTCTATAATTGTTTGGGCTTTAATCCAATTTTACAAATTTCTTCCAAAGGTGGAGTATCCCATTTAAATGCTCTCCCTTTCATCAGCTTGAAATCTTTTACACATTGTTCCACATTCAGGCCCACTACTCTTTTCCTGAATTGGGCCAGCTTTTTTCCAACAGATTTATCAAAAATCTTTTCCCAGCCCGTTTCCCACTCATCATGGGCATCACAAAGTTCAAGGGTCCCATTTCTCCAAGGTGTCCAACTCCATTTTGGGCTTAGCCCAAGCATAATTTCTGCCACACAAGGCCCAACACAAACAGGCTTACAAGGCCTACATTTGGCTCCACTTAAAGGCCCATGGCTTGATAGGGTTGCGACGGGCACCCCAAATCGAGATGGTGGGTATGAGTACTTACGATCTGATACGATGCAAAAGGGTTGGGCGGGCGTAAGGAAAGATACATTGTGGGAAAGAAGTTGGGCTTTGAAAGCGGTCTCTGAGTTAAGCTCGGTGTAGTTTAGGGCGTCTAGAGTAGGGATGAGGGAAAGACGAGAAAGGGCTACAATGGAGGTGTTGTAGTCCCCGATGCCTAGTCGATCATTAAGACCACCATAAGTAGACCCAGGTGGTACCACGTATTGACCCGGGATGAAGCTATACGAGTTTAACGGAGCGGACCAATAGCCATCCACTCGGGTTCGGACTATCCAATCATATGTGAATTCCTTCTTCTTTTGATAGTCTTCAATCATTGTTAGGCATCCTTCCACCAAGTTGAAATATTGCAATAGTCCCTGTAAGAGAAGAGAGGATTCATGATTTACAAGGGTCGTATTTAGGGTGGGGTAAGGGCCGAGAAAGTGCAATGCAATAAGGGCGGATTCAAGGACTATCAATATTGTCAACGGAAAATATTTAAATTATGTACAAAATTATGTATCTATAAATGCTAATATATGTGCTTTAAGTTAGTAAGAATTTTGATATGTGACAACATTTTTCGGAATTGAATAAAAGACATTTAGTTAATTATTTAGTATTGCTTATATAAAATTTGACACATTCACAAGTTATAGTTTGGGTGTTAATATAAAGAAAATAATAGTCATCCTATTTTTACATACTTATAAGTCTCTCAATTTTCAATTAGGTTTTAAAAAATTTAAAAAAAAAAAAAAAAAGTCTTACCTACAAAAATTATTAAATCAACTACACGCAAAGTTGTGTAATACTGTAATGTGTAGTTGTGTACGACATAACATTCTTTATTTCGTGGTCCCGATCCCAACAAATTTTGATTTGTAGATATTTTTGTTGAACCAAAGTTGGAATATATTCAAATTTGTCCGTTTTAAACTTTTTGAATATGATTAGAATAAATATTTGTCTTAATTTAGAGGATAAGTGTTCTAACCATTTATTGGGTTGATTCTACCCATATATTGGGTTTTAATCTCTCTCTTCGTGAGAGTTTGAAGTTATGAAGTTTGGTTTGTAATTGATTTGTAGGTAGATATTAATGCGATAATAGCACAAATAACAAAATTGCAATTACCATCAACTATATCAAATTCAATTCTATCTCAAGACTACAACAGATCGAAAAACCCCCTCGTAGAAGGCCGTGTCAAACAGCGATGTGGAAAAAGATATTCAGAATTGTCAGATCTAATATACAACAATTATAGTTTTGTTAATTTTGAATTATCTTTGATTAAAATTGTTATGTACTTGTTAATTTTTATTTCTGATGTACATGTTGTATGACTTTTTACTAATGCATCAGGTATTATTCAAAAAAAAAAGTTGGAATATATCCAACTTCTCGTTAACTTAGTTTTGAAGTGTTTCCTATCAAAAAAAACAAATAAATACTCCATCCAATTCACTGCTAATGTCCCATTTGCTTTATGCAGTTTATCCAATACACTTATTCAATCCTTAATATCTCTATCGTGCTTAACTAAAAATTATGAAAAGTTGATATAAATAATCCTTGCATTGAGATGAATTAAACAAGATCCCACTTGACTATGTTTAACTTATATTAATAATAAAATAAAAATTAAAAGCAAGAAATGAATAATATCCAAAAAGCAAATGATACATTAATAATGAATTTGGGGAGTAATTTCTAAAGGGTAATAAAACTAAATTTTTCAATTGAGTGTTCTAAACATAAAAAACATTAGAGTATACTACTTTGTCCCTTATAGATTGAATCAAAGAAAAAATTAATATTTTTCAAGAAAAGGATAAAAGTAATAAATAAAGAGAGAGAATGAGTGGTGTGAATGGAATTAAAAGAGAGTAAAAATATATGAATGAGATTAAAAAAAGTGGCGAGCCATTATCCAAAAATAAAAATGATGCAAATTAAGTGAGACGGACTAAAACGAAAGATACCGCAAATTCAATAGGACAGAGAAAGTACACATATATTAGGTATGGGATCCAAGTCAACCATCAGTTAAGATAATATAAGACCCCAGAATATATTATACACCCTACTATTATGACCAAATGTTATATTTGATTTTGTACATTTGTAGATACACTATTTCAATTTTAAATATATCTATTAATAAAATTTACATTAAAACGAAACAAATAAGATTCTTCTTTGACTATTTTTAATTTAAATATTAAGGATAAAATATAAATAAAGAGTAATTGGTGAAAAGTAACAAAGTATAATCTAATGATAGTATAAAATAATTGAGTAATATCATCATAACATATACTAAAAGAACTCTAAAGTGACAAATGAAAGCTCTTAAGAGCTTTGCTAAATATCATTTTTTAACAGGCTAATTCAATTAACATGGCATTATATGTTGAAATCTTTGATTGGACCATATATTAGAAATAATACGTTTATTTTTGGAACATGAAATTGATTACAAATTTTAATAAGAATAATATTTTATAGTTTTTATATATACATCAAATATTATTATATCGAACATTACATATGAATGTTAAAAATTGAATTTGATTAAGATAATATATATGCTTACATCATTATTTAAAAATTATATTTTTATATACGTAAACATTTAAAACTTTGTGCATTGCCCGAGTTTCTACACTAGTATATATGAATTATGATCTCTCTAGGATAGTTTTTGTCAAAATAATAGACAATTTTATCTCTATAATAGACATTTTCTTGTTAAGTTGTTTAAACTTCAAACAAATGGAAAATCTTAACATTCTTCTTGTACAAGTTTTTGATATCAAAACATTTAAAAGTAATATGCCTGAAATTCAAAGGAGCAATAGAGCTTTAGTGGCTTAGTTTGATAAGATGATAAGAACAATTTCAAGTTGGTCCCCAAATATCCACTATCCAGTCCTATCATAAAATTCTACGGGCAGATTCTCCGTCAAAGTGATGCACTATATATTTCTTTAACCTGCAACTTCCTATTCTTTATCGTTTTCCTTTGCACCTAGGAGTATTTTTTATCGGAGATCTTATTAAAATAGGGGCCAATTTATGGTATTCGACTATTAAAATAGTCGCAATTCTGTAATTTGTCTTTGTAAATAACAGTTATTTGTAAAGTTAATAAATCACCCTTATGTGGTAGGATTTGCTAGGGGGAGAGTTTTATTATTTTAATTTTTTTTAATTTTATTATCATTTTTTTGTCTTTATGTGGTGATTTACCACGTTATTGATTATAAATCTTTGATTAATTTAATCATGTAATTATTATGTAACGAAGAAAGTATGATGATATCTTAGATCCAACTTCTACGAAGATCAAGCTGTAATGACTCATCAATTTGATTATTCTTTGAAGTGGGACAAAGTTGGATGTTTTGATATAAAGCTAACATGATTGTCCAACCCAAACTTTGTTTATAATAAAAGTTTTGTGATGCGTCTTAAATAGGCTTATGGGATTATTTGAGGTTCAACTTAGCTCATACTTCTAAAGAAGATTAAATTCATGTATAGCAAATTGATAAAACAGAGTAAAATCGCTTTTACTATCTTTTAAAGTGGTTTATGGGTTTTGACTTTTTTGTATGTCAAACCGTCATTTGGGTGGTTTGTTTGAAGGGATTTTGAAAATGAAACCTGAGACTAAGGTGAAAATAAGGAGCTTCTTGTTTCTTTAGAGAAAATGAGACTTCGGGAAGGTTGGGGAATCAAATCATTTCATTTGCATCGTTACCGAATAAAGACATTTTTCTTCAGGTCTCACGTAAGCTCTCACCTGATTTTAACTAATTCAATTGATTTTTACTACGTTAAATTAATTTGTATTGATTAGAACTTATTAAACTAACTTTTAGAAAAAGTGATTTTTGCATATTGTAAATGATTTTTAGTTATAAAATATAATTAAGTTCTACCGATAAAAGTGATTTTTACTGATTGTAACTGGTTTTTACTAAATTTTTTCTAATTTTTACTAATTTCAACTGATTTTTATTGATTGATATTGATTTTTACTTATCTAAACAGATTTTTACACATACTTATTTTTTTAAGATAAACTAAAAGTGCCTCATGAAAAAATGGACAAAGATGGATTTAAGCCATCCATTGACTTTCAGAGCACTTCTGCTCTAATATCTTCATATTCTTTCTCAAAACTAAGAAGTTTAAACGTTGGTATTTTTTTTCCCTTAAAAAGAAGGAAAAGAATAGATTTGCAACTTTTCCAACCTCCTTTCAAACTATCCCAAACACATTCTGGGAGCATAGCCAACCAATTCCTTTCTTCTCAAAGGTACTCTATCTTTTTAAATTAAAAGCTCTATTTTTATAGTTATTAATCGTATGCCCTACACATATAGATACAATTAGAAAGATTTCCTTAACACCATAAAGCAGAACTTTTTGCATCTAAGCAAGTGCAAATGGTGTATTGACCTCCATCTTCAAATTAAATATACATTTCAAAACCATTTAAGTATTTAACTAAATTTATTTAACTATTTTATATCATTCGAAGATAAATTAGAGAATCCTGACAAGTAAGAAGGTGGAAAAAATTAATTATTTCTGTAAACGGTGAAAATTAAACATCTATTACAAAAGTAAAAGTGATAATTTTTAACCACTAGAATAACCATAATTCCCTTTTCTAAACTACATGATTCATAGGGTGGTTCTATATTTTTTTTATTTACACAAAAGATCAAAGCCACCAAAGAAACTCAATATTTTCACTATTTTAAACCTTATGCTTAGTCCCTATCATTTTGTAAGATTACTCATGTGATCATCTTGGGATTAGTGGAAAAACAACATTAATTTAACTCAACCAACACAATTAGTCATGGGTAAGTAAGAACTTTGGATTATAATAAGGAAGTGGTCCAACACAACTACATCAAGGGGAATTTCATGAGACTTACTACCATCAATAGGGGAATAATTTATTCAGGTCATCATAGACAAGTATTAAAATTAATGAATAGTGAATGTTTGTTATACTTATTATTTTGAATTATCATATTTATTTTATTGCATAGTTTACGCTTTTAAAATAGACAAAAAAAACTCACTAATTCATAGACTCATCCACTATTCTTATCTTATCTACTCTATTTTTTCATACACTTAATTAATTGATTTCTTTTCACTACTCTATATCAAAAAAAGGTCCCTCCCATTTTGCAACTTTTATTTCCTTAATCCTTTTACCTTTGCTATATTTTTTATAATGGCTTGTACATTAAATGGCTACTTTTATTCTATCAGCAATGGCCAATGGAATCAATTCTTTCTCATATTCTCTTTTATTAAGTCATTTTTTCTCTATAACTCATCATCTTTCATTCTCACTTATCAACTTTTCCTATTTTGCTATTTCTCATAATCTCACACTTCAACATCCATTTTGCAATTATGTCACTTAAAATGCTAACTTTAAGTACTCTAGTTTTTGCAATAGTTTTTGCCTACTTGATCCATTTTTTATAAAAATAAATAAATAAGATCAAATATTAAATTTTACCAAACATTTTAATTTTCATTAAAATTAGCTTATACACTCACATCAATAAAATAAATCGGTCAAATAACTCAACCGACCAACATCGTTAAATAGTTTAAAGCTCTTACGGCCCGTTTGGTTGATGGTAATGAAGTAATGGGAATGAAATGTTATAATGGCAATAATAATGAAGGAATGGATATGAGAATTGGTAATGAAGATTCTTTTGTTTGGTGTGCATGACTAAAGAATGATAATGGAAGATAATATTCCATTGATTGCATTTGATTGTTAGTAATAAAAAATGGTAATGACTCTTAGTTTCATTATTATATATTTGTATCTAAAAGCATTATTGTATATAAATTATTCTATCTAATGATTTTTTTAAAATAATAATATTTTTTGGATAATTACATACATTACCTTTTTTTCTTCATTATTTTTTTTCTTCAGCTTGAAACAATATTACCTTATTTTATTACCACAGTAATACTTCATTACCATTACAGCCTAATACCAGGTTGTTTGATGGTAATAAAAATGGCCATTTTTGGTAATTTCATTACCTTATTTTATTACCATCCATTACCATTGAAGACATCCAAACAACCAAATTTTTTATTATTTAATTTTATTACCATTACCGCCCTCTAGTACCATGTACCAAACGGGCCGTTAATGGCTTAACCTTTGCTTTTAAATATTGATTATTTATCCAATCAATTTTTTCAAGAATAATTTGTAGATTATAAGACAACTTTTATGAATTACAATCTACAACTACTAAATATCAAGGTGTGCGGCATTCTGGATAAATTATAAAATTTCGACTACTTAATCTAAAATTGTCAAAATCACGTGATTTGGCCTAAATGTTGTATCCCATAAACTTTGATACATTATTGGTTGTAATTCAAAAACATTAAAATTATAATTCGCAAAAATACTAAATTTCAAAGTTTTTTTTCAAATCTAAAACACCTAAATCAACAAGCAATCCTAAATTGACTCGCTAAAGAAACACAAATAATTTGGTCGGTATTATTCGTATGTCATTCATTACTTTTCTCTATTATACATATTAAGATTTTGACACATATTTTAGAATAAAAAAAAATCTTAAAATTTTTTATATTTTCCTCGGTAAAGCAATTCTAACCATTAGATTAAGTAATAGATTTTTCATTACAATTTAAATAATGATTCTCTTAAGTCCTATTATTCGCATCATAATCAATATTGTTCTAAGCGTAGGGAAAAAACCGTCTAATTCCTACTTCAGTTTCAAAATTGGCGGCTCTAGAAATTTACTTCTATAATAATAATAATAATAAAAATAAATTAATTAATTAATCATTGACCTAAACAATTCTAGAAATTACTTTTTTTAAGCTATGTGAAATTTGATTGATTCAGAATTCAATTATGCTTACGGAATCGAAGAAAAAATAAATTCAGCATAATTAAAGAAACATAGCACAAAAGAAACATAAAGAAACAAATATCGAATGAATTACCTGAATGCCATTGGGAGAATTAGCAGCAGTCAGAACACGAATTTGTGACTCGGACTCAGGAATCGGAGTGGGTTTGAAAATTCGGATCGAGTTGACACGAGGAGCAAACGTCAATAAAGAGAGCTTGTAAGAATTCGAATCAAGCGGACTATTCAAGAACAAGTCCGAGTTAGGAAACTCGTTTAAAACTCGGTCGATGATAGAAGGCCCAGTGAGTTCAAATCTCCTAGCACCACCAACTAAGCACACTGCAATCCTCGAACGATTCAACTCGTCCTTCCGAGTTAATTCAGCTGATTGAGTTCGATTTCGAATTTGAGTTTGAGAGCTAAATGACTCGTCCTTCCGAGTTAACTCAGCTGATTGATTCTGATTTTGAGTTTTAGAGTTAAATGAATTGTACTTCCGAGTTAACTCAGCTGATTGATTTCGATTTTGCATTTGAGTTTGAGAAATAAATGAATCGTCCTTCCGAGTTAACTCAGCAGGTTGATTCCCATTTCCATTTCGAGTTTGAGAGCTAAAATTGAAGAACTCAAAGCTTCCACCATAAGAAGAAGAAAAGTAAAGAATAAGGAGAGAAAAAGAAGAAAATAGTAAGAGAAGTATACGCCAATCGAGATCAATTACCCACTTTGGAAAATGGAAACATTTTCCAGAATTTCTTCCACCTCCATTAATATTAATATAATGACTCTTGTTATTAGCATTAATTCCTCCTCCTCCTTTCATGGGTTTTAACTGTTCATCAAGGTTTTTTTTGATAGAAAAAAGGGTAAGATTCTGGGAATTTGTGCTTAAATAAGTAAATTATTTTAAAGGAATAACAATAGACCCATTAATTCAATACGATGAATTTGATGATTTTGATTTTGGGTAGGTGGAGAAGATGGAACAGAGGACGGTAATCGAGAAGATGGTGAACTGGTAAGTGGTTTGATTTGATTAGGGTGATGGTTTTGTGCGGGGTTACAGATTGGAATTTGGAAAATGGAAATGAACGTGCTGGCCGCTGGGCGTTATTGTGCTTGTATGCTTTGAAAAAAAATGAGATGTACTTTTTCAATTTATTATAACAGCCGTCGTATATTTTACAATACCACATCATTTCTTTAAAGATTATTTTATAAATTAAAATGGTTAATATAGGAAAAATATAATAAAGTGTAATATATTTTACAATACCACATCATTTCTAATTTATGTTTTTATGATATTAACTATTATAATTTTAACTATGTATGTATGATTTAATATATAAATAAATAAAATAAAAATTAAATTGCATAAAAAATAAAGGGTAGCATATAGCAAATATAATAAAACAAAATAAGTATTTGTTTTTGGTGAGATTAAGTTAGATTTGTTATAATAATAATAATAATAATAATAATAATAATAATAATAATAATAATTATTATTATTATTATTATTATTATTATTATTATTATTAATTATCGATTATTTATGTGCATGTATTTAAAAAAACTGTTATAATTGTCATTAACTCATTTATATATCAAAGGGGTGGTTTTAAACATGTTCAACATGTTTGACCACACATAGCCTAAAAAAATTAGATGCCTTAATATTAAAATACATACGCAATTTATGCTAAGTATCTAAAGATAAGTTATTAGAAAAATATCATAATTTTTTAAATTGCATATGGTCTTTAAAGAATTTATTAATTTTTGCTTTGCCTTGTCATATCATCCCAATAAATCCCGCCCAAGATAATTGGGTTTAGAGAGGATGTGAAAGAAAGCAGAACAATATGATCATCATGAGGAGTTCTTGATGGTTAATATATTTATTAATTATTATTATTATTATTATTATTATTATTATTATTATTATTATTATTATTATTATTATGTATTTAAGTCTTTAATTAATCTAATGACATGTGATTAAATTATATTTATTCTTTCCGCAAAAAATCTTAAAAGTGGTAACACAAAATATTCCACTAAATCAACAAGAATTTATTTTCATTAATATTAAGCAGCATATATATATATTCTTGATAATATGAAGTATAACAATATTCCCAAATCTCAATCATAAGTTATATTCAAATATAAAATCAATTTGGTTTATATATAAGAATCTAATAGGCAATAGTAATAATTGAATTAAGATAATATGTGCATTTGTACGATAAGTTAAGCTAGTTATTTACTAAAAAAATTAAGCTAATTATTGCAAGTATTGGTACATTTTGAAACTAAATTATATTAAATATTTAAAAGAATTTATTACATAATTACTAATACATAATTAAGAATTAAAGAAGATCAAGAAGTATTTATACATTTTCCTTAAACAGATGATTTTTTAATATATGTTTATATGAATGACATTTATTTACTGTTCATATTTTATGCAAACAATTTATAAATATAAGAAAAATAAAAATATAAAAATTTATGATTACACATAAAATTTAACCGATTGATATATTATTCTTAAATTGCCATGTGTATATATAATACATAAGAAGAAGAAGGGGTGTAATCGATAAATATAGTACAATATATTTCATATACATAATTATATGTAACATACATATTGTATTCAATTGATTAAATGAAATATAGTGTAGTGCATTTGAATATTGAGTATGTGCTAATTTTTAAGTATAATTATTAGGTATTCATAAGTATATTCATTAATTGTGGTTGTTATTGTCATTATATTAATAAAACTTAGATTTTATAATAGAAAACAACAACAATAATAATAGTAATAATAATAATAATATCCCCAAAAACATAAATAATAATAATAATAATAATAATAATAATAATAATAATAATGATAATAATAATAATAATAATAATAATAATAATAATAATAATAATAATAATAATAATAATAATCTTAATCTTAATCGAATTTTGAACAATTTGCTTAATATTTTACTTGACCTATTTAGTAAACCTCATATTCATATGATTAATGAATTGTTACTATGTTAATAGTGTTTGATCATGTTACTTATTTTGCTGCCTGATAAAAAATGGTATAAATATAATTGACAAGTCTATATAATCATCATACAATATGTTAAAAATGTTGAAAAATAAAATTTGTCAATATTTAAATTTTATAAATATAGTACTTCATATATACTTGCATCATTATTTGAAAAATATATTTGTATATATCCTCTCTATACCAACAACTTCATACATTGTATGAAATTCTATATTAGTAATACTTTCTTCTTTCTATTATACTTATTGAATTTGACTTGTTACTCAATTTAATTTGTTATTTTGATTAATTATATAAGAGTACTAATTAGACATAATTCTAAAAAGTTAATATTTTAAAAGTATGCGATAAACAATTTAAACAAGATCTTACTTAACTATTTTTTCGCAATATATAAATATATGTTTAAACAATATATAATGCAATAATTATTATGTAAGAAGTATTTATAAATAGATCGACTAGATAAAGCAAAAATGAAAATTGGATTTTATTGATACAATCATACAAACTTGAAATTTTGGTTGACAAAGAAAGGGCAGAGAGAAAGAAAAGTTAGAGGTTGGTGGCCAGCTAGGGGACGGGTGGTAGGCCATGTTTGGGAAGGGGGTGACTTTAAAAAATTTAATCTAATTATTTATAAATAAATAAATTTGAGTTATTTTATTATTATTTTTTTTATAAAAATCATATGAATGAATTACAGCTTGATACGTAGGCATGTTTACCATAACTGGTTACGCTTGCAACAACCAACAGGTACAGTCATTTAGAAATGAATATAGTTATAAGTTGGAATATTCTAAAAATCAAAAGTAATTGAAATGTGAGACTTTTGAAAGCTATCAATAATTTTTGAATGAGAGATGAGACATGTATATAAAACGAGTATTATATTTAAAGTATTAATTTTACAATTAAAAGTATGTAAAAGTTATCATTTAATTAATTTAATTAAACAAATAACTTATTTTAGGACTTTTTACTTTGACTTTGACTCCTTCTGGAGAAAACAAAATGTAAGATTTATGATATGCTTGCTACTCTCTTCTTTTCACACTGTGTCTTGTGCGAAATATTGAATTAATGACTAACTTTGAATTTGACTTTGACTCTAATCTTCTTAAATGAAAATTTACGTAACCTTGCAAATGTTCAAACATATGTTAAGGACATTGATCTAGAGTTAGGTGAATTTTATGTCTTTTAGGTACATATTACGTTCAAAACATATAAATAATCATATTAACTGAAATATTTATATATTAATTAAAAAAAATATTTTTTCATAGAAAATTAAAATTTTTATTTTTGGTTGAATTAAATTTGAATATTGCATAATATTTTATCATATATTTGATTTGAAAGGTGAAACAAACTTAAAGAACAAAGGGAGTACCTATAGTTCGAAAATAGTAGAATACTTTTAGTGAGTGCTTGGCATGTAGAAATGAAAATTTAAGGATAAAAAAGGTGAAATTGGAATTAGAAATTAATATTTGGGAATTGTTAAAATATAACCCAATCCCTTGTTTGGTATGTTGATAGAAATAATTTAAAAATTGTAATATCTCTTGTTTGGTAGTGGAAATGAGATTGAGAATAAAATAAAAATTATCTATTTATCCTTTTAAAAATAAATTAAAAATTATAATATCTCTTATTTGGTTTATAAATTTTACAATTACAAGGGTATAAATGTATTTTACTTTTTTTTCCATTCCCATCAATCTAATACCAACCCCTTAGTAATAAAGTCTTTGAGAATTAACCAAGATTGAGAAGGTATTAGTAAATAATATTTATTTGTGAGATTACAAATCATTCTATATTGTAAGATTTGATAGGATGAGAATTTTTTATTTTAATTTATCTTTTTTAATTTGATTTACTTTATTATTATTTTATTATTTTTTTTGTAATAATTTACAAAAATCACTTATTGATTAGAAATTTTTGTTTCCAATATTAATTTAATCTTATTCCCGTGACCAAACATGAAATAGTTATATTTAAGGATTTTTAACTCCATTTCCATCCAAGGATTTTTAATTCCATTTCCATCCTTCAATCCATCTACCAAACACACCCTTAGTATGATTATTCTACTTTCATAGATCACCATTCACCGAGCTCAAGTGCAGAGTATCATTATATTGAGCTTCCCTGCAAAATTGGCAGTTTCGATTGGAATCAAAAAATGCAGGGTGGATCAACCGGCATTGGTTACGGTTTAAAATATCAGGCAAGCGTTTACCCTTAATCCCATACCTAAACCTAATTTCAGTTCAATTTAATTTAATTCGTATACACGAAACCTCGATTTTACGCTCATTCGTTTGTCTGATTAATTGTTTTTCAAAGGCAAGATGCATTGCGGATGTTAAGGCGGATACAGATCACACCAGCTTCATCGCTGGTACTCTCAGTCTCAAAGAAGAAAACGAGGTCAATTATTCTATGATTATGTTTGAACATTCTGAAATAGTATGAATTTCTTTTGAAATTAGGATCAATTGCGGATTATGGGCATTTTATTGTGACCATTTTTTGTTGTTGTAGTTGATTGCGCATGTTTGCTTAATGTTGTACAAGGTGCATTTTATTTTGAATTCCTTTCATCGTTTTAGTTTATTATTACACATTTATTTTGGTAATCTTTATCTTACTTTTGAGTTATGAAATGATATTAAGTCTGAAGTCAAGCTCACTTTGTCCTGAATTTGATTATGATTTCTTTATTTGCATTTAGTTGACGAGCATTTTGTTTTGATAATTTTTTGTAACCTATTATGTTTTGAATTTGATAAGGATTTGTAAGAAACAACCTATATTTGTTATTACAATGGTAAGGTTGCATAATCTGATCCCTAAAACACCGCATAGGATGGAGATGCTGCTGGCTTTTTGCCATAATGCAAGATATAGTCCACAACATCATTGTAATTACGACTGTATTGTAAAGTTTTATAAGCTTACCACGACCAAAATATTGGCTACGACAATCGCAAAACTATCCACATTTACCACAAAAGTTTATCTCAACTACAACCGAAATCACATTGTTGCACTATGATGGTTGTTGTCTTTACTCTTTAGAATTGGTTATTGTACGATTTCTGAAGGTGGACTCAGTTTTTGGATGCATTTGGGTATGAATTCTGTTTAAGCTTTTAGGCTTTTAGCTACTGGTGGCTTTGTTCGGATAAAGTGTCAATTGTTGCTTAAATGCGTGAACTCTAAAATGAGGCTTAATTTTTGTTTGATTGGATTTTATTATGAACTTTTGTTCTATTAGTTAAACACTCATTTATTTTTTTTATGTTTAATTAATGGTTTTGGTGCGATTGATTATCAGCCATTTTTGTTTTTCAAGCTTATTGTGTATATTTCATTCAGGTGCATTTGATACGTCTTTCAAATGGTGGCATTGAGTTGGTATGTGAAGGGTTGTTCTCTCACCCAAATGAGATATGGGACATTGCTTCTTGTCCCTATGATCAGCGCATTTTCTCAACCGTCTATTTCGATGGTAACTAGACGTCTTTGTTCACATTGCATTGGTATTTTGAAATATGATTTTTAATAGTAGTCTGAAGTGATGGTAAGTTGGTAACTAGACATCTTAATATATGTATCTTAGCTATCCTATCTTCCTACTTCCTCATCCCACCGTGTTATGTCCTTTTTCACTAGCATACTACCCCTTGCTTCTCCTGGATTGCCCTTAGGAACGAATGATAAATTTTCAACTTCATTGATGTTGAGACGTCCTCTACACTTGTGCTAGGTTCGGGAGTAAAATGCATCTTAGATTCCGTTAATATGCAATCTAGTGATGACATAGCCTGTATTTGGAAGATTTCTATGACAAAAACCTAGCATCATTAGACTGCTCCAACCTTGTAAATCTGTCAATTGTACTATTTTCTTTATCAAAAAAATCTGTCAATTGTACTGTTAATTGCCTGCACTGTTTTGTTAATTCATAGTTAGCAAAGTTTTTTCTTATCAAAAATGGTATATGTTGCTCATTAATTTCTCCATTTCTGTAAAGGTCAATCATATGGAGCAGCCATATGGCAAATTCCTGAATTGTATGGACAGTTAAATTCGCCTCAACTGGAAAGGATAGCTGCTCTTGATTCTCATAGTGCTAAAATTGGATGGTGAGCTGTCTATGTTTATTTCATGCTCATTTTGTTAACTTTACTACTATATTTAGTTTAATGATTAAGAATCTGTTTCATGGTATCTTAATGTGAAGAAATTTGTTTTGTGTTCCCATGTTTTGCAAGATAGGCAATTCCATTTGAGTTTTAGCTATGTAGTCACTCCCATTGTGTAGCTTCATGATTCTCCATTTATCAAACAGCAGTGTTGTATGGAAGCTAAAACGTTAGTATTGGATTGCAGGAAACAAAGTTGAAATAAGAGGTGTAAACTTATGACTTTTACTGATACTGGGTTCATTTTTTTTTATTTTTCCACTTTTCCATTTGATCCATTTCTTTCATATACTAGCTTCATCTTTTGGCACACTTTTATCCCAACATTTTCCTGCTATTACATCTTTTGTCTGTCCACTTTATTTTCATTCAGTATTCACCCTATTATAATTTTTTAACAACCACTCTTTCACACTCTAAACACCACACGGGCTTGTATATAGTATCAACTTCCTGGGTTTCATAAGCTAAAGATTTGGATAAATAAAAAGAAACAGGAATATTACATCAAAGCTGCTCTTGTCATACCTAAATGTTTTGAAATGATGGGATTTACTCTCTAGCTTATGAAGCCTTGTGATTATGATTTGGAATGTCTCAGGTTGACGGATAAGTTACTGTTCACCTAAGGACAAATGGTTCACATAGCTTATTGATACAAAATTATATAGGAAGCATTGGCTAGGTCCTACTCAGTTTTTGAGTACACTCTCGCGGTTCAAATAATAGGTTTGACAATTAGCTTGTTTCTTTTGAACACAAAGTGAGATGGGACTGGGAGTATAGGGCTCCTTGTTTGTTGTGCTGCTCCTCTATCTGGATCAAAACTTTTTATTACACTTTCCTGTAATTAATTTCTTTGTTTGATGTTGACCTTGATTTTATATATGAAACTTGCACTTTTGCAATGTGGCCTTTTTAGCAATATGCTAATTCATAAAATTTTTTTGCTCGAATGGGCTGCACACTTGTTCCATGTCAAATCCAGAGTCTTTGTTTACTTGTATTTCTTTCTTAGTTTTCATGATGTTTGTGCTGCAGTGTTCTTTGGTGGCCTACAGGAAGACATGATAAGATAATTAGTATTGACGAACAGAACCTGTTCTTGTGGAGTTTAGATTCTTCAAAGAAGACAGCACAGGTATTAAGATTATTGCAGTGTAATTTGGCTTCAAATATATTTTTATTGTGTGGTTATTTATATAGTTGGAACGCTTACTGCTATATTGCTTGAGCTCGACAACACAAAAGTACAAAGAATATATGTGTAGTGGGTACATATGGCGAAGTTGTGCGAAACAATACTATTGTAGAGGTAGGATATATTCAAAACTCTGGATCTCCTAAATCCACATGACTCTCAAAAGCTAATACTTGACTCCAATTATAAAAAACCATAAAGTTTTCGTATACCTTGATTGCCAATGTACCCCACTCCAAAAAATCCAGTTACCACCTTGCCAAGTACCCCACCAAATGGTCAATGTAACCATCTCAACACTTAGGCAGCCCAACATATTTCCATCTGTCTTTTCTAGGCTACAATAACTTTTGTAATTTATAGAGCATGATTGGTTCGAACCAGCTCATCCCATAGCAATGGTAATTATATGTGGCAAAGCCAAAGAACTTGGGGACAAACAAGTAAAAGATAATTAAGGACTCTTCTGCCACAAGATACTGATTACCAAGTATGATGACCAACAAAGCCACTCTTTTCCGTCTCTCATATTAAGGTTTCTTTTTGGTGTCTATGATCATTCATAAAAAGCCTTTCACAATTTTTCTGCAAATATTTTTTAGAAAACAATTTCAACAGGATAGCTGGTTAATAAAAGGCTCTCGACTTCTGAATTGATGCTTCTTAGTTCTACACTCCTCTATTGAATGATGAAAGAGTAATTCCCAAAGTAATCAAGGTCCCAAGGAATGGGCAGAACAGGAGAAATTGTTAAATTTAGAGAACTGCAACAGCTTTATCTGGCAAATCTCTATGATATGTGTGTGTATCCGTGCTTATGTGTCTATAAACCTTTATTATTCTGAGACAACATTTTGTCTTTGTTCCAGTTTTGCCTCACTTCCTGCTTTCAGGCCCTTTTCTCTATTTTCAATGGCATTATTGGTGTAAAATCTTTGCAGAGTCAATTTTGCTAAAAATTATTAATTTATTTAGTCTCAATCATTTCTTGAACATGTCCTAACATTTGCAGATGGACATCTTTTTTTAATATATATCTTCTTATTCTTATTCAGATGCTTCTACATTTTTAGGTACATTCACAGGAATCAGCTGGCATGTTACATTACTTAAGTGGTGGTGCCTGGGATCCTCATGATGTAAATGCTGTTGCATTGACAAGTGAATCAGCAATCCAGCTTTGGGACCTACGAACAATGAAGTATGCTCTCATTATTGATCTATCTTTTCGCTTTCTGAACTCTTGCATAAAATGTAATTGCTCTTATCTTCATTAATAGTTTTCGGTCATGTGCATCTGTTGTACTGTATCGGTTATAATTGTTGCCATTATTGTATGATCTTACTAAACTTGGACTGAGGTAGTATCATTTTCCATTTTCTAGAATACTCCGTAATGTTTGGACATAGTGTGCCTAGCTTCTTTTCCATAGTGAGATCATTATCCATTTAGAGTGCTCAACCTCAATTTTTCCATTCTAGTATAGAAGTATAAAGCTCTAGCATTGTTGTTATATAGAAGTATAAGATTATAGCTACGAAAGTCAAACTCATGGTTTTTATGTTAATTCCTAGTGAATAAATGTCCGTTTTTTCTAAAAGATTGACCTTTTTATCTTTTTCTTCATAAAATTAATGGAGATCTCTGTTTTTCCTTTTCTTTTTTACCGGAAGTAAGAGTAAAGAATGTCTCAGTGTGTTGACTCTATTTCAAGGATAGTCTACTTTATGATGTTTGTGGTGTGGGATGATCTCACATGGAGTGATAATTACTATTTTCCCCGTGGAAAGGAAAATTTCTCCTTAAATTTACACTTTATTTAACATATCTTTTCCTACTTGCCTCTGAAAGAGGGGCGAGAGATGTTACTTGAGATGAGAAACATCAAAATTTGTGCTTGACAAGCTTGTGTTATACCTGGCAGCAATGTGCTTCTCTCTTATGATAGATAGTATAACCCTAAACCTCTTCGTGACCTTTAACAGATCACGACTTTTGTTTATGTGAATTTTACCCTTTTTTTGTTTTAAAAAAGAGAAAGCTTTGTGGTCCTCTGGTAGTATGATGTAGCTATAAATTTATGGTTTGTGGCTATGTTAATTGGTATTGCCTTTAAAGTAGCTGATGGACTAATCCTGGTGGTTTTTGTTTGGATTATCCTTTCATATTAATTTGATTGCACTACAGTTGGTGATTGAAATACAGCTAGTTCCAACTTCCACCTGGATTAATTAATAGTATAGTAATTGAAGATATTCTTTTCACAAGCTTAGTCAACATATGAAAAGTTTCACTAAGCTGCATTGGGTCCAAGACCTTATGTGTGAGTTGCTCGCCTCATCAAAGTGAGACAATAAGCTTAATTATAAGATTTTGTGAGACAAACAGGCTGCAGAAGTGGGAAAGAGGCACCGGCTGCACATTTATGAGCCATTGTCTTGTCCAGGCATTGTACATAAGGCCTCTGCACAGCCTTTCAAACACTGATGAAGATTATGTTGAAACCTTCACTAATTGGTAAAAGTATTCCCAATTTGTGGATAGGATCATCTTGACATGGCTTGCCCAATTTTCTTCACCTCAAAACAATGATCTTTAGGTGAAATAAGTTTAATTTAGTAAAAATATATTGTAATTTGTAAAAATCACTTTGAATCAGTTAGTTCAGCTTCAATAGGTAAAACTACAAAGAAGAAAGACAATCGGCAAATTGGAGTTGGAGTTAGCAAAAGTGTAGTAAAAATCGGTCTTGATCAGTTAGATCCATAAAAAAAACCAATTTATCAGCTAAAATCCTTGGGTCGAATTTCTTATTGGAGTTAATGAACTTGGAAATTGTTTGAGATGCTCTATGATATGTTATGAACAGCCATGGCTACTTGAACAAATAATGGAGAAGATGAAAATAATGAATGACTATCTGAATTAACTGTAAAATACAGAAATAATTGATGAATCATCATGGGTTAGAGAGGTTGGATTCTTTTTAAGAAAACTAACAATCTATAATTAACTGTCACACTGACCCAATGATTCTTTAGCGATATTGAAGCGATCCTATGCTTTTGTTGTAGACTTTCTGTATCAAATTTTATTTCAATGCTAATTGCGTATCTTTTTATCATGCTTCTTGTAACAGTTATACTTTATGTCCCATAGTATGCCCTATAGGCTACTTCATTTCACCTTACTGCCATTATCTTTCAATTATATATTTGTACGCACTCTTACATTTGTATTTACACTCCAAAGTCCAACCTCTTTTGTAAGGGGTATGTATTTGTGTGCTTGCATGCCTGTTGGCTTATTGAAAGGCATGGTGATCAATACATTAACGAATCAAGCAAATGTCATTTGTAGTGTTCACTGCTCAGTGCCCAATTCCTTTGAGAATTGGTTATATTGAAAACTTCCCTAACAGAGAGTTGTGCAATGCTCACCGTGTCTCTAAGAATTGTCATTCAAGACCTTAAAAAGGTGTAGGGAAGTTCAGAATGATAGTTTGACATTACAGAAGAACACTTGTTTGTGGAAGCTAACATTGCTGTAAACTCTTGAGGTAGGGGCAAGAACACAGGTTGCTGAATTATTTGATTAATCTAAGAGCTTAAGATCCACATTAGAAATTCTTTGTAGCATAATAAAGGGATTGACCAAGCCTAGGAGAAATTGTGATAGTAATAGTAGATCCTGATGATTAAGAGCACCAAAGCTGTCGTATCCTGAATTCAAAAATAATATTCAAAAGCAATAATTATTGCCTAAGTATCTCATTTGAGCATGGCACTTGTGTGTTTGAATATGGAGCTTTGAACCTCTTTACATTTTCATCTCTTTTCTGGATATAATAATTTCTTTCTAAAGATTGTCAATGGGGGAGATAATCTTGTCGTCAAAGATACGAGAGATATTTTGATATCAAGGGTGTTATGAATAAAGTCATTCTGTTTTAAATTATGTAAAAAAAAATTCTGGAATGTATTATTTAACTGCCTTTATTCCTCTTGTTTACTCTGCGAAAGCATGTATACAAATCTTCCTTTTGCTTTAGAATGTTCTTAGTATGCTGTATAGTACTTGCGGCACATTTCTTTGATTATTTGTTGCATCCAAGTTATGCTATTTTTATGTAATTTGACTGACATTATATAAATTTAAGAGGCCTTAGACCCTGGTTGTTAGCCTTGGTCACTTAGGTGTTACATTAGCGTAAGGACTTAATCTTATTAGTCTCTTCTCGATGGACATAAAGGTGCCTTTTACTAGTGATTTTATGTGCTATAGTAATATCCTTTCTTTTTGAACACCTGCCATAACTGGTTTTTTTTCTGAAGTTTGCCTGCTACCTGAACATTTGTTCCTGTATGATGTGTTTTCTTTGCCACCTATTGGTCTAAACACTTTTAATTTCTACAGGATGACCAACTCAATTGAGCAAGTACATGCCCGCAACCTTGATTATGATGTCAAAACAACACATATCCTGGTAAGGAATTTGCTAAGCTTTCCTAGCAAATGATGTTCATAGATCTTATATTTCCTCATGGACTTTTACCAAGTATAAATTGTTTGTTGTATTACATTTTTAATTTTTAAGAATGGTGTTAAATGAAAAACTTCTTGCCAGTTTTGCCAATTTTCATGAGCTCATCTCTTCTCACAGAGAAAACTTGCATTTAAGGTTTAGACAGTAAGACTGGATTTATTTTGTTTAAGCCTTGAAGTTGACAGTACAAGGGGTATTTAGAGTTTAGACAGCATAATATTCACCCTTTCAGATAATTGAATCTCAAGACAAATTAAAATCAATTTCTTGGTTTCTTCACTTGTTTCCGTTGTCGATCTAAACGCCGAGAACATATGTTAATGTGTTCTTTGTCCTCATAGGTAACTGCAGAGGATGAGTCTGGAATACGCATTTGGGATCTTAGGATGTTGAAGGCTCCCATCACCGAGCTTCCTGGCCATGATCACTGGTAAAACTTAGAAGTGCACTGAAATAGTGTTACTGCCTTTGTTTCAACTTATGTTTTTCAAATAGCTCGTGCTTCGTATTTCCACAATGTGACTGTAAAGTGGGTTCTGTTTGGGAAGTGGCACCTCGTTATTCTGTCAGTACCTTGTATTTTTTTCTAAAGTTATGACTGTTCTGAATTAATGTCAGCTAAAATTTTCCTTGCATTTTCCAGCAATGATTTCTTTGCTTGTAGAACATTAGATGAATTCTGAGTTATCTGAGGATTAGTTCGAAGTTGCCCGCACTTCTGAGTTTATGAACTTTTCGCCATGTACTAATGCTGGACCATATATGAAACACTAGCTTACTGCTAACCATTATTTTCCCTCAGATTGCGTACTGCAAAATAAAAGTATATAAATTACACATTATTGAACGTGAATCTATTTGATTGTTACCATAGTTTTGCTAGAAAAAATAAGTTGTGGACAAATAAAAATTATGCTGAATTGCTACTCCTTGTCATAGAGTAAATATGCGATAACGGTCGCAATTGCGGTAACGAAATAGTGATGCGGTTATCGTAATGCCTAAATATCGGTCAAAACCCTATAATATCCCTTGATGTGGCCCAAAACGGGATTTTTTTACACCGTTACAATGTGAGAAATATCAGTTTGTTGTTTTTGAATACCTATACAACGCGATGCGATGCGGCCTTGTTTTTACACTATGATTTTGTCAGTTTCCTTTTTCTCATGGATTCTCTACACGATCATTGCTTGGTGTGTGTATATATATATATATATATATAATTTTTTTTCTGGAGAACTTTTTCTGAAAAGTTTACCTTTTTTAATGCTGCTTTATTTGCTGTCATTGACAGGACATGGACAGTCAGGTGTAACCCTGAGTACAACGGTTTAATCTTGGTTGTCTCTCTTTTCCCTCTCTACATATGTGAATTTACACATTTTTTTATCACAAAATATCATGCTCGATTACATATATGCATTAGTACTTGTGATGAGTAGTTTACATCCCGTAGGCAGAAATGTGAGCTTTAGTCTCTAACCTACTTATCGCAAGTTAAGAGGATTTTTCTTATAATCTTTTCTATCTCTGCAAATTATTATTTGCCGAGTACAAAGATAGAACTACAGCTATAACAATGTTGACAAGCTACCACTTTTGCAGAGTGCTGGAACCGATTCATCTGTGAGCTTGTGGTCAGCTCCGACGCATAGTGAGGACACAAGGTCTGAAAGATTTTATTCTTAATGATATGGTTTTGTAGCCACTTTATTGTACTCGTGAACTTGTTTATTTACTTCAGTTGAATTTTCTTTCAGTTTGGTGGAGTCCACAACTAATCGCGCAGAGCCTTTATTGCACTCATACAGTGATTATGAAGACAGTGTTTATGGTAGCTATGTCAGCCACTCTTGTTGCTTATTTGTTCGTTTCGTAAAATGACTTTTCACCTTGAATCATGTTTCAGGCCTTGCTTGGAGTTCAAGGGAACCTTGGATTTTTGCGTCATTGTCTTACGATGGGAGGGTAAGCACACTCATTTTCAAGCATAATAGTTAGGAAAGAGGTTTTGAAAGGAAAATTGCTTTAGAGAATCCGTGTATAGTTTGCGTTTCTATTTCCCACCCCTCCCTTCCCCAATATTGAAGCTTCATTCTTTGGGAACTTTAGCCTTCAGCTGCAATCTGCATGCTGACGGAGTTAGTTGTGTAGTATGAATTTGATTTTGAAATCTTGTCTTTGTCATCAAACAGGTGGTCGTAGAATCAATAAAACCTCATCTTTCCAGAAAGTGAAGACCTGTGTTTCATTATAACTTGTAAGTCTGTCATATGTTCTTTATAATGTTTTGGTCTCTTAATTGATGTAGCGGTTAAAGAGGTTTTCAGCCTCGATTAGCAAATTGAGCAACCAGTTTCTCATAAACATTGTAAAAACAGTTGTCGAAATTGTCTTGTTATGAAAATCTGGGTTTGCCTAGCGGTTGAAGGTTTTCCATTGCACCCTTGTGATAGGGGTTTGATTCTTTCACCCTACAAAGATCAATTCCCCCTATCCCTCTTGCCCGTTTTACACCCCGAAAAAAAAAATTCTTGTTATGTATTGTGGTGTTTTGTTTGCAGGAAGTTCCTTGCCATCTGCATCTATTCCTCGTCTCCAGGCGTTTTTTAAAATGTTTTCTATGTGCTGCTCATGTGCTGAGAAAAATCAAACTGAGATGATGCGTTTTACTAAAAGGATTTGATTTGTGAAGCTTCTTATATAGAGTCCATGTGCTCAATAAGTTGACAATCGTTTATCATCAATCCTTTCCGTAATCCTTCAAGACGAGTTGATGACAGTGTCTTAATTCTTAATCCGATAAAAGATTTCCATTTTCTGGATTTAGGCAACATTTTTGTGCTTCCCTCGCCTTTGGAAAATGTACGATATTTAATCCTGACGTCAAACTGGCAGACGGCCGCCATTGTGCATTTTTGGCTGAACTGAATACTTCAATTTATGTAGTTGTATTGTATTGAGCTTGTTTAAGTGGCTATATGTTTGAGATGGCTTTTTGTAATTGACCTTACTGATCGACTATTAGTTTGTTATCTTTATAATGGTTCTTAACGTATTGAATGATTCATGCAGTAACTTCGAATTGATTCCTTATATTCTGATTGAGAATATTCAAAGAAATCAGCTTCATCAAGTGAGGTTCCGAAAATAGATTTTGAAGCCCCCCACCAAGGAGAAGGGTGCAGACGACCCTCAACTGTCTTAATGATGGTGTTCGCTTGTATTGGTGTGCTCCAGCCCCTGGCTGTAAATGCTTGCTTTCATGTGGCCACCACCCTGGGTGGTGCGGCTGAGCTAGTGTGGTTCAGCCGTTCACCTGTTTTCGTATGCACACATAAAAGCATAATTAGTTGAGGAAACTCGAGAAGTAATCTCCTTCCATATCAATAGACATTTAGTTATTCATCTATGTCGGAGATTAGATAAATCATAAGTCTTAGTTTCTCTTAGCTTTAATATAACTTTATAAAATTCGAGCTTAAATAAAAAATATTGCGAGAAAAAATAGTAATTTTATCACAATATTTTGAGAATGTGGAATTATTTGAGCTTCAAATTGTTCGTTGAGATATCATAGGACACCAATATCCAAAAAAATAAAATAAAAATACATTTAACAAACATTACTTTACCATTTTCTATTTAATCAAGCCATACCATGATTTAGATATAATTTAAGTCCGTGTATTTCTAATTTAGCGCTGTGATGGAAGTTGACATACAAAATGTATGAGGGGCACAACACATTACAACAATCTGTTTAAGTGGCTCTCACTTGGGTGAAATTAACGAATCTACTGTTTCTGATCTAATCCATATAATAATAAAAGGTTTTTTTTATTGACTCTTGACAGCAAAGGTTTTCTTTAAGCAGCAAGATAAGACAACATAAAAGTAGAACTACTATGCTTGCTTAAGTATGATGGATGTTCTACCATTGTGCTAGTGCATTTTCCGTTTCTCATCAAGAATACTGTCTTGGATACGAAAAATACTCATCATATACATTTGAATAGCCTGGAGTTAATGAGAATCTCTTTGCCTACCCAAGAAGAAGTCTCCCCTTTCAACCAAATATGTTCCCCAAAATATGATCTTTGATACATGAAGAGATAACCTTTTTTGACTTCTCAATAATAGTTGGCAACCCAAGGTATTTAGCATGCCTATCCACCTCATTCACCCATTTACCCAACAAGAGCAACCTTCGTCGCTCGAGGAGTACCTTTGTTAAAAGACATTTCAATTTTGCTTAGATTAACTCTTGACCTGAACTATTTCATACGTACTTATGATATTAGATTCTAAGAGCGCCTACAAACATGAACACCATGAATATCATCCCTAAGAACAACATTAGAGATTAATGAAGAGAAAGCCTCAGCACAAATATAGATGTTTGGGGAACCGTAGTATGAATAGCCGATCATCCAACCCAACCTGCTTGCGGACCTCGACACACTTCTCAATCTCGACATGACGGCACCAAATGCCCAGGATTAATATTCAACAACAAATAGTCTCTTGAGAGACCGTCCTTTTTCAAAGAAGTGTTTCAAGCCTAATTCATTTAAAATTAATACTTACTTGTTGTATTCTTAATGCCTACTTACATTACCGTATCCTTAGTGCCCACTTTTAATATCTTAAATATCTACTTACATTATTTTTAATGACTACTTATAATATTTTAAAAAATATATAATGGGTCGACCCAATTAGACATAGTTACCTAAATGCTAAGTTGATGTAGAAGTCTTCGGACTGCTTGGCTAAAAGCTAATGAGGAACAGTTTACATGAGCCTTGACGCTAGATGGGATACAACTGTGCTATTCTTGGAACGTTTGGTGCAAGCTGCAAAGGATTATACACAAAAAATGATGGCGTACCATCAGCTAGGCAGCGTCAGACTTCTAGGGAAAGAATATGATGAAGCCATAAAAGAAGGTGAGTTGGAACTTGAAAGGAATAATAATAAACTGGAGCCAGTGGAAGTGAAAAAAAATTGGAAGAAAAATAAAAAGGAATCCCACATCGAAAGAAAAGCTGATGGCAGAATACTTTGTGGGGTATAAGTAAAAGTTTGACATTATAAATTCACTGCCTTAAACTAATGAGTAAGGAAAACAAAGCGGGCAGTGAGAACTGACCGCAGCGTCTAACCAAAAATATGGTGCGCAATTAATTTTTGGAAGGGGAATAGGCTAGCCGAGTTGAGACGCTGCTTACTTTTGCAGAACTCACTTGTGCAGGCCTCCCATTCCTACCCAATCAGTTTCCAAATATTTAGATTTATGTTAGTTATTAATGTAAACTTGTATAAACTTAAATTGTTTGACTATCTAAAGTTAAATTAATTAAACATATTAAGACTGGCAATTTTTATTAATTGTTTATTTTAGACGTTTATTTCTATAAATTTTTATTAAATAAACTAGTTTATTAATTGTTTTATTATTAAAGAAACAAAGAATGATTGTTAACAATGATAAAAAAAATCATGGGTTTATTATCGTGCAGACGAATTTAGACCCACAAATCAAGGTTATAGTTTAAAATCAATTGGCGTTCCTGCTTAATATTTTTATTGAATTGAGAATCATGGATTAATATAATAGATTGACATTGAATTGAGAATCATGGATTAATATAATATATTGACTTTTATGATAGAGAATTCGATCATTACCACCTACATAAAAAAGGTTAATTTATATTCTTTTTATCAGTATGGATTACTTAACCTACCTATAAAAATACAAAAACTCCCGATAGATGCAAGATCTAAAGAAAATTGTTTAAAATCTTAACAATCACACATCAAAAGTTGGCCTTGTGTTCATATAGATGTGAACATCTCAACTTAATAGAGAGGTCATACAAAAATGTACATGAAGTTGTTGCCATCAAAGAAAAAGATTTATGATAATGAAGAAGAAACAGAAAAACAGATGGTGAGTCATAATAGAAGTAAATCTTATCCAAAACTTGAAATATACTCCTAAAGTGGAAGAATCAACAATTGGTTTCCTCGTTCAACAACACATGTTTATATTTCCTGAATCTTTTATTTATTCTACCCCTGACACGTGGCATCATTTTTCACCATGTCTGTTTCTTCTAGCTTTTGTTTAACACGTCAGATACTACTTTTTCAAATATAGCATATCCATTTGCCATGTCATCAAATGCATCAGGAACTGACACGTAATTACCTTTTATGTGCAATACGATAAAATAATTATAAAACCAATAAACTAAATTTTCAAGGTTATGGGTTTAAAATTCTATTGAAGTCGCGTCAAAGTGTCAAATTCTGAATTCAGATTCGAATACGAGTTTCGATTCATAAAAAATGAAGGAAAAATTACATATAGGCTATAATAATTGAATTTTTAAAAAAATTTTCTACATTAATCCTTTTGATTAGGCATTAATAATTCTAATTTTAGGGTCCCTTACCTACAAACATTGTTGCCCAAATGGTGATCTTTTTTGCATGTTATTTTGCTAAAAAAAATAAAATAAAATAAAAATCAAAAGTATTTAAAATTAAAAGTTAAAATAAAAAAATAAACTTAGTTTAATCTCTCTTTTTAATTATTTTCAATTTTTAAATTTTTTTATAATTTAGTTTTGTATTTATTTTTCTATTTTTTAGGCAAAATGACTTGTTGTATAAGTAAGGGATTACCTTGGTGCATTCTTTGCAAGCACCCCTTATAATTGGGTTTATTTATATTTAATCAAAAATTGAGATTATTGTAAAAAAAATCAATAAAAAGTTAAATTATTCTGGATAAATTTTTCAAAAATAAATGACTTTGCGTTTGGATCGCAAGCCATTGTTTGAAAATGGAAAACACGACCCAACACATCACACCACGTGACCCACTTCGGTATAGCCCACAAATATCTATTTGTTACTTTTATTTGTTTGTTCAATTGGGTTCATTTGCAACATTTTTCATTTTTAATCCGTCCCACTAAAGTTACTATTTTTTTTTATAATGATTCACACTATATCTTTAATTCTTATCTAGACATTTATATTGTGTTTGAATAGAATTATATGAAGAAAAATAAAAGGAAGGGATTTGAAGAGATGAAAGATCCATGGTTGAATATTTAAAAGGAAGGAGGGGAATTTAAAAGAAAAAATACATGTATAAAATTTGCTAAGGTTGCAATCTTTATAAAGGTGAAAAGAGTAGAAGAAAAACGCATATTGTCCTTTCATTTCCTTCCCTTCCTTCTAAATAAACATTGAAAGTTTACATTCTATTTCTCTTTCCTTCCCCTTCTTTCATTTCTTTTTCTCTCTAAAATTGTTATCAAAATTGTTTAGTTATTTTTTCTAAGTGTTGGTCCTAACCTTTTATGGATCCAAGTCAAATAAAAATATATAGGACCCTCTTATAAAATTTCTAAAATCATTAGCATCACCATCATCCTACCCAGTGTATCCCACTCATAGAAGAACTATGGATAGGGTCCGGGGAGGAAAGGACGGCGACAACTCATACCCATAAAAGAGAGCAGCCAAAGGAGTCCTCCGACTTGAGAATGATGAAGAGACGTAGCTACACGGGAAAGATAAATTAAATGCATATAAATAAAATAAATAACTAGAACCAACTACAAAATAAAAGAAAAAAAAACTAATAATAAAAGAAACGAGAGAAGCAAGATGGCAAGAACACCAAAAGGTAATTTAAGAGGACAATAAGTAGTTTAAAACATGGATATAGCGTCTCCAACTACCCCTATCCCTAGTCAGGCCCTCAGAGAGGTTTAACTCATGCAAGTCAACTTTTATTTGCTCATCCAAAGTTCTCCTAGGTCTTTCTTGACTCCTCTTACCCTCTACTATAATGCTCTACCCTCATCACAGGGGTGGCAAAAATCTTTCTCTGCACATGTCCAAACCACCTCAATCTATTTTTGTGCATTTTTCCAGAAATAGGGGCTACCTCTAGTTTGTCTCTAAACTCTTGGTTTCTAATTCGATTCATCAATGTGTGCCCAGACATCCACCTCAACATACGCATTTTTGTAACTTTCATCTTATGTTCAAAAATCTTCTTTATAGGCCAACATTCGCTCCCATATAGTAGAGCAGGCCTGATTGCCACTCGGTAAAATTTTCCTTTTAACTTGATTAGGAATTTTCTATCACATAGCACTGCGGTGCCTGCTCTCCACTTGAGCCGACTCGCTTGTATACAATGATTTACATCTCCGTCAATCTCCCCAATCCCTTTGAATGATCGATCCCAAATACTTGTACTTGGTCGTACTTTTAACAACTGCTTCATCAATGGACACCTCTATTTCTCCTACCGGTGATGTCCCACTAAAGTCACAGCGCAAATACTCGGTCCTCATACGACTAATGCGCAACCCTTTACCTTATAAAGCTTCCCTCCACTCATCCAATTTATTACTAACCTCTTCTTTAGTTTCTGCTACCAGCACTATGTCGTCAACGAATAGCATGCACCACGGTATCGTCTTCTAAATAGATTTAGAAATCTCTTTCATAATGACAGTACAAAGGAAAGGGCTTAGAGCCGATCCCTGATATAGTCCAACTTTAACCGGAAAAGGCTCTGTTATCCCTACCTGTGTTTGAATGTTAGTTGAAACTCTGTTAAACATATCCCGTATAGCCTCAATGTACACTGAAGAAATACCTCCAGCTTTGAGGCTATCCCAGATGACACGTCGTGGTATGCTATCATACGCTTTCTCCAAGTCAATGAACACCATATGCAGATCCTTCTCTCACTCCCTATATTTCTCCATCAGTCTCCTCAAAACATGAATTGCCTCAATGGTTGACCTTTCTAGCATAAAACCGAATTGGTTCTCTCTAATCACCGTTTCCTGTCTAATTCTCCTCTCTATCACTCTTTCCCAAAATTTCATTGTGTGGCTTAGAAGTTTGATACCTCTATAATTCCCGCATACTTGCACATCGCTTTTGTTTTTAAACAGAGGTATATATCAATTGAAAACACAAAATTAATGTAGAACATCATTAAATCCATCATTTAGTATCTTGAAAGTTTCTCTTCTCTAGTAAAAAGTTGATTTATGATCATGAAGAATGAGAAAATGGAGTCACTTACTTATCCAACACTTACTAGTACGACATTGCTACTTCTTCAATATTTCTTTAAATTTTTTGGATAGGTCATTTAGCAAACAAAATTTCTATTATTTAGGCATTGATTGTGATCATGAACGGCACCCCCTTAATCGACCCTCAGGACCAACTCTAATCTTTCATTTCATTCATATATATTTCCTCAAACTTTTTCACAAAATATATCATTTTACCTTATCTCTTAAAAAACAACCATTATTTTATAACTGTTGAAAACTTTGTGGGACATAGATAAGAGGAACTAAGGGAGTATATCACTAGCTAAGAGTGACATAAAAAGGGTACTAGTGATATTTGGTATATTTTCACGGTTTCGTTAAATTTACTTTGTTTTTTTTAATTACTCTATTCTTTTTAATTTTATCGTGATGTACACTTTTTTTATTCTCATTTACATATTTAAGTAATATTTTCATCTCATCCAATTATTTCTACTCTCTAATAATATATCACTTTATTTATTTTTCTTAATTTTCTTATTGATTGCCTTAGGGCAAAATTAATAGAACAAATAAAGTGGCTATTATTTTTATTTACTCGTCATTAGTTAATTGATTCTTGAAAATTGCAACAAAATGTGCTGTGAAGATGCCTGTATTGTATTCATATGCAGCAACAAGAATAACCTCCACAAAAGACCGATTAGTTGGAGCCACGTATAAAAAGAAGAGTGGAAGAGTGGACGGAGAGAATCAGAGAAACAGCAATTAACTAAAACTGAGCAATTAAGTCTTGTATGAATTTAATCTACGCTATTTTAGTGTGTGTAAATTTTAAAAAATGTTAAAATTATTAAAATAAGTATGTTTATGAATAAGTATAATTATTAAAAATAATTATATTTTTTAAATTGGTACATATGAAAATAATATAAACTAAGTTTATGGAAGACTTTTACAATTTTAGTCGTATGAATGCCAAAGCAGCTGGGAGGAGTCACGCCGACAAATGCTCACGTGTACGGTTTAATAATCAGTCGCCCCTGAGATTGTCATACTCCTCTGCTGACTCGTCTCACCTCTTTCCAATTCCATTTCCACCTACTCGATTTTATTTTTATAATATAGAACTATAGAAGTAATATTCACTAGTACTTGTCTACCCTTTATTAAGAATTAATAAAAATAGGTAAAAGTACTCTACATAAAATAATAAATTTTTTTTAGCATTTAATTTTAAATTTTAAATTGAAAAAAAATTTATATTTTACATAATAATTTTAACTTCCTAAGAAATAATAAATCATTAAATAATAAAGTATAGTTAAATGTTTGTGTTTTCAAAGCAAAAGCAATATTAAATAATTCTATAAATTAAATATAATATTCTTTTTTATATACAACCCTTAAAAAAAAACTACTTTCTAATTTCGCACATTAAAAATAGTTGATAGATATTTTAAAGAATGTGGTGGAGATGTATTTAAGAAAAGTATAACATTAAGAAAGCAAAAAAAGACCAACTAATAAGAAAAGCGTGACAATATATTCAACAAATAGGGAATAATAAAGAGTACATTAGTATTCAAAGAATAAAATAAAAAAATTAATTAGATGGATAGTTTTATAATTTTATAGAAAAAAGATGAGAAAAAAAATAGAGCATTAATCTTCATCGCTATCTTTTTTATTGTATCGCCACGTTTTTTTATTAAATTTCTAAAATTGCTCATAATTCTTTTCTCTTCACATTCTTTCTAAAACAAACTCTATCAACTAAATTTTAATATTGAAACAATATGGATGGTGAATTCAATCCTAAAATCTTGAGGTAAATAACGATTTCAAGATTATCACTGAATTTGTAATTTTTTTAAAACTGTAAGTCGTATAAAATGTGCAACTTGACTTGATCCAATTACACAATTTATGCGACTTGTAATTTTATCGTAATAAATATTTTTTTATTTTAAAACATCGTGCAACATAATCGTAATCTCACTCCATGACATGTAAAAGGTATTGATATTTGACTGCTACTCCTAAACAAATAAACTGCCACCCCCATGACATAATCGTTCAATGTGCTGATACATGATACACGATACGCTCAAAGGAGTTTCAAAGAACTCTCTATATAGCTCATCATACATATATCAAAGCCTAATGATGTTATCTATTGTCCTCTTCTTAATATGATACTCTAGAAATTGGAAACTTACGCTTAGTCTCTTATAGATAAATCTAGCTATGTGTTTTTTATAACTGAGTATAAGCCTAAAATATGTAGGTCCACCAACTGGAGTTTAGTAATGAACCAATCTTGGTTAGGAGTCTGTTTATGTCACTTAACCCTAAGACAGAAATCTTTCACTAGACTATTAGGAGATATCAACATTGCTATAAGTATTAATTACGATTATTCTTTTATAAATTTGTGTTGATGTGATGTTAATTTACACTTGTTTTAGAAAGTACTTTCAAAAAGCGTCAAGTTTATTTTGATAATTTTGATTTGAAAAAAAAAAATTTTTTTTTTTTAAGAAACTCACACATCAACAGTAGGTCTAATTTGGAAACATATTTACAGGCTTACAGCCACGGATTTCTTGAATGCCCTAGCAAGTTACCACCTCTCTCTTCGAGCGGCGTCAAATGTGACTCGATAAAATGTCTCGAAACGCAGACCATTTTTCTTCTTCTCTCCACCTCATTATATTCTCTGTTTTTTTTCTAATTATTTTTTCCTCATTTTCGCTCTTTTTCCTTTCTATATAAACCCACATTCACATTAACGAAAAAACCTCTCTGTCCTTCGTTTTTTCTCTCTCTAACTTCGAGCTCAAATCTTTACTCTCGAAAACTAATTTCGCCATTTCTCTTTCTACATTTCTCAAACTTAGGGTTTCTAGAGATTAACATTGTTCATAAATAAAGCAATCAATTACATGATATTGTAACAAATTTCATTGCGGTTTTTTAGATTTGTAATCGATTCATTGAAATTGACATTCAAGCTGAGAGATTATCGAAGAGATAGAGAAAAAAACGGTATAATATAATGGCGGCAAGTTCCGCCGGTGGATTTACGACACCATTTTTAAGCATAAAGCTTCGTGGTGATTTCCACGACGACGTTTCATTCCTTCGAGTCCATTGCGGACGCTTCGAGTTCGGAAAAAAGTGTAGAATTATTTGCTGTTCTTCCTCGAACTCAGATGTTTCAAGAAATACTATGCATGGAGAAAAGAACGAAAAATGGCGGCAGTTTGATCGGAAGAAGAGTTCGCGTTCTACTATTGCGCGTACAGTTCGAAGACATGCTTTGCCTTCTTCACCTTTTGCTTCCCCTTCGTAAGTTTCCTATAAATTTCTCCTTCGCCATTTTGATTGAATTTATTATATTTTATTGAAAGTTCCTTTAATTGATTATATTTCTTTTTATCTGTGCTGGATTACGAACTTTTTTCACTTTTTTGTATTTTATGTTCTCAAAGTGACTGAGCTTTTTGCTCATTTGCTCTATTTAATCTGAATCGCGACCAACTAATTAGTTATATATTAAATCAACTTTGTATATTATAATTCAATTCCAATTTTTCGGTTGTTTTGCATTTTATTTCGCTGTATTAGCTTCAACATTTTTCGGAAATTGACTTATAAAAATGAGTTCATATATGCTCGAATTGAAACTGCAAAATACTTTTATTTACTTGTTGAATATGATTGTGGCCATTACAAAGGGAGGGATGGTCTTGGTGGCGTAATTAAAACGGATAATGCTGGTCCTTACTAGAGGAGGTAGGGTGTTGAATGTTGATATAGTGTCACCTATTTGCTGATTTTCTAGCGGATTGCTAATAGTAAAAACTTGATTATGGTCGATGTTGTGCGTTTACATATTGAGGGAATCGCGAATCAAAAAAGTAAATTAGCCGCCAAACACTGGTCATGACGGTGTATTAAATCAGGATAATTCGTGATTAGTGTTGATGTTTATCTAAAGTTACTACAAAGGGAGAACCGGTGGTATATAACTCAACAATTTGTTTAATCTCTTCTTGTGTGGATGTCTCTCTACATAGGGAGTCATAGTGATGTATATAACTATTTACTAGGATAATTATGGAATCTGAACGGTGTAGTTAACTATTTACTTGGATAGTTCTGTAATCTGGTCTTGTGTGGGTGTCCAGCTAGAAAGCCACTGATGGCTGTGTTTTCAATTTCGTTGTTTCTGCAGTCAGGAGCTGGTCGTTGGTAATGAGATTTCTTAGTTGCTGGTGAGCACTTAAGACTAGTATTTAGTTGGAGGATTTGATAGTATAGTTGTTTGATTGGTGAAAGTTAAAATGGTGTTTTGCGTGATTAAGGTTAGCTTGTTCTTCTATTTCAGAAATTTTCATTTAGGGGTTAAGGACTCTGGAGTTAATAATAATATGGAGACATCGTAGTTATGTTGCAATCAAAGTGAGATTAATTATACTTGATGTTTGAAGAGTAACATCGTCAGACTACAAGTTAACTTGATGGTTTATTCTAAAATATACAACCATCAAGTCAGGGTTGTTCTTGAGGTTCCTTTCTCTTGTGTGATGAGGTTAATATTGGTGACTTATCTGTGAAAATTTCCGCTATCACTTAACAAAACAAATTTTATCTTATGTAATGTTGCCGAAATGCAATTAATATGTAATTTATTCTTATAAACTTGCGCTGGCCACAACTTACAAGAACCCTCGGTAGTCTTGATAAATGGTGGAAGCTTCAAGGATTTACTCGATGTGACGTAGCACATTCTTCAAGGAAACCTAGAAATAGATGCTTTTAGAGTAAAAGATCGTCAACTTAGTGTGTCGTTGATTCTTACCCTTGACTTGTATCATTGGATGATGCCATGTGAATTGTCAAAACATCTAAAGTGTACCCCCTCTTCTCATTGAGAATCTGAGAATGTCTCATTTCTACTCTCCTTGCGAGAGATTGCTAAGTTCTTTGGGGCAAACTCATTGGGATAAAGCACTATGGGCAAACCTAATAATGAAAGTTTAGTACAACAAACTGAAGTAAACTGTTTCATACTTACTAGTCCATGTGTGTATCTTTTGTATATGAACCAACATATAATGTTTGCAATTAGAAATCAAGGGTTACTACCTCTTTGACCTTTGTTATAAAAAGGGTATTACTGCATGCATTTGTGACCCCCTTAGGTGGAAGCCATTCTAGGGGCATTGGGGGTAATACAATGTAATGTTTAACCAAAAGACATAACAATTAAACTAACCCCTTGCTGCCTTGCTTAATATCTGGAATTTTTTGGAGAAAGTTTTGTTAGAAAATGCTGTCAATTTTTTCCTGCATGATTGTTGCGCTTTTGTTGCCTTTGCTGCTGCGGTCTCAGCTGTTTCAGCAATATGTTTCTTAACTTTATGGGCTACAAATTAATAAAAATGTATTATATTGTGTATAATATCAGCAATAAAAACTTGAATCTTTTAATTTGAAACATATCATATTGTTTTTGTTAACAACAGTGTAGTGTCAATTCTTGTAAAAAATGGTGCAGTTTTCTGCTGCTAATTTTTCTCCCTGATTATTTTTCATGACCAAATCACCGTTTACTTAGAATTTACTCCATGTAACTCAGGTCCACAATCTCAGTTTTCGTTCCTAATCATCTCAGCTTTTATTGCAGAGTTCGCTACCGTTCTAAACCTCGCTGTACTCCACGTAACTCAGGTCCACAATCTCGTGACACACCACCCAAAAGAGGTATCTAGAGATGTATCCTTTTTTCTTTGATGGCTAACCACTGTGGTTTTAAAATTAATTTACGTGGACTGGGTGGAGGTTAATTACTGGGGGCCCAGATAAATTGAGTCATCATTGTGCTGAACATATTTGTTGTCTCTCTATCGTAGATACTGGTATTGCAAATGAGAAAGATTGGGGCATCAACTTATTAAACGAAAATGTGAATGAAGCTGGCATCAATGAAGATGGAAGCTCCTGGTATCGTGAAGGCGGGGAAGAACTTGGTGAGAATGGCTACAGATGTAGGTGGACAAGGATGGGTGGGCAATCTGAAGATGGCTCCTCTGAATGGAAGGAAACGGTACAGACTAAGTTTTGTATGGTGATTACATCTAGGATCAAAAACTTTTGTTTATTATAAATGAGTGGTGATGAATAAAATTAAAGCATATAATATGAGGAACTTCATTTGCAATTTATGTTTTCAATACTGAAAAGAATGTTGTAATGGTTCACTTGCTACTTCATCGTTCTAATTAATTTGTTAATTTCATTGACAGTGGTGGGAAAAAAGTGACTGGACAGGATATAAGGAACTAGGTACACAATTATACCCTTGCGAAAACTGTGTATCGCTTTTGGTCATTTCATTAATACTTATTGGGCTGTTGTACCTTGAGAGAGAATTTCTGTCCACGCTTACAACAAAGTACAAGAAAGAGCAGACGTATTGGATGTACTTATTCAATTTTTGATATTTTTAACTATTAAGAAAATGCTTTTATGTGACTTGTCCTTCTGTGGAAAATTGGATAAACAATGGAACAATTACTTCACCTTCATACAAGCTTTATCGCTTTGTTAATGATCCAATACTGAAGAGTGTCCTGTCAAAACATTGTTGAACTTTCTTTAACGTTTTTGTACCATGAAATAGTATGCTGCATTGTGTTGAAATCTGAACTTGAACTTGTTGCTGAGTTGGTGGGTTGTGCTTATATGGATCAGAAAATACCACCACTAGAACAGCTAAGCATACTTCCCCCTGTTACTAGCAGGTTTTAGTAGGTTAATACAACCAGAATAGGTGCTATCCCTAAAGATATATTCACATTTTGGTAATACGAAGTCATGTCGATTAGTGAACTGCAGAAATGGCACAGCTAATGTCCTTTTTGTCCGAGTATGTTGATTAGTAAACCATTTGTAAGTTTTAATGAGGATCATAGGTTTTGCTGGTGTCATTGGACTAAACTTCATTTCTGAATTTCATGCACTCGAAGTATCTTTCCTCAGCAGTCTTAGAACGGAAGCTAGCAAGTTATAATTTTGGTGTGTTGACTACCGGAGTACTATTAAAACAAACATCTTTATTTTTGTTCTTCCCCTTTTGGTGATTAGGTTTTAGGAGTGCAAGTTGTTTATCTTTCTTCAAAGAAGTAAATAAGTATTATACTCATGCTCTACAACCTTTCTTATTATAGTAATGGTTTTAAGTAGCGTTAACTTACTGCATGTTGAATTGAAATCTTCTGAGCTGCAGAAGACACATATTTTATCTGATGATGTGGATGGTGCAGAACTTATATGGCTGAAAGGGATGATGAAAATTGACTGACATAATTAATGGAACTAATGTAAAACATCATGTCAAGTCAACTGCCATCCTTTATGTGACACCACGAAAATGTATGCTGCCTCTATACCTGCTTTGTGGACTGTATCTTTACCACGAAAATCTTCTGAGCTGTAGAAGACACATATTTATTATAGTAATGGTTTATCTTTACCACAACCAACATTTAATAGGGTTATAGAATGGTTATTTGATTGATGATATCTGGCCTTGTGATGCCTGTGTACCTGCTTTGTGGACTGTATCTTTTTCCCATGCTAATTTTGTTATTCCACTCTTGTCCTACTTGTTTGCCTGTTGTGGGCTTGTGATGAATTTGTCCTTTCTACTTTTCATCTCCATGGTTGATCAGTAGCGCTTGAGTTCTAATCTAAATCGTGTTTACTCCCTTTATTTTGGGAATGTGACATTTGAATATTTAATTTCATGTTCTACTTATGTCTTAATTCTTGTGAGAGAGCCCATTGGCGATTGGGATCGAAGAACTTTATATGTTAACTGTTCTCATAGGCATGTATGCTTTTGACTTGTGTCTGGGTCCTATGATTCTGTCAACCTTCAGTAGACCTTGATTTGGGTTCTCAATTTTGCAAATTAAAGGTGTTGAAAAATCTGGAAGAAATGCTGAGGGAGATTCATGGTGGGAAACATGGCAAGAAATGCTGCACCAAGATGAGTGGAGGTGAGGATTTCTGCCCTTTAAAGAGGAGTTTGCTTCTCATACCTCTTAATAATCTTTTCATTTCTGATGTCATTTTGAAATGCCGAACTGATCAAGTTATTGCTGCCTTTTCAGTAATATAGCACGGATAGAAAGAAGTGCCCAGAAGCAGGCTAAATCAGGCACTGAAAATGCTGGATGGTATGAAAAATGGTAAGATAATAGTATTAGAGATGTCTAGCCCTATCAGGTTGGTGACAATAGTGAAGTCTTTTGTTTTGTCAATTTCCTTCAGGTGGGAGAAATATGATGCTAAAGGCTGGACTGAGAAAGGGGCACACAAATACGGCAGACTGAATGAACAGTCGTGGTGGGAGAAGTGGGGAGAGCACTATGACGGAAGAGGATCTGTTCTAAAATGGTTATTACTTATTACAAATCTCTTATGAAATTCTTCTATTTATGTTGTCTTCTCTGGCTCAGTGTAACATAATTTGCTAGTTAAATCACCTTTTGCATTCACGATTTGCTCAAAATGGTCCAAAAGTAGCATAGATTGCTTTTATCGATTCAGGAATAGCAAATCGGGAGGAGATTTGCAAATCATTAGACAATGTCGGCTAACTGTAAAGAATTAAGCATTCAAGCAGCTAACATGCTCATAACTGTAAAGAATTAAGCATTTAAGCAGCTAACATGCTCATAACTGAAGGTATTTGTTAAGAGGGTGTTGCATATACCTAGAATCACATATATAGAACAGAAATCGACTTAATCTCTGCCGCACACTATCTAACTTCTTGGTCGGTCGATATGAACCTCGGTATCTAGTGCTTGCTTTAATGTAGCAGAGTTTTGTGTTTATATCTATGATGCAATTGAGTAGTGATAAATAGCAGACAAGACTCTGGAACAACTTATCTTGGAAGTATCATGAACGCAACTTAGGGGTTTGTGCTCTTCTTATTAGGTCTTTGTTTCGAGTAATTATCCTTGCACGGTTGCACCTATATTGGGGTAGGAAGGCATGACACAGGTTGGCATGTTTCCATGTTTAGGTTGCCTGCTCTTGTTTTTTGGCTGTTGAGTAATGAATATTTAGCAACTATTCTTGTTCTGTTTGCAGGACAGATAAGTGGGCCGAGACAGAACTTGGAACTAAATGGGGAGACAAGTGGGAGGAGAAATTTTTCACTGGCATTGGTTCTCGCCAAGGTGAAACTTGGCATGTATCTCCAAGTGGTGAACGTATGTGACATTCCTTGGCTTTATTTGGCTGAATTTCATACTACCTCATTTTGATCAAATGACTCATTTGATAATGTATCAATATGAAGAAAAAGGGGACGGGGACTACACGGGACCATCTGGGAGGAATAAGTAAGGAAAAAAATTAACAACTTAAAGAGCAATTTTGTTAATAGTTGAGTTTCATAAGGGCATAAGTAGCACAAAAATATTACTAATAAGCAAATGAAACATTTGATGTAAATATATCAAATAAGAAAATGAGATATTTGATGGGCAATATATCCTTGTCACTCTATCCTATTAGCATATGACCACCTTAAACCTCTATTTTAATTTATACCTTCATTCCTTAAAAAAGTTTTTATTTATCATTTTGGGTGTTCTATTTGTTTTCGTAAAGAATATTTATATTTATGTTTCTAATTTTGGATAAAAATAACCTTATTCATCCTCTCTATAATATTTTTATAATACTTATGGACCTCATATATTTTCCACTAATTTTATTTTAATATTTTTATATTTCATATGATCTTCGCATGTTTCCCACTTAATTTATAAAAATATTTTTAATTAGTTGTAATTTTAATCCTCATATTTTTTCTCTAACTTTCTTTTAATATTTTTTTAATGCTTTTGGTTTCTACTTTTCTCCCATCAAATTTATTATTCAATTAAATAACATTCACTAAGTAAATATTTAATTTTTCTTAATTTCCGTAAACATTCCTTGTGGGAACTTCATTAGAGAACGAAGGAAGTATATTTTAACTGTTTTGGTTTGGCGAAAAACATTTTTTGGAGTAGTTTGATTAAAATAGGAGGAAATATCTTTTTTCTTTGGCGTGAAATTACTCATTTTAGTTTCATTGCGTTGTATGACTGTGCAATTAAATTTCCTTGTCTGCTTTAAATGCGCAGGTTGGTCTAGGACATGGGGTGAAGAACACTTTGGAAACGGGTATGGAATATACACTTGTGCTATTATTCTTTAGCATACGGTAGACCATTATAAGTTGGATATCAGCATATATGTACCATCAATTGAACATCACAAAATGTCCTTTTCTCAGCAAGGTACACAAGTATGGCAAAAGTACAACAGGAGAAAGCTGGGATATAGTGGTGGATGAGGGAACCTATTACGAGTAAGACTACTGCCTTTGACTTTGCATTTTCAGTTTTTTCCTCTAAGGGCAACAAAGTCTCTTACGATGAAAAGTTAACACAGTGAAAACTGAAAACCAATAAAGTTGACCAAGCCTCATTTTTTTTATTTTGGTCTGACCTCCTCAATTTGCATCGTCTCTTTTTTAAGCAGTAGTTCTCTTTCTTTCTTGTCTCATTTACCAACTTTTGCTAACTACAAATTAATTTTCACATTTCAAATTTTAAATGCTTTCTTAAGTGGATAGAAGTGTAACATCTCATTACTCAATGCGCTTATATATCGCTTTCACCTAAGCAAGGTTTGAAAGGGTTAAGCACACTCTTACAAATCATGATATCAACTAGATTATTCTGAATTGATCTTTAAGAGCAAAATTATCGGGAAAAAAATTAGTTTAGATTCCTGCCCATGTAGTCGCTTATTTTTCTCTACTTTTCATGTAAATATCTTATTATTTTCCTGCCTTTTTTGAGGTTTTATGTGATCTCAATTATAACGAATTCAATTGCTTGTGATAGGGCTGAACCTCATTACGGATGGGCAGATGTGGTAGGAGATTCAACACAGCTGCTCTCAATCCAACCACGAGACAGACCACCAGGAGTTTATCCAAATCCTCCTCCACCACCCATTGATGGTGGTTCAGACATGCCTCCATCTTCATGACAAAGGGAAAGCAAATTTTCCTTTGATTGATTTTCCTGTCAAGTTTAGTCTGATATTTAAACTCAAATTAATTTGCTTCGTTTAAAATAGTTTCTAGCGGATTCTCCTATGATTTATCAATTCTTTTGTCAATAAATATCTCTGGGTTAAAAATTAAACTGCAGAGTTTTCTACTTCCTGCTTTGTTCATCTCAAATTAAAACGAGTACATATAACAATATTCAGTTCACAAAGTCATTAAAATGTTGTTGAGACTTTGAATTAGACAAAATTTGAGGATTAGATAGTAAAATCAAAAAAGTTGTCTTTTGATAGACCCTAAATAGTAAAATCAATTGCAACTTTAAAGTGAAACATGATTTGATAAACCATATTAATGTATATTAAGATGGAACTAAAGAACCAATAATTTTAGACTTTATTACGAGTTAACATGAAAAACTTCCTTGGAACATGGAAATTAGACAGGTGCCATTACTATCAAGATCGAGCCCTTTCACCACCTGGTTGTGCAGCATTTAAAAAAATTTACCAACTATTCTGATAGCTAAAAAAGAAAGTTTGGCAAATGTTAAACTACAAATGACAATATCTAACCTGTAAAAAGTAGAGGCTACTTACCTAACAATGTAGCCGTATCCCATCAGAAAGGGAACAGCAAAGCGAGACTTTTTCCAGTTTGGTATAATGATATCGCAATTCCGTATGTAGTTGGGAACTTGCAGACTGTAGGGCATATTCTTTGGATGAACACTTAGTTGCGAGCTCACTCTTAACAGCTTAACTTTGTACAGGTATTGTGAACGCTAGACCTAACAACTTCAGTTAACCATGCAGCCGTCTGTGCTTATCCCAAAACAAAAGATGAAATCCCTTTTAAGAAACAAAATGGTCTAATCCGATAACATATCTTCTAACTCTGGTTCATCTGTCGAAATTCCATCATAATCTAACATGGTCTCGCCCAAAGTCTCATTCGCTGGCTGTTTCTCATGGAAAAGTACATCACCATCGGTATCTGGATCTGTCACTTCCATATCGTCATCAGCATCATGATCCTCAGTGTCCAATTCTTTCCTGGCTGGATCCTTACCCATCCCGTACTTCCGAAGACTGGCATCTCTCATTGCCTTTGCATCAGAGATTTCACATATACATGCAGCTGGATTCTCATGAAACTCACCTCTACCTGGTCTCACCTCATGCGGCAAACCCATGAACCCTCTCTGGTAAGAACGGGCCTTCAATGAAAACTCTTCCCAAGTCATGTTACCGATGTTCATGAAGAGCTTATATAGTTTTTTAGCATTGGGGCGGATTGTGGGTTTATGACCAGAATACCTCCTGAAACAACAGATGAAATTAGTTGGAATGCTTCATTGAACACTTCATCGGACATTTTTAACAATTCAAGATTTATACAACTGACAATTACCTTCGTCCTGCTAGTATCTTTGCCATATTTCCATTGTTGTTGGTAACAAAGACGTCACTTTCATCACAAACGATAAAGTCAAGTGCTGCCATGCGAGAAGAAAACTTTGAGAATGATTCTAGCTCCTGTTTACTTGCAATTGTATCCTTGGAATGGAAATTGGGGAAGAGCGTCTTCAGTGGAGCTAATGTTTCTTCTGCTCGATATACTTCGCCAGATGCAACATAAATATGAACATCTTTGCCGTAACCTAAAGCCCTCAACATCAGCCCCACTTCCTCCGGAGTAAGTGGACATCTCCCTTGCCTCCTTGCCTTGTCTGGATTACTTCCCTGCATAACATCAAGACCAATCAGTTTCCTTGCAAAATTTCATAACATAGTATAGCCGAGCAAGTTGTCCACTGTCTTTTGACAAGCAATTGCATAAAAGTGTAAAAAAAAAAGCACCCACTCGTTCAAATCAGAACAAATGTCTTTATTTTACCAAAACTCGAGCAATAAAAGCCCAAGAGACTTACATGCAATGTTTTCCACCTCTTCCTTATAGCACCCAATTCTTTTCTTTCTTTGTCTCCTCCACCATAGTAGCATCCCGAGAATGCAAGCATATCAGGTTCAAACCTGCAGCAGAAATTGATAATGCATCACATTATCCATTGATTCTTTCACAAAATACTCCCTCTGTCCCAATGAATTTGCCAAAATTTCTATTTTTGGGTTATTCCTATTATTTTGCAACATTTCTATTTTGAGTAATGGCCCCACTAACTTTTATAATTCTTATCCACTTATCTTTCATTCTCACTTCTAATCTATCCACATTTTAATATCTCCATCATTTTCTTAATACTTCTGCAATAGCAATATCAAAAGGACCAAGGAAGTAGATTTCAAGACTTCTAAGTTCTAAATACATGACATTCTCACAAACACAATCAATTGTTTACCAATAAAACATACTCCCTCCGCCTACAGGTATACATTCGGATCATCGAGTCAATTTTGGGTTATGTGTTTCAAGTCGATTCAAGGTCTTATGTCCACACTGGTTTTTAAATATTTTTTCATTTTGAAGTCGGGTTTGGCTAAGAGGTCGGATATATATCGAGTCACCGAATCTGTATTGAACACCCCTCCGCCCCACCGGATTGCAACACATGTTTTCCTATTGTGAAAGCTTATGTGTAGAAGTGTCAAATCGCAGTGCGAAGGAGCAAGCACATAACAAGGAGACAATCAACATGCAATGTAAAAGTTGAGTGCACTTAAGCTTAAACTCGTAAATTGAAATCACGATTACTTATGCTTTCAAAAGTACTAGACTTTTAGTTGACATGTTCTGACTTCAAAACAATCATCAGTTCTAACCTCAACTAACTATATGGGTTATGCCAGATGGTTGGCATGATAAGTCAACAAGTACCGATAAGATTGAGGCCTACAAAAAAGAAAGAAGGATTGAGACTTAACACTATATTTGGATCATGGGATTTGAAGGGAAAAAAAGGGGACGGGTTTGGAGAGGTATATTTTCCATTGTTTGGATACCAATTTTGGAAAAGAGGAATTTGAAAGGAAGGGATTTGTTGAAAAAAAAAAAAAAGACGGAAAATGGAATCAGAATCATAGTTTCCTTCATTTTCCTTCTATTCCCTCCAAAACAAAAAAGGAAGACTCTCATTATTCCTTCACCTTCCCTTCCCGTTCCCCTTGTCTTCCCTTTAGGTCTCAAGATGCTATGAATAGTAGTGGAAATGTGAATATTTCGATTGATGAGTGGACATATACTTTTGAGGGATAGAATTTGAAATAAAGATATAAGAAAGGTTTAGGGCCTTTGGGCCAAAGGTACGCTTAAATAATTTGATCTTAATGTACAAGCAAGAAAAAAAAGGAGGGAGAAAGAACTTAAAAACAATAAGGGGGGTATAGGCCAAAGGTCCCTTTAGCCTCATTTCCACCTCAAATGTACCCCGCAAATCTCAGGTATCGATGTAGTCGATACAGCCTAGGTTGCTTGAGGGAAATATGCTAAGCAGCTAGCATCTCATACTCTCATTATGCCTCACACATAGATGCATACACACCATGAAATTAAAAGGATAATGTGTTCATAAAGCATGTGCGGTCAGATGATTTAAGCCAAAATTCTAACCCTTTCTCTTCGTTATCTCTCTATTTTGAATTACATGAAAACGAGTATCAACTGCAAAAAAACAAAAGATACCCCGGAGATAATAGCTCTACCTTAGATGGAGAGCAATAAAATGCTTGCCCATGGCCCTCATTCTTTGTACCAGCAATTTGCCCATGTCAAGTATGGGACTAGTGAACTTTAATGCATGGTAATTAACTCTACATCTTAGCTTTTGAAAATCTGTTTCCAGTCGATTAGCAAGCCTATAGTCAAACTTGGTAAGCCGGACAGCCTGTGCCATTATGAAAGATGGACAAGAATTAACGTCAAAGAGACTCTAATGAATAAGCCATGTGAATGAAAATGGTTCTGAAAAATCCTGGTTGATCATACAGTCTGAAAGTAATATTTTCGTATAAATATAAGCAGGAAATAAACAAATGAAAATAGAGGCATGGAATATTCTTATCAGCATACACAGCTATGTTAAATAAAATGCCTAAAAGAGAGATGTGTGTATGTCTTTTCACTTGTTAAGATCATTTTAGAAAAAAGCATGCCACTAAAAAGCTTAGAGAAACAAACCACATTCAGATAAAACAAAATGAACGATATATAGAAGACTTACATGCCTTTTCAATATAACAGGTAAAACTCGCTTTTCATAGCATCTTTCATTGCATTTTCTTGGAACACGCATGGTTGTGACTTTTGGACCATTTGGAAGTTCTTTCAAGATATTGATGTCATTTGATAGGGAGGATATGAACCAATCAATATCAAAGATGTCCTCAAAATTACTGCAAACGTAGGACAGTATATTATTATCAGCATGAATTTTTTATAGACGTGTGAGTAAACATGTAGGAAGATTTTGTACAGAGGATATTATTATCGTATAACACGAACCTTGCATCTTTCCAATAAGATCTCTGATCCAACTTAGGCACAACTAGAGTTGCATTCAAAATACGCGCTGCAACAACAGCATCAATTATCTGCCAGAATTTTCACATATCCAGCCCAAAGTCAAATACTTAAAATTTTCTCCAAAAAGAGATGGTACTACATCCTAACAACTAATAGTTCACAACAGATAAAGGATGCATACTTGCAAGTTCAAAGCAGATAGGATTGCAGAACTTAGATTAGTTACAAACCCCTTAACATACAAAACTATTCCAATACTTGTAATTATGTGGAGGAAATCACTTATACTGAGATCAAAAGGCAGTTTAGAATCCATACACTCCAGAAGCAGGACTAAACTCTACACATCAGCTTCCTCCACAGAGATTCATTGAAGTCTATAGTTTGAAATTCCTAACAAATTTGCACTATCCAATGTTAAACAACCAAGTGAAAAGGGATTCATTCATTATGCGTACAACGAGCACAAAATTCAAGAACCCAACAACAGTGCCTAAGACATCTTGAGGCGGATTTTACTGTATCCTACTCGAGACTTAACTTACATATCCAAATTCTGAAAAATCCCCAACACCTAATGACCACAGAAGAAAAGTGAAAAAAAATAATACCCATCAATCATCATCCTTCCTACTTCATAAATGCCAAATCTTAAGATAGCAGAATCAATTTAACTCCAAACCTTTACGCTCCTAGCTATGTTTCACAAATTGCTCAAGAACCGATCCAAGAAATTATTGTTTTGTAAAGACCAGCGCAATATTCAAGAGATTCATGTGCAAATAAGCAAGGTATTCAAAAAAGAGCAAAGTTATTGGTGTTATGAATAAGAGCCTAACACCATTATTTAAGCAGAGATTAGTAAACTTAATCTTCAAGCAGTACATACACCTTATGACAAACAAACAACATGTAAATTACAGGGCAAATAAAATAAATACCATACACAGACCACTCAGTGCAAAAAGAACAAAGTAACTTGAAAATACCCCTGTCCGTTGTTGATTTAAGCCTCCACTAGTTGCAATCATCAAATACCGATTTCGACGTGTGATAACTTCAGCTTCTAGAAGAAGAAAGAAAGCACATATTCAAACAAATGCAAGATGACCAATTATTAGATATTTCACATAGTTCAGATTAGTAATCACAAGACTTTCATCAGAGCAGATTTGCACCTCACTAGGCGCTAGGCATTTATGTAAACCACAACTAGATATTGAGGTTCTAGAAAGCGGAAAGTCTTATCATACATGTAAACCAGTACCAAATTGGTTGTGGTTATATTTCCACTGTCGGTATCTATAGCATTTTTAGTGCGGTTTCAAAGATTAAGGTATTTAATGACACATATAGCTTATTTCAAAATGATAAGACAAAAAAATGAAGCAAGTTAATATTAATAACAAATACTTCCACTACTAATTTTCAATTAAACAGTAGGACACATGAAAATGACTGCTATAAACTTTTGATTTTTCCGCAAATACGTAAATGAAGATATATCTAGCATTTTCTCTATTTACAAGTCTTGACAACAGTGTACAAATCAATATCTATTGAACTTTGAATTTTTCCGTAAAGAAGTGAATAAAGACATCATATAAGCGGCATATGGCTAACAAAAAAAGCAGCAGATATCAAAACTTAGAGCATTAAGAGATTGAAACACATACTTAGGAATTTACTGGTGGCATTGCTACAACCATAGAAAAATTCAGAATCTCTACACCTCCAAATATCATATTTAGATTTTCCTCCACTTGCCTACAGTTGAATCGCAAGAAAATCATATCAAATAAAACAAAAACAATCATCAGATCCAAAATCAAAGAATACCTCAACAGAATTTGCAAAAAATTACACAAAAAATCCGACAATAGAAGAAAGCCCTAACCGGAACAGAATCGACGGAAACTCCAATAGAAGCAACAGCATCGTCAATCTAAACACAAATAAAAAAAAGAGAAATGAAACAATTACGAATCAAAAACACATAGCGATTCAAATATTAAAACAAGAAAGAGAAAATTACGGAAGCGGAAATCGAGTTGCGACCGCGATTATGCTGGAGTAGACGAGAAGGATGGGGAGCGAGAAAAGAAAGAACGAAGAAACATAGGAAAAAAGCTCCAACAACGGCGGTAATTGCAGGAAAAAATCGGCGATTATTATTGCTATGTTGATAATGGCGGCGCCGATGAATCGCCATAGATATGGCGGCAAAATGCTTCGTGGAAGAACCGCGCCACAGTCAATACCTTTCCCTTCTTTCTTCTTTCTTCTTTCTTCTTTCTTCTTACTTCTTTCTTCTTTCTTCTCTCTCAAAGAAGATGGAGCTCTGGAGGAGGAGAGAGAGAAAGAATGACGAAAAATAATGAAGAGAGAGAGGAAAGGAAAATGAAGAAAAATAGGGGGGAAATCTAAAATAGTAGTTAGTAGAGATATGAGGGAAAGGAGAAGGCTTTATTTGGTACAGAGGAAATGGATGGTTCGATGACGACAATTTGATTCTCTTTTCTGCGTCGTTTTTGAGGCAATTTGTAATCAGTGTGTGTGCCTCAGCCTCACTGTAATAGGAGAGGAGTAGTTGAGTTGAGTACTTGAGTACAATGCCATACTACACTCAGGACCAAAGCAAATACTCCATATTAGGATTTTTTTAATTGATTAAAAAAATTGCATGTGAAAATATTTCATTTAACACTAATACGTATAAAATTAAATAGTTTATAGTTGAATATCCGTTTGTAAGTAATAAGAGCAACACTAAATGCATATCATAACCTAACAGATTTATTAAAAGCATTGTAAAAAATGAAATCTTTTACGAAAAAAATAAAATGTAAAAAGAGTAAATTAAAATATAATAGATTTATTAAAAGATAAAATTTATACTCCCTCCATTATTTAAAGAAGTTCCCATTTATCATTTTGGGTGTTTTATTTATTCCCATAGAAAATATTTTCATTTATGTCACAAATTTTGGACAAAAATAATTTTATTCATACTTACTTTAATATTTTTATAATACTTACGTACTCCACATATCTTACACTAATTTCAATTTAACATTTTAATATTCCTTATGGTCCCCACATTATTAACTTTATAAAACTAATATTTTCTTAGCTTGTGGTCCCATATTTTTTCTACTAATTTTCTTTTAATATTTTTTAATACTTGTGGTCCTTACTTTTCTCCAATTAAATTTATTATTCAATTAAATAATATATCCACTATTTAAAATATTTTATTTTTCTTAACTGTCGTGAACATTTCTTTTGAAAACTTCATTAGAGAACGAAGGGATATATAATATAAACGTCAACTTAAATACAAAGTATAGCATACTTCCAAGGTGCATATCAATTAGTAAATTAGTAGAAACAACGTGAAACTATTATTGTCTTATCACTTCAAAAAAAAATTGTTTCCTTCCACGCTTAATTATATTATTGGCCATGCTTATATGTTATGTGAGGTTAAAGTTATTCCTCACGCTTAAATAAGTGTTGGAAAAATATTAACATTATTAAATCAAAAATTATCAAAAAAATGCAACAGATAACTTAAAAAGAGATTTTTTTTTACTTACAATCGTCTTTTGAGAGATTGTTTCTCTAAGAGATGCCTATCTTGAGGTCCATCCCATTACAATTAAATATTTTAAAATATTAAAAACTTTATGTTACTACTCTATTAATTGCGCATGTCTCAAATAGGCATTTAAGATACCTAAAATAGAAGTTTAAGATACTACAAGTAAACATTTAGGATATCTCATGTATGTCAAGTTAAAAGTTTAGTTCACAATATGTCAGTAGAGATTAGAAGTATGTCATGTAGAGGTTTAGGCTACTTAAATTTAAGGTATGTTGAGTATGGGTTAATAATATGTGAAGTAAATATACATTTTAAATAATAAACAAATAATTATAAGCACACAATTTACAAAAATATTGAAAATATTTCAATAAATTCAAATTTTAGTGTTTCATAAACTTCAAAACATCAGAAATTTCATCATTTTTAACATTAACTACTGTTTTATACTACAATTTTCGTAAGCTTTTTACATAGTTCTGTTAACAACCACTTATTCTTTGAAATGCATTTTTTGGGTCTATTTTTCTTACTTGCTTTTGTTATTCTCATGTATTACAACATTTCCAGTCCCCACAGCAATAATTAGATGAATTATTGGGGTCTTTTATATATTAATATGTTTGAACATTTAAACAAATTTTTGCGTCCTTACGTAAGAGAACTCTTGGGGTTTCATTGAGAGACGTGCTTTATATTTAGGTTAAATAATTCATCTCATATATATTGTAAGAATATAAACTCTTTATTTAAAGTCGTCTCACCAAAAAATGCATCTTATACATGGGTTAAATAGTCCATCCAATACACATTTAAAGAATACACTCTTTGTTTGAGGTCATCTCACCAAATGTTTTTTCATTACAGCCGGTCTCATGGGAAACGACTCTCAAACCTAGCCCATTAAAGCTTAATGCATACTTAGGGGATGTTTGGTAAAGGTTTTTTCTATGTAGGTAAAGGATTCAATTAACTTATAAGCTTATTTTTTGTTTGGTATCAAATTTGGTTAAGCAAATCCGTTACTTAAGGGTAACAAATAACCTCATTTTGTTTCCTCTCATTTAACAATGGTAACAAATTCCCTTTTTTCCCTCTTTCTATCTTGCGAAATTCAGAAACTTCGGTACACTTCTAGCATAACTTTGTGTTCATCACCTGCACTTATGAAAATCAAATTTCAGCCCATGTGAATAATTTAGAATAATATATTTTATATTTTTTAAATCTAGTTTTCAGTTGTAGTAGACCCAGTAATGTAGTGGAAAATTAAAATTTATTTTTGTTTTATATTTTTTAGGTTTGACTTTGTTTGTTGTAAATTATTGTTCATCACTTTGATTACTGTAGAGGCAAATAGCAAAATAATGGGAAACAATGTGTTTCCCTTACCTAATTATACTAAACAACTAATTACAATAATCCTTATCATTACTGTTACCCTTCTTTAATACTAATCTTTCCATTTTCTTTCCACTCTTTATACCAAACACCCCTTATTATATCCTTATCGCCTATTTACATCATCCTTAATGCCTACTTATCGTAGCCTTAATGTCTACTTACAATATCCTTAATGCCTATTTACAATATCCTTAAATGTTTACTTACAGTATCATTTATGCCTACTTACATCAACCCAAATGCCTATTTACATCATTATTAATGCCTACACTTACAATATCTTAAATGCTTACTTACAGTATCCTTAATACCCATTGAGTAAGCATGTAATACTTCCAATATCTTAAATGCCTACTTACAATATCTCTAATGCCCACCGAGTAAACGTGCGATACTTAGAATATCTTAAATGTCTACTTACAATATCCTTATTATCCACCGAGTAACATACTCTATATTTTCTTTTATGGTCCGACCCAATTAGAAATGGTTTTGTAACACCCCTACATTTTCGACCCCTTGTATGAAACCAAAACCGTAAAGGGCGGGAGGAAATTCGGGTATTACATTAAAATAAAATAGATAAAATAATAATAAACTTTTAAAATGTCACTGAAAATTTCGGCAGCGTCTGCCCTAAAACTGTGCGCCTTTGTAAAAAAAATAAAAGTTATTAGAATCTAGTAAAGGCATCAACGGCCTATCAAAACTATATCACGGCAGAATGAAATCGTCGCCAGCTTCTCATGTCAAGCGTGGATCGTGGTTCCAATGTAAAAGCTTGTGTTTCAAATGACAAAACTTTTAAACTAAAACATACAAACCAGAAAATTATGCAGCGGAAATAAACTTATACAAATGAAGGTCGCATGCCTCTCAAAACATATACAATCAAGCAAAACATAAAACTTTGGGGTTAAAACCATGAAAACATTATTATAAACATAAGTTGCACGCTCGATCCCCCATATGCAATGCACGAGAGACTCTATAACCTGTTTAAGTCTATCTATGATCTCCCTGCTGCTCAACGTAAGACGGAAATATCAAACGTGTCATCACAGGGCCATCATAGAAAGAGCCATTTAAAACAAATCAAACATGTACATGTCAGAAACTAACATCATATCATAGTAAGGCATAATTAGTATCAATAGCGTGTGTCATAATATGAGGCTGATTCAACAACACTCTAGGTGCTAATTACAACCACTAAACATCAATTCTTACTTCTCACTGTCATTTCCATCTTCTTCACTTCTTTTCGACTTCATAATTTCTTGGTATCACTTCAACCAAGAGCTTAACCACTTTCAAATATCTATCTATATATGTGACTAGAGGCTACCATATTGGGGTTTACAAGACCCACATGGCAACACCTCAACCAAGGGTGGTGACGGGCCATACCAGCACCCAATGGTAAAGCATGATCACACCCCCGTACAACGACCATATATAGATGGTCCTACCTTCGGGAACTAAACCCACTGGGGTACCCTATCCATTGGAGTCACAATAACCAAACAAATTTGATATGAATCTCATCAATAAGGGACTCATTCCCATTACAACCAACAACTTTCTTGCTCCATCACAAAGGGACTCATTCCTGTTCAAACTAACATAAGTCAAACTCATCAATAAGGGAGTCATTCCCATTCAAACTAGCAATAATTAATCTCATCAATAAGGAAACCATTCACTATTCAAACTAAAGATAATCAATATCATTAATAAAGGACTCGCTCCCTTTCAAACAAATAACAACCAATATCAATAAAAAGAGAATCGTTCTCATTCTAAATCATTATCAGCATTTGGCATACTAGTACCATTCTCTACCAGTAAACTTGAAAATCATATAATCAATAACTTCGATATTTCATTCGACGATAATTCATAAATAGTGTACAACATGTGTTTTAAAACAATTCAATATCGATAAATATACAATGCAAGATGCATATAAGGGTTAATTACTGCGTGTATGTACCTGCAAGCGTCACTGCATGACCAAAAGTTACAAAAATAACCCAACTAAGGTCCTACTTTCCTCTTATGAACTGGGAACCTATATAAATTAGGAATAGAACTAAGAACCTATATAAATTAGAAATAGAACTAATAAGTTCCCTTAACTACTTTGTCATACCAGCTAAAAAGGCCCAAGTAACCACTATCACCCATTCAACATGAGTTTTTGATTACTCTAGCACGCACACAATTCATTCAATACAAGTCAAAATCATTAACTCAACACAACATGAGTCCTTTCACCAATTTAAAAGTAAAAGCATGTATAAATCTTTCCTTTTCATCAACTAATTTTGAGTATATCGGTTCGCGTTACCCAAAAATAACTAATCACAACTAAGCCTTACAATTTTAATATAACACTTATTCAAAGATAAGGCAAATCTTAGAGTTATCGAATCGCGATATCATTTGTTACATTCTCCAAAGCTAGAAAGAACTGTAATCAAAACATCACAGCAAGTAACTTTAGCAACCATCGACGATACGTTGACATTATGCTCTTGGCTTACTAACATTATGCATTATGACTTCAATAACAACCTAATGAGAGTACTTGTAATTCACAACAATTAATAACTATTATTCTCAATTTAACAACCAAAATCACTTTCATAGACAACTAAAATCATCACCATTACTAATTATCACAACAATAACCAATCGACTAAATATTAAAATAACTTTTAAGGTTATTTAATCAATCATCACCAAAATATAGCGTAAAACACACATCATTTGTAATTTCATTTCTAAATCCAAATCCTACTCATTTCATGTTCAAAGATAATACTTTTAACCATTTTCCATTGCAAGAATCAATAAACTAATACACCACCATAATGTAACACATGAAAGCCTACACTATTACTAATTTCAAAGATAACACCTTTAATTAATACTCATAGTAAAATTCAAAGAAACTAACACACAGTCAACACAACCCATAATTTTTAATCACACTTCAAACCCTAAGTCATAAATATGTTCAATTCATCCATCAAACTCTTACCCACAAAAAGATTCAATGAACTTAACACAAAACCAACATCAAACTCAATACACTTAATAAAACTCCAAATAAAACTAGAAAATTAATTAGAGAAAAGAGAAGAGATGGCTCATAAAAGTGAAACTAGGAGATGAACAAGGAGGTAAGGTGGTTTTAGTGGTGGTGGTGACTCACTGTGCGTAATGGGGAGAAGGAGTCGCATGGACTGTCCCCTGTTGGCGGTACAGTAGCCGAGCTGCTGGTGGTGGGGAGATCTACAGCTTGCTGCTGCCGTAAGGGAGAGAGACGCAGCCTTCTTGCTGTTGGCTGCCGTGAGGGAGGAGAGAAGCAGCCTTCCTGCTGCTGGCTGCCGTGAGTGAGGCTGGTGATGCTGTTGGGAGGCTCCAAACGTGAGGTTTGAGGGAGTATGGTGTCACAGGGAGAAGAGGAAGAGGGAGAGGGAAGAAGGAGAGAGTGACGGCTAGTTTGGGGCATTTGGGTTTTCATGCCTTATTATTATTATTATTATTATTTATTTATTTATTCATTTATTTATTTAATCTAAATTCATTTTCTTGCGAGACTCAACTAAGAGACTCACCTTTTGTGTACTCGCACATTTTAATAAAAAAAAAATATTTGACTCGAACTCTTTATATTAGAAATCGTAATTGTATTTTTAATATAAATATATGTTAATATTTAAATTCGTATATGAAAGGAATTTATTAAAACTACTTCTAAATTAATTTAAATAATTATTAAATCCCCAAAAGTTATTAAAATATTAATTAATGATGTCAGAAAATCTCGGGGTGGTACAGGTTTTGTACAAGAATGTGTTTTCATAGAGAGTAGCTCCTTGTAAATTACAATTAGAGGTGTTTAACGGGACGGATTGACCCAATGGGTCAAGGGTTGTGTCACATTTTAACGTGTTATTAGTGAGTCTGGTCAATAACGGGTCGGCCATCAACGATTGGTGTAAAGGGTCGGATCGGGCCGGGCCATATTGAATTATTATAGGAATTGGTTGCGAAAAACTTTTTACCATTTTTTTTATATCACAAATTCTTACTTGAGACCGTCTTTACAAAAGAAGTCTCAAGTTTGGGCCAGCCCAAATTTAATTTTTTTTTTTTAAATAACAAAATTTTCTAAACAATGCTTTTTAACTTCTATTTTAAGTTTTTCTTTTTCTCTTTTCTGACAAAACTACTCATATTCCTCTCTCAAACTCCATTTGTGGTTTTCAATCTGTATCTTCCTCTCTCAAATTTCATTGTTGTTTATTCTCTGTTTATCTTTTTCAACATTTGCAAAATCATCAAAGTTATGTATTTATACTTCATCATTTTGGTTTATAAAGTTTTTATTTTCATTTTTTTTTGGGTTGATTGTGTTAAATATTAGTTGGATTTACAATTTTCTGATTTTTTTTTATAAATTAAGCTTCATCAATGGTGTAAATAGTGATGTTAAAGAAGACAATAATGTTTACTGTTTAGGGGAAATTAATAAAAGCAATTGTTGTTATAACATAATGTATTGGGAGTTATAATATAATATATTTGTAATTATAACATAATATATTTGAGGTTATAACCATAATATATTTAGAGTTATAACATAATAAAGTTGGGGTTATAACAAAATATATAATTGCGGTTATAACGTAATAGATTTGGGATTATAATAGTATATATTTGTGATATAATACTACAAAATTGATACTATAATAATACAAGCAAATATATTATGTTATAAAACCTCAAATATATTAAGTTTTAATTCCAAATATATTGAGTTATAACCTCAAATATATTATGTTATAACCACAAATATATTCTGTTATAACCCCAAATATATTATGTTACCCCAAATATATTATTTTAACCCCAAATCATAAAAATTAGCCATAATTGTCATCTTCAACATCACTTTTTTTCACTATTGAGGAACCTTAATTTTTTTTAAAAAAATGAAAAAAATCTGATTTATTATTAAATGATATTTTATTTTGCTTGGGAATATGCAGTTAATCAGAAAACCTTTTCATCTTCTAAAAAGAAAGCAGTTTTCTACAGTTTTCTACAGTTTTTTTAAAAAATAGCAGTTTTTTAAACAACAGTTTTTATTTTGAATTAAGATATTTATTAAAGAAGGAAAGTAGACTGGGCTCTTGAGAGCTGTCTTTAGAAAAGACGATCTTTCAAGAGAGAACCTGTTTTTATATTTGTATATGATTTTATTATATACAAATATGAGTCGACCTAACGGGCCATAAAATATACTAAAAACTATTATATGAATCTTTTAATAAAGGAGTCAAAGTGGGTCGAGTTTAAATGGACTTTTAATTGCACCGCTCCGTTTCGCGCTGTCATAATCCAGCCTGTTGAACACCTTTAATTACAACCATAGGTCTTGACCCTTTCACGCAAGCAAAGCCATTCTTAAGAATTGCAATTTGCATCTTTCGAAAAAAAATTGCAATTTGCAAAGCAAAGGCCAAAGATGAAAAAAGCCCAGTAAAGAAGCGTTAACAACCTAATCTCTAGGAAGGTCGGTTTGACATTCGCTATAAATACACATAGGCGATTTCACTCTGCCTCTTTCAATTCAGATCTCACAAATTTTCCTCCTCTCACAAGATTCCTTAAGAGGAGGCGATTTCCCATTCTCTCTCTCTCTCTCTCTTCATATCTACGGAGGCGAAACCTAGGGTTTCCAAATTTTTACGAGTCGAAGCCCGCCGATCTTCAATTAAATCAACAGATCTTCAGATCTCAAACCCTTCTTTCGATTTTTTCTGGGTACTATTAGGATTTTCTTGATTTTTAATTTTTAGATCGGATTAGAGAGAAAAAGAGGAAAATAACAAAAATAAAGGTTTTATTAGATTGTTCCTTTTGATTTTTGATCGAATCATCTGGTCTTCAGATCTTTCAAACCCTTATATCAAATTTTCTGGTTACTTTTTGGGTTTTCTAAAATTTGATTTTTAGTACGGACTAGAGAGAAAAGAGGAAAATAACAAAAAAAAAGTGGAGATTTATTAGATTGATTGTTAGTTTTCGTGAGTGAATCAAATCAAGAAGGAAGATGTCTCGTTGTTATCCATTTCCTCCACCTGGGTATGCTGGGAAGTGCTCTAGCCACGAGGCCTTGATCTTATCGATTAAGGTTTGTTGAGCCCCAAAACCCATCCAAATATTAAAAAAATTTTGTAAATTTGCTCAACGTATGACTTATTCATGATTTATGCTATCTCGTGATTAATTGTTTGAAGATTGTATAATTATGTAAAGCAATTAGCTAAACTCAAATTGTAAATGTATTATATAAAGGTACAAAAGAACATAGTAGCTATAAATGAATGTTTATTCTATGGTATTGTTTATTTTATGATGCCCTTTTGTAATTGATGCCCTTGATCAATTTGACGCCTTTTTGTATCTTTCAAATGTTTGGATGAAGTGTTAGTCCACATTATCACGGACCCAATTTTGAGATTTGTTTAATGGCTGTTCTTGTAGTCTAGAAAATTAAATTAGGGTTTTACTGGGTTTTTTTTAATAAGGTGTAATATTGGGTTTTTGGCAAACATAAGTATATGTTAATTTTTTCAAAGTTAATGGTTTTGAGCAGAAATTTTTTACATTGTTCTAAGCACAATTGTTGTTTGAGCTTCTGGCATGGAAAATTTTCCATTTTTTGGTCTTCAGAAGCCAATTCGTTGTGTCTTAAAGTTCACCATTGTTTTATTCACTTGACTTAATTTGGCTTCCACCATTTTTATTCGTTTTGTTAAATAAAGTTTCTAATGGTGTTTTTAGAACTGAAATGGGTAACTTTTGGTGCAAGTTTTTGTGGGTTATTATTTGATTAATACATAGTTTGTGCGCTTAAAGCTCATTTTTATCCCAGTGATTTTGTACTATGGGATGATGTTTTTCCTGACTGAATTTGATAAATGTGAAAGGCATGATGTGGTTGTTACCCTTGCATGTCCCCCTGGTGATGTTAATTTGACTTGGGATGCACTGTGAATTTATCCATTCTGGTCATGCTTGCTCTATTAGCTTGCTACTATCCATTACATGGTCTAAATTTACTGTTTTTGGTGCTTTAAAGCTCCAAAAAGAAAGAGAAAGGGCGATCTCAGACTGTGTAGCCGAGAAGCCCATCTCAGACTTGAAAAAAGTCAAGTCTAAATCTTCAGAAAAGAAGAAAGACAAAGCAGATAGGAAGGAGAAGAAAGACAAAGAAGAAAGGAAGAAGGAAAAAAGGGAGAAGAAAAAAAGGAAAGAGGAAAAGAAGGGTAAAATTAATGCTCCTCTTCCTACTGATGAAATTGGAAAACGGGATTTTGTAGATAAGCCCCTTGAATCCAATGGAAAGTTCGAAAGGAGTGGTGTTACTGAAGAACATGGCCGGCCGATTGATTCACAGAATAAGTCTTGCTCTTCTGATAGTACTGGGAACAGTAGTAAGAGGAAGTATTGTTCATCTCCTAGTAGCAAACAAAGCAATGGTGAGAAATGAGAATCCTACTTGTATGAGTAGAGTCGTTTTTCATGTTTGTGTTTGCTTGAATTATGTGCTAATGTCATTGATGTTGCAGGGAAAAAAATTCGAATTCGCATTTTGAGTCCTCCAGTAAAAGATGAACCTAGTAAACCAGCAATTAACGAGCAGCAACCTGTGGGTTTTACCTCACACATCAGAGAAGATCGCCCCGCATCACAAAGCCTGGTTCGGCCTTGTGATAGCGTTGTAAGGCTGGAGTCATCCATTAAACCAAAGAATGCAATTCCCCTTGTTCGAGGGATTCCGAAAAATGCTACTACTTCACAGCTAGTATCCCGGCGTTGCGTTGTAAAACCGGAGTCATCCATTAAACCTAAGAATGCAATCCCCATTGTTCAAGGGAGCCCAAAAAATGCTACTACTTCACAGCTAGCTTCCTGGCCTTGTGGCAGTGTTGTAAAACCGGAATCATCCATTAAGCAGAAGGATGCGATCCCCATTGTTCGAGGGATCCCAAAAAATGCTAATACTTCACAGCCATTTTTCCGGCCCTGTGGCAGCGTTGTAAAACCAGAATCATCCATTAAGCAAAAGGATGTAGTCACCATTGTTCAAGAGATCCCAAAAAATGCTACTACTTCACAGCTAGTTTCCCGGCATTGTGGCAGCGTTGTAAAACCGGAGTCATCCATCAAACCGAAGGATGCAATCCCCGTTGTTCAAGGGATCCAGAATAATGCTCCTTCACAATCAGTTTCTGTTGATACAACTCAGTTGATTGAGAAGACTAATGCATCTCATGACAAAGGCAAATCCCGAGAATCATCGGTGAAACTGTCATCTCATGACAAGAGAATGCTGAAAAATGAGGCCATGCGTAAGAACTTGTTCGTGAATTGGGCTCCTCCAACACTGATTGGATGCGATGTCGACTATGACGATGAAGATTGGCTGTTTAGTAAGAAGGATGAAGATAGACCAAGCAAACGAGCAAGAGTTGATGTCGATAATACTCAAAGCAGTACAGACAATCTTCCGTGCTCAGCTTCTGTCATACAGCCGAGGGCACAATTGCTGGCCGAAGTCGGAATCCATGCCTTGCCATTTACTGTGCCGTTCTAAGCTGATAATCTCGATGCTTCGTATGACCAATATTTGTAATCGTCTAATCGTCCTGCCATGCTTACTACCGTGAACTACTGCTACTGAAGTGGGGAGTAAAAGCTGTGAGGGACCATAGAATGATCTAGAACTCAAATCGGAACTCAAAATTGCACACATGGAAGTACAGTGATAGGGTTTTGTATATTTGGCGGGGATGGTAATACTGTGGGTGCACTACTATCCGAGTTTTTTAGGCTTGGAATCATTTTTTGAGTTTTTGTTTGAACTGTACATATGGTGACTACTACTATGATGATAGTCCTATTGGGCAAACCATTAATACGAATCTCCTTTGTTTGACAACTGCACTTTTTCGTATGCTTTCCCAGGATTCTTGTAGTCGAACAAAAATTCTGCTTTATGTACTTGTTTCAAATGAGTGATAAGTATTAAGTACGTACTCCTTAGCTGCTTAAACTTGAGTAGCCTCAAATAAAGATGTACGGTGTACCTATGTTCTTGTCTAACGTACACAGAACTTTAAAGCTCACAAGAAAGCAGGATCATCTCCCAACATTTTATGGATTTTATGCGTAACAGTGAGATTTGCCTTGAGTTAAATTTTATCTTATAGTAGAAAATTTTAGTTTATCACCTTTTGTTTTAAGATCGTCTCATCGTGAGATATTCTCATACAAAATCGGCTGCAGGCATATTAAAAAAAATATTGATTTTTGATGATTTTTTGGCAAAATAACAAAGACAAAAAAAAAAGTGAATGATAAAAATGAGTAATTAGAATAGAGTGAGATTATAAATTTGTAAATGTGAGTAAAAGGAGTGAGAGCATTATAAAAAAAAGGTTGCAAAATTAATGAGATAAATAATATGAAAAGAGTTACAAATTAAAAGAGACAGAGGGAGTATATATATATATACTTTTTATATATACTTTTTAATTGATAATGTATTGGGTTAAGTAAATTGATAATTTTACAAATGCTATTCTAAGTGACAAAGGCATGGAACTCTTTGTAAATATAGATCATAGACAAATGTCTATTTTGATGAGGGTGAGGAACAGCCTTGCAAGAAAGTTGCCATTTCCACAAGTATGTAGTACCAGTTCATCGCAATTATAATTCGGTAGTTTGTTTTGCAACAAGAAATGCCTATTCATTCGTTGTTTTGTTTTCGGATAAATGAAAAATAATAAAATACTCTTCATTCCATTTCAATACAAGTGTAAGAACAAAGTTTCTAAAGGAGTCTAATACTCCGATAAAAATTCGTATTTTATGATGGTGTGAAAGAAATATGTGATTAAAATTAAAACATAAATTTGTATATGTAATAGATTAATTATGTGAATAAAATTTTATGAGTAACGTGAGATAGCTATTAAAATAAAAAATTTACCGAAGTTGGCTGGACAAACAAATGAATGTAAACTCAAAGACACGACATGAGTAAAAGTATTTATTTTTACAATTTAAAATCATTTCTCCGAGTTCAAATTTGTTCTTAAATTAAATACAAAGATAAGTTTGCGAGCATAAAGTACTTTTATTTTGTAAGTGTTTTCAATGTAATTACCTCATATATTACTATATTACAATTAAAATTTTGACATAGTTTTTGTTTTTAACCTGTAAATATGAGAATTTTTATCATACGAAATATAATTTATTTAATTATTTAATGACAACTGATTTATAATCAAACTTTATCTGTTTTAAATTAGACTCAATTTAAAAATGAACGAAATTGGACTGAATTTTTGGCCAAATCAAGTACAAATAACTTAATTTCTCAAATGTCCATGATTTTGGATTTGAATATGGCATGTGTGAAAATAGTTGTGTATGTTATATATTCCTACATATCGATAATTAGTAAATCATTTAGCGATCATTGTATTTCTTGGCATTTTCTGGTTGCTCTTATTTGTGGACAACTATCACAGCACACCATATGTTTAATTTAATGACATAGAGAAGTATGTTTGACGGAAATCACTCTTTTGCTTTGCAACTTTTCATGACAAATCAGTACTATTTGTTTTGGTATGAAGATTAAAATATTGATTATAGTAATCTAATAGGTTATAATAGTAAATATTTAATAATAAGAGAAAATACAGAGGAAAGATCATTTTTAAAAATAAAAAGATAAATATATTATGATTGATTAAAATAAAAAATTAGATAAATTAAATGTTACAAACAGAGTATTAGAAAATAAATAGATTGAAATTGTTGATAAGCTATGTTGCTTCATCAACATAATAATAGATTTTTGGCACTTTAAAAAACATTATAAAAACTGCATATATATTTTGCAATTTTGCAATGCTCCTTAATCCTTAAAATATTACAACATGACATTGCACACATATTAAAAAAATAATGAGGATAATTAAATTAAATGAATAAGGTTAAAATTAAGAGAAAATGAAAGAATACGTTGGGACGAAAATTTAAAAAAGTGGTAGAAATGTAACCAAGCAAATATAACTAAAATAAAAGTATTGCATCTCTTGAAAATAAAGGGAGTAAAATTTTTTTTCTTTAGCTAGTTATTTTAAACCAAATTAACCAAAACCATACAAGTTATAGACAAATTACATTCATTTTACAGTTAGCTTATCAAAGAATCCAATAGCATACAATCAACAAAAAATTTAGTACTTAAGCTAATCCAAAAAATGAAATTAAAAGCCAAAAAAATATAAATTAATATTAAAAAGTAACAATATATAATCAAAAAATCCACAAAGCCAAACTAACAAAATAGATTGTAAGAGTGGTCTACGAAAATGGCTTTGGCTTCTCCGTTAAAAAAGTCTCCTACAAGGAAAATATATACTATCCATTAATTTGAATTTGCTACACAATTTCTAAAATACTTTCGTCTCAATGTATATTATGTTGCAAATTTAAACTATCAAAGAATATACTCCCTCCCATTCTTCTGAATAATTCCATTTAGTTTTGAATTAGTATTTATTTATTACTCTTAATATTTTTAATTCATAAATTATAATATAATCTTGTTTGAGTTGTCTCAATACAAAGATTATCAATATACTTTGAATGTTTTAATTAAGCATAATAATTAAATAATATATTAAAAGTTAAAATATTATCTTGATAAGTGTAAAAAAAAACTAAATGAGACTATTAAATTGGATAGGTGAAAATACTAAACACAGAAAAATCCAGATACGTCGCCCAAAATGCCAGAAGATCAATATAGTTGGGTTTATATGTCTATGAGCTCAACTTTTCATTTCATTTTTCTAATTTCTGTACACAGGCATAGTAATACCGCAGCCAGAAGGGTCTAATCTTATCAAAAACTGTGATATCTCGGCCTTCGAACAATGTGTGAGATCAGAAGTGCAAGTAAATTCTTTCTGCAAACGTTCGACTATACTGATTAGCATTTTAGAAGTTTACAAAATTCATGAAGCAGTTGTGATCCACTCATCACCCTGTAGAAAGTTCTGTGCATAAAAAGTCGAGACGTGCTCTGTAGGAATTCGGCTGCTCCACGGGACTCGGTTCGTCAAAAGAGCGCCTTGACCGGAATTCCCCAACTCCCCATAATACAGAGTAGACAATGCGAAGTCGCCGGTCCATGGAAGCCAACCGTTAGGGTTGATAAGAGCTTCCATTGTGCAATTGATGTAAACGGTCCGAGAATACATCTTCCAGGGCCTCCCTAAGTAGTTCTTGTGCTTGCTAGGCTTGTTATAGTACAGTCTCATGTACTCATCGGTTCCATTGATGAGGCAGCCAAGAAAGGCAAACCCTGTGGTCTGAGCCGGGTCTGTTCTCCCGTGTGCAGCAATGGCATTGGTCTCACCACTCTCGGGTTTGAGTTGACGGGGACAAACTAGGATGGTGCAGTCTTGGAAGATGGCGGCTGCATTGCCAAAAATAAAGTCGACATTTCCTTCAATGTGGCATGACTTGAAGAGCTGCCGGAGGGAGTGGACATAGATGGTGTCCTGGTTACCAAGGAACTCGCAATTTTCGATATAGGAGAAGTCGCTGTCTGACCGAAAGGCTACTGCTTGATGGGCATCAGGTCCTGCAGTGTTCTGAATTGTAAGGCCACTGGCCATGAATCCATCACCAAGAACCCCTGCAGCAAAATCAAATCATTACATTCATATTCTAAGAAAAGTTTCCAGTAATAATAACGATTTTTGCAGCTTCTCAAGCACAAAAGCAGTGAATATCAAGTATAATACACAACATAGCAGGACATCATGATCAGAGTTGGTTCCAGAAACAATTGATATGTATATGTTATTATAGAAATGACGCCAGCTCATAGCCTTAACCTCTACAATATCAGGTTGGCTGACGGCTTCACGAACCAAACAAATCAGCGTGAGATAGTGTTCAAGATCTGCCATTGACGTGAGAGATTGACGTTAATAAAGATCCGCCCACAAAATTATTTTTATGTTTGGAGTTCTAATTTGGCCCCTGCAAATTCGTTTTGATTGTTTGGTATTAAGTTAGTCACACCATAAATAGTGTTCAAGATCCGCCATTGACATGAGAGACCGACATTAATAAAGATTGCTACTGAGGGTCGATCGAAAACCTCTTTGTTAGTTTTATCATTAACAAGGGTAAGATTGCGTACATTCAATCCTCCCAAAGTTCACCTGAGATGAGAGACACTTAATGGCATTGGGTGATGAAATGAAGGGTCGTCAGAGCTAAAATTTCTAACAGCAAGCAACTAGATGAATCTAATATTCAGTATCATTGATACTTCATGAATAGTCCACTGGACATAATGAATTGATTTGATATATAAGCACTGATTAAGCATATTGCCATTATGAGGCATATGCATAACAACATTATAGTTGCCATGGCCCATGGGAAGCAACAATTACAAAGCCCTAATTTTGATAATGTGGGAAAAAATTGCCTCGGGTAATAGAAGCTTAGAAATATTCTCAACAGCAAAGAAAATATGAATACAAGATGAATCTTAGGGTGTGTTTGAATGGAAGGAATGGAGGGAAAGGAAGGAGAGGGATTAGAAGAGATGAAGGATCCTAATTTAGATAAAAAATGGCAGGGAAGGGATTTGGATTTTGGAAGGCTTAGATGAATAATATTTCTTAAGGTCTCTATCCCTCCAAAGTTGGGGAGATTTGGAAGGAAATCTTTTATTTCCCTTCATTTTCTTTTCATTCCCCCCTAAACACACAAGAGTTACTTTCCTTTTATTTCTTTCCATTCCTTTCCTTTTCCTCTTCCCCTTTCCTTCTTTTATTTTCTCTCCAAAATTGTTATCCAAGCATATTGTTAAATTTAACATTATAAACCTTTTCCTACAATATTAATATTTCATTACCCTTATGACATTAGGTGGCTCCTACCCAGGGAGACTTCAGGGGTCAGATGTATGCAACCTTACCTTGATTAGCTTTTATAGATAGCAAAGAGGTTGTTTTTTGATAATGGCCAACAACATGCGCATCTTCACGTAAATAAAACATACACACGATTTAATGAGTCATTTTAATACAATCCATTATAAATTAATTCAAAACCAAAAAACTATAAATTTGAGGCCAATCGAAATAAGGGTAGACAAGGGAAGGAAGGGCTAGGTGAATATCGAACCCAAGAACTTATCTGGGTAAGTTTGGTACTACTACTAGTTTTAACTGAGACAGGACTAGGGAGTAGGGACCATGCATAATCTAAAGTCTAAAACCTACTTCATAATCTTCTCAATTTAAATCTTAAACGGGTATTTGGTCATATGAATCCATTGAAAGAATTAAGCATTAATGAGTCCACATCATGGATCATTGCTTAGTCTATTTAGGTCACCCACATTTGATATTTTAGAAGACAGGGCATGTGAAGTTAAACTCAGGAGAACAAATCAGGGGTATTTCCCTTCTTTTCTTCTTTTGCATCTTCTATATGTACAAGTTACAGCTCAGTACTCACAAAGTCACAAGTCACAACCCCTAGAACAGTAATCCCAGCTACTTTAAATTTTGTATCTCACTCACCTGGGGTAGTGTGTCTATTCTTAATGGGGCCGAAAACTCATACTTCTATAGTTTCGGATTATTATGGAGCAAGTAAATCAATTCATTAAATCAATTTTAGATTTGAGATATCTAGTAAACATATACACTAGTCACTAAGTTGCAGATTTCTCTCTCTTTGAAGACCTTTATCGAGCCGAGGGACTCTTTGACCGCACTCTCCTCTATGGGTATGAGCTGTCGTCAATCTTCCCTCCCAGATCTTGATTATAGTTTTCTATAAGCGGGATACACTGGATATGATGATGATGTATACACTAGTCACTACTCCCTTATCCCTCTGTTAGATTTAGATTGCTAGACCCTGACCATAGTTTTCTATGAGCGGAATACACTGAAAATGATAATGATATATACACTAGTCACTACTCCCTTATCTCTCTATTGGATTTAGATTGTTACATTTCTATCTCCAAGTTAGGGCCGTTTCTGACGGCGAGGTAGACATTTGCTTAGGGTTCAAAGCTTGAAAGGGGCCAAATCCTTAATTTATCAATATTGTCAGGTAGAACGTAAAACATCACTTGTAAAATTGTAACTTTATTTTTGTCAAACACACATAAAGCCCGAAATTGACCCTTCATAGAAAGGGTACATTTCTTTTATTTTTCCTAAGACAAATAAAATGTTAGAAGACAATGCTCCTAGTCAATATGTAAAAATGTAACTTCGCCATCAAAACAACCACTGAAAGATATAGGCAAACAAATCAAAATGTCAAGCATTCTATAACAGTATAACACCTTTCTAACAAAACTACAACCACAATAATAGATCATAGAGAAACTAAAAAATAAACATAAAATTACTCACCGACAGTAGCAGTATTATAAGTAGTAATCCCCATTAAGCCAGTGTTTAGAGATCCGGTAATGACAGTTTTACCCATACCATCACCCAAAAACACCAAATTCTTCTTATTAAATGGCACCCTAACTATCTCATCATAAACCCCTTCCATAATCTTAATCACATACTTCTTCCCTCCTCCCAAATTCTCCGGCGCACCATCAACCGCAAGCTGCACCTTCTCGTACGTACACCCTCCTCCTTTGCACACTGTTACATCCGGGTCTGCAAAATAACCCGCCAGTGACCTGAATTTTGCGGATCTAAACCCATTTGCACCCACAATTGGCTCCCAAAATCCGTCTCGCTCAGTTCGGGGAGGGCCCCATTTACTCATATCAGGACCCAATGCGTCCAGTGCACGGATCATGCTGAGTGCGTTACTAGTGGAGGTGATTAAGACTGTGTCGAAATATGACATCGTTGAATTCACCAATGCTGAATCATTGACGTATTTTAGACCTACAAAACGTCAGCAATTTCAATTTTCCGACGATAAATTTGCAACTTCATCGATTAAAATCAAATAAAAGCAGCATGATCAAATTCAAATATGTACCATACAGTAATTTCAAATTTCCGAGACTAAATTTGCAACTTCATTAACAAAAGGATGCTCAAATTCGATTTCGAATGCATACAAATGTCAGTAATTTCAAAATTTTGACGCAAAACAATAAGTATCGAATGATTCATTACTAAATGCGAGTTAATCCCAAATTTTTCAATGTATCAAATTAGGAAAACAAATCGTGCAATTTAATCCAGTAGGTTATTTGACAGGGAAATTTCAATTTCACCATAAATGATTCATTACTACAACAATACATTGATGCAAGTTAGATCATACCTGACCAACAGTCGTATTGGTAGCAAAGGGCGGCGCTAGCCCATGCACGTGCATCCCTCAGGTTACCACGTGACATAGCATCGTCTGCCTGTGAGGTCCGTGCCTCGGAAAAACCCAAAACCTCTAAACACGTTTGCGCGGCACGTGACCGGTTGGGATTATGAGCAGAAGATTCCAGAATTTGCTGAACCATAGCCTGACCCTTATTAAGATTCTGAGCCGACACATTAAGGGCAGACCCAATAACTTCAACCGGAGTCGGGTTCGAATCGTGTAAAACCCGACTCGTTAACGAAGCCTGACACGCATCAGGAAAACGGGTTGCCTTACACGCAAGTCGAATAGCAGCCATAGAACGCTGTTTGCTAAAAACAACGGAGCTTCTTCCATGGGAGGAAGAAATGGAGGATAAAGAAAAAAAGAGGAGAAAATAAAGGAAAAAGAAAGAGGAAGCCATGGAAATAATGAGGACGAAAAGTTTGTTTTTGTGAATTTGGGGTTTAAATTGGGGATAAGATATGAAAATTGGGTAGTTATTTATAAAATTTTGGTTAGAATAGTAAAAAGTGGTTGTCATAATGGTGGGATTTGAGCAAGAAAATGACAAATTGGGAAGGGATGTTAAATGAAAGAGGGAAAGATAATGGAAATGTGAATGGGAATAGGGTGGATTGCTTTAAAATTAGGGATTTGTGGTTGGAAATGTTGAATCATAATTAATTATAGGAGTAATTTGATTGAGTGGGGGGAAATGGGAAATGGGAAATGAGTAGGATGAAGGTATGGGAGAAGATTCAGAAGAGACAAAGATTGTCAGGAAGAATTTCGTTAAAGCAAGGATTTTAGGGGGGGTTGTGGTCACGGGAAGAGAGAGGAATGGAGATGCTGATCACGGGAAAGAAAACTAGGGACTAAGATCTAAATCTAAATAGCTGAAAAAATTACAATAATACCTTGAATTAAAAATTTAATGTTTTTTTTTCAAATTATAGTTAGTCGGAGGATATCAATCATTTTAGTGGAAGAATTTTTAAGTGGAGTGGTTCGAATTTTGTAATTTGGCCTAAACGTTATAAATAATGATATTTTGATGTCTGTAATTCGAAAAAAAAAAAAATAAATAAAAACTGTAATTTGCAAAAATTTTAAACTTTAAGTCTGTAATTTACAAATTATTTAATTTTATACACATTTTAAGATTACGAGTCTATTTATATTGTGTGGATTATATTAAAATATAATTAAAATACATAAATGACAATAAAATAAGGTGATGAGAATTAATATTTTAAAAAAGTTGTAATAAAATAAAGAAAAAATCAAAAAAGAAAATGTCACATTCTCTTTTGGACATAGGAATTTAAATTAGTACACAGGATTATTCTTGTGCTTTTTTTTTTTATGGCGTTTGCCGTTTGTTTTTGTTTGAGGGTTTTGAATTATTGGTTCATGCTTGAGATTTGAGCCTTGATGATTAGCAATTTATTCTCTGTAGTGTGGGTATAGAACTATAGATTAAACACTTAAACTAGAAAATACTAAAAAAGTTAAATGGGATGAAATATAAAGCACTATTAGACGTATGCATTAGGAATATAATCAAAAAATCTATAAAGATTAAATTCAGTAGTATACAAATTTTGAATTATTATCACAATAATCATTAATTAATTAAATATAAATTGTGAACATCGGACTTGATTTTAAACTAAATTGTAACGTCAATTTTTTTATTTATTTTGATGGAAGATTGTTTTTGGCAATTCAAGCTCCATAAAACGATACTTTTAAATAAAAGGTGTATGAGTTAAGAGTACAAACAAAGACAATCAATGAGTTGAAACCTCACTTAATCAAATGCAATTCTTGATTTTTGAAGTGATTCATAGAGTTGTTGAATCATCGATTTGGATCCACTAAACCATCAACAATCTTTTTTAAAATAATTACATTATGAAAAATATGATAGAAATGTATGGATGACATGAAAATATAATTTAAATGTATAAATGAGAATTAGAAAAAGTATAAATTATTATCAAAAATAGAAATTGAACAAATATAATAAAGTAGATAAAAAAATAAGACAAACTCCACCAAAATAATTCCAACAACCAGTGCCATTAGGAGGCGATTAGTCTTCAAACGGTCTAGTAGACCATCGTCTACCCTAAATGTGGTTGAAAGTAGGAAGAGAGTGAGGTGCAAAAGCATTTTTTTTATCTAATGATGTTCAAGATGTATTTGATGAAGGCAACTGTGGTTGGAGGCTATGTGCTAGCAAACTTATCAATAGTATTACTTGGGCAATCAAGAAAATCGATAATTATGTACATATAAATAATCTTGCGATTGTTAAAATGGCTCCTAGTATGCGTTAATCGATGATATAAAAGCAAATAATGAGATTTTAGAGAGGACTTTAAATGAACTATTGGAGATCAGATCTGATGTTACATGAAGAAGTGTACATTGTACTAGTGGAGGAGCTTAGCTTTGAAATAAGTAAATGGAGGTCATGATGAGAGGCAAGCTATGGATAATTTCTATGCTATATGTTGAAAGAAACAAACCCTAGATTGTATGCGACATGTACATGAGGAGAGGCCTATGACTTTTTCTAGCATATTCATTTTATTTCATGACGTGTACTTTTACTGGGTTGATACTTGATAGTTGTAGAGTTTTGATCGAAGTAGATGATGCTCATTTGAAACGACACTTTGAAAGTACATTCCCTATTATCTAAATTACATTAATTGCAACTAACCAATATTTTTCAGTTGTTTGAACTATTATATCTGGTGAATGGTGAAAATCAAGAGATATGAAAATTCTTTATTTGACATTTGAAGAATTTTCTTAAAGACTAATATGAAAATGTACATTATTGTCAATTGAACTTTATTTTTAATTGTTTGTTAGTATTAATTCTAATGTGTTTGTTTGTCATGATTTGAAAAAGAATGAAATTAGCTCTGAATGAACTTTGGCTTAAATATAGTAAAAAGAGCACTAGTGCAAACACATATCCAATATCTTCACAATAAAAGGGATGAGTGAAGAAGGAATATAGGTTAATAAAACATATTTTTTTTATGCCAATTACAGAAAAAATGCAATAAGTTTTATATGAGACTGTTTTATCACGAGACGAGCCTATGTAAATAAACATCTTATTTTTTTTTAATTGGTAATTTTAAGATAGTAATTGAAAAATATAATTTTACCTTTATGTTATAAAGCTAATTAGTAATTTAGTATACTCCTACAATTTTAATGCTAACAAGTAAACAAAGTTAAAAGTCTATTAACATATCAATATCACTAAAATAAATTCTACTCGTAAATAAAAGAGTACATCTAAAAAAGTGGGCATTAGCTGGCTGTGACAACATGTAACTGAAACCCCAAATCACATTATCATTTCAAATGAATAAAAAGAATAATGGGAAAACTCTGTTTGATCGTTCTCCAGAGCTGAGCTGTTCTCTCGTCGTTTTGATACTCAGTCGCCGGCAAGTTCTTGAGAGAGAAACAATAAGAGAAACAGTAAGCAAGAGAAATTTTGTAGTGAGAGAAAATGATTTTGAATGGAATTGAAGATGAAGAGAAATGGCTTGCAGAAGGAGTCGCCGGCGTTCAACAGAATGCTTTCTACATGCTCCGTGCTGTGGTAATTTTAATTTCTTCTACACATTTGCAATTACAATTTAGTTTTAGTCCTAGATCAGTTTTATTTAATTGCATTTTTTGCTGTTCAATTTTTTTGGTGCAAATTTTGTAATTACAGGATTCGGATAATCTCAGAGAAGCTCTTAAATACTCCGCACAAATGCTTTCTGAGCTCCGAACTTCAAATCTATCTCCTCACAAGTATTTTGAGCTCTGTAATGATCCGTCTTTCAACTTTATTCCTGTTCAATATAAGTATTCTAGTTTTTCGACCATTGTTTGAATGCATTTTAGTGATTTTAATTGATCTTTGTTATTGATTTGGAAGATATGCGCGCTTTTGATGAATTAAGGAAGCTTGAATTGTTCTTCAAGGATGAGAGTAGGCATGGTGTTTCAGTGTCGGATCTTTATGAACTTGTTCAACATGCTGGCAATGTGTTACCGAGGCTGTAAGTTTTGTCTAGGACTTCAAAATTATCATTTTTTCTCATTTTTTAGAAGATCTCTATTTCTATGTGCAAAATTATGTCTTTTTTTTGGGTTGCTTAGGTTGATCATGGACAAAATTTATGTTGACTTTCACCTTCTTTTTCTAAGGATGTGTGAGCTAAGTAATGTTTACAATTGTAGAGAATTTTCTAAGTGAAGACAAGTAATATGACTACGACTAGAGCAATGCCAAAATTTTAATCCCAAAAAGATTGGGTTGGGCTACATGAACCAATAGATAAGTTCCGGTGGTCGTCCATACGAATTCTATTCCTCCCTTCATTTCGACTTTCTACCATATCAACATGTAAATCTAAATTATATCCTTTTCCGATTTTTCCTTTCAGGTTATCTTGGGTCTTCATCACCTTGATTTCAAATCTCTAGTTTTCAAATCTCTATCTTCTTTACCGCTTCGGCAATATTTTGTTGTTGCATATGTCTAATTCATCTTAAACGATTCTCTTTCATCTTCTTCTCAGTATTTGCGACTCCCAAACCCTTTGTTATATGGTTGTTTCGAATTCTATCCGTCAAAGTATGCTCATCCATCTAATCATTGACATTTCCTACAAGAAATATGACTATTTCTTAAAAGTAAGTCCTTGAATTGTAGTTTTGAATGAAGGTCACCTCTTATCTGAAGGAGATTTATGTTTGTGTCTAATTATTGCAATTTTAGATTTTAAGACTAGTTGGAATTTGATAACGAATAGTGGTTTCTGTGAAAAGCTTTTATATGATATGATGCTTATTGATGTTTGGTATTTCTATTATGTGTGTTGGACAGTAAGTTTGTGCTTTATCATGACTTCTTAGTTCTTAGTTTTTAATTTCAATGTAAAAAAGCGGTAACGGTTGCGATTGCGGTAACGTGAGTGATGCGGTTATCATATCGTCTAAATATCAGTTGAAACCATAAGATATCCCTTAATGCGGCCCAAAACGCCCTTTTTTAACACCTTTACAACACGGGAAATATCTGTTCGTTTGTTTTGAAAACCTTTACAACGCGGCTGATGCGATGCGATGCGATGCGGCCTTGTCTTTATTCTATGTTTCAAGGAGATAGCCGTGAGCTATATGAACAAGTCTTTGTTACTTTGCTGGCGGAACTTTGCTTTATGTTCAATTCTCTCTGTTTTCATTTATGACTTGTTTTGTTGCGTTGATATTGGGTGGTCTCCACAAACATAAAATAAGACTGCAACTTTTTCAGAATCTTTGTATTCAGTTGTGATTGGTGAACATGGCATTGTTGTTTATGAGAGCTTGGTGTAGTTCTGGCGCTGAACTCACACTAATGGTGAGTTGTTGACCTAAGTCATACATTGGTTGAAGTCCACAAGTGCTATATAGGATCATTGACCTAAGCATTTGAAATTGTGGAAGCAAGTGAATATTTAGAGCTGGATGCCTGATCTTTAAATCTCATCATTTTCAACAGACTCAATATGAAAGACCTGCTTTTTTATCTTTTATTTTTCTTGATACTGTTCTGCTGTAGCATGATAAATATTCGATGTGAATGATCAGGTACCTCCTTTGTACTGTCGGTTCTGTGTACATCAAAACGAAGGAGGCTTCATGTAAAGATATTCTGAAAGACCTTGTCGAGATGTGTCGTGCAGTTCAACATCCTATTCGTGGCCTTTTCTTAAGAAGCTATCTTTGTCAAGTCACTAGAGACAAGCTTCCTGATATTGGTTCCCAGTCTGAAGGGTGGGTGTCTGTTCCATTTGTTTCATCTGCTTGAATCAGAAATATTTTTATGTGCAAGTATGTCTAAGAAGGTAGCTCTGATAAGATTATATTTCTGGAAGTACCTAGTTTGTTGATAAAATATTTAACTCAAAAGAAATATAAGAAGGTACTTGTAGCTCTGATATAATCAGCTCTGTTCCTTGATAAGAATTACTGTTTCTTTATTTTGTATTATTTTTACTTTTGTGAATTTATGTTTTGGTTCTTGAAATTTTAATGCCAAGCCAACTATGCGCCTAATGGTAACTCTGATGTAGAACCTGAATAGATAGTGATTTTTTTTCATATCCAAATTCTCAAGCATGTTTTGGCCATCTTCCTTGTTGCCGTGGCTTCAGAGTTACCAGATGAATTTTGGCCTATGTGATACGTCTGGCTAAATCACGAATAAGAATGAAAACTGCTGACCATTTGTCGTATTTCCCTTTTTTTATAACACTGAAAACTGTTTTGTCTCCTAATTTTGTTTCAGGCTTGGTGATTCTGTTATGGACGCTGTCGAATTTGTGCTGCAAAATTTCACGGAGATGAATAAACTTTGGGTTCGATTGCAACACCAGGTTTGTGATCCATGACATTCTGTTGTAGTATAAGGTCATGCATGGCACCACAGTACTTGCATGCCATAGAGGTAAAAGTGTCTCATGAGGACATGATGTTTGGCCATGCAGGTGTTTTGGTGCTTGTAAATGATTCATGCTCTTTCATGATCCTGAATTGAGGACTTCAATCAAGGTTTTTGGTCTGCAGGGGCCTGTTCGCGTGAGAGAGAAACGTGAGAAGGAGAGGAATGAGCTTCGTGATCTTGTAATCTCATTTTTCTGAAGTGATTATCCTTTCAATTATACTACTTCAACATGAGCCCTTAAAGAGATGCTTTTTGGCCTGATATATTGATTAGGTTGGAAAGAACCTGCATATACTAAGTCAAATTGAAGGTGTTGATCTTGATATGTACAGAGATACCGTTCTTCCCAGAATTCTAGAGCAGGTTAGGTCATGGTGCTTTTAGTAGTTCCTTACCTTCTTTACATTGTTGCATTGGCTATGTTCATAAGTTTTCTGTGTAACTGATCTTTATAGGTTGTTAATTGTAAAGATGAACTATCACAACATTATTTGATGGACTGCATAATCCAAGTGTTTCCAGATGAGTATCACTTGCAAACGCTTGACATATTATTGGCTGCTTGTCCACAGCTTCAGGTAGGGATCATCATTTTCCTAAAATGAATTATTGTTTTGTATCCCCATCCGTGATGTGTTCTGTACCATAGATTACTCTTTGTTTCTTTAGCTTAATTTTGTTGTGAGATACTACAAACCAACACCAGAGAATTAAAATTTCTTCTGCTAGCCAACCAGAAAGAAAAAAAAAATCCAAGTCTATCTGCTAGGAAGTGTAGTCAGAGCCTTTCGCATGGAGAGATCCAGACACAAGTAGATAATACCCCAGAAAAAAATGAGAAAAGGAATCATCTAAGAAGAATGCTGAAATAAGCCCAGAGAGAACCGCAACCTAAGCCTGCACCACATGTTTAAGGTCTGAATATGTTGATGTTTTAGAAAATTCCATTTTAAGCTGGTAATTTCACAAGACATAAAAAATGTGATACCAAGCAATGGGAATTGGAAAATATTGAACTTTGCTTGAATGCTTACGCAATTGTTGGTGGCTCCAGATCTCTGGGAGATTTTTAATATACAATTACAATACATTTGGCTGGGAATTGGTTATGGTCTTTTGGATAAGGCTCCAGTTCTATGCAAACTGATGTATATGAAATGTTTTGTGGCACGGAGGATCAAAGCGAAGCAAAGGTGTTGTGAAGTTGGATATGAAGAGTTGCTTCCAAGTGAGTGTTGCAAGTACCTTAACTCAAATTTCACAATGAAGATATTGTTCAAGATGTTGAGCTTTTGAGCATAAGATTTGTTGGTGGGTCAAATAGAACGTTATCACCAATGTATTATGCAATTGGGATGTACCATAGTGGTTAAAGGAAAACTTAAAATGTCGGACATTAGATTAACTCTACTAAATAGGTTAGAATGTTGAACTTTTAAAAGAGATCTTTGTAAGAAGATTGAGGTAGCTGAGATGTATACGTAAGATAGACGTACCTTATCAGTAGAATTTAAATTTAAGAAAGGGCATTAGAATCGTAAATGTTGAATAAATTAATAGAGAAAACGCCTTATAATGGTTTGGTCATGTGCAAAAAAGAGAGAACATGTACCCGATAGATAAGTGGAAGGTTGGAACTTTGAGAAATTAGAAATGGGTGAGGTAGTTTGAAGATGGCCGGTTAATGAGTGAAAAATGAAATGAAGAGTTGGATTTGCATGAGTATGACAATAGTTAGGAATGAGTGGAGGAGGAGAATACATGTGGATGATTATTGGAATTGACTTTCTTAGTTGTAGATTAGTATCAAAGATAGGGCCGAATAAAGTAAAGTCTTTGTCACCGACAATCTCTCACATTGGTTTGTTTTGTTTCATGTAGCCAAATATTGTTGGAATTAAGGCTTTTACATTGCCATTGTTGTATATCTTTCTAGCTAAATGACATTTCAGTGCATGCTTACAAACTGCTTTGTTTTTAGCCAACAGTTGACATCAAAACAGTGCTGTCTCAGCTGATGGAGAGGCTTTCAAACTATGCAGCATCAAGCACAGAAGTAAGTGATCACTGAATTACCTGACTGGTTTTTCTGTATCAGTATGTTGACTTTTTGTATTATGCAGGTATTACCTGAGTTCTTACAAGTGGAAGCTTTTGCTAAACTGAACAATGCCATTGGAAAGGTAGACTTAATATTCATTCATACCCTCCTTTTCATATGCCTTTGCTTTATTCTTATTTTACATTCTTCCACTGCCTATTGCTGGCATTGGGGTAATGTTGTTAACTCTGCATTTTGGATCTGTTTATTTTCCTTTTTTTTTCTTTCACGTCAGTTGTTGGCTTGAGACAACTTATAATGAAGGAACCAAATATGTACTGTTAAACTCTTCCAGATTGAACCTATGGGATATTTTCTTCTTGCAATTGTAATAAAATACTCAACATTCTTGAAAAAGAGCACCTTTCCAACTGTAATAGAATACTCAACATTCTTGAAAAAGTATTTTTTTCTTCTTATCTTTATCTTATTATATGATCACGTTTCTCTAATTGCCCTGAATCTTGTTCTGTAGTTTCTCTATACAAAAAGTGAACCAAATTTTCGTAAACAATTGTATAACTTGCGAATATCTAGATAGGATGTAGCGACTTGCAAAAATTGTACCTTTGTACTATATTAATTGAGTTCTAAAAGATAGTTGTAGTTGGAATAAATGGCTACAAACTACATGGATTTAAAGTTAATATCTATGATAGCTGCTTAATTTTTGAGATAAACTCTCCACTTTGTGGCATAGTCCATCTTTATTTAGATTTTTAACTTGTGATTCTAGGTGTGATAGATTTTTGCCTGATGGAATCTGGAACGTTGTTCATGAGATCTGAGCATGGGAAGTGATGCATTTTATACTAGTATCAAAGTCTGGAGTGTCTGACTTAAGTAGGCCTTAGTATCATAGGTCAGGGACACTTTAAATCTTTACCTGCCGATGTTAGTCTCTTTTTCAGGACAACCATTTTTTGGTACATACATATGATATTTGTGTTTACTTTTTGCCCCATTTAGTAGTTGCGTCTTCTCTTGGTGCATCTGTTTGTGTGCACATGTAGCAGATTCTACATTTTCCAGGGCCAGAGTACTTTATGGATTTAGCTTTTTTTAATTTTTTTATTCATTCTTCCTTTCGGTTCCCTCTTGGTTTTTTTGTTTGTATGTATATGTGTGTGTGTGTGTGTGTGGGGGGGGTCACTCTTTCTTCTTTTGCTTGCCTCTTTATTTTATTTTTTTATTTTTTGGGTAAGATAAATGCTTTTGTTACATTCTTTGATTTCAAATATCTTGCAATTGATTTGATATATTTCACTTTCAGGTTATTGAGGCACAAATTGACATGCCAATTGCTGGAGCCATAACTTTATACACTTCACTTCTTATGTTCTCTCTGCGTGTTCACCCTGATCGCCTAGACTACGTGGATCTAGTTCTGGTATGTTTTATCTGAAAATAAATAGATATTTCTACTTTTTGTCACAGGTCATTGTTTCTACTCAACTGAGATGTGCATTGATAATTTGACTTTCCACGTCAATTTGTTCGTTTGTACAGATAGGCCTTTAGATTAACCTTTTGATATCTATTCACTACTTGCAGATTAAACTTGAGGTTTATACAGGATCTGACTATTTTAATGGAGTATTTTACCATTTTTCATGATCTTAGATAGCTTTTAATTGATAACTAAGCTACTAAACTTCATAAAGACCTTGGACTTATAGGGCATGACTTTTTTTGGGTTATTTCTTAGTAAAAACTGGGTTAATTTTCTGCAGGGTGCTTGTGTCGGGAAACTTTCTGGGAAGCCAAAGCTTGAAGACAGCCGAGCAACAAAACAAATTATTGCACTTCTAAGTGCTCCATTGGACAAGTACAATGATGCAGTTACAGCATTGACTCTTTCTAATTATCCTCGCATCATGGACTACCTTGACAATGATACTAACAAAGTTATGGCAATGGTTATCATACAAAACATTCTAAAGAACTACACTTGCATTTCCACTGCTGATCAAGTACTATCCTTTGCTCTTCCAATTGATGCACATTAGATCTTGGGTGCTGATCTTATTTATCTTTTGAGTTATCTTGGGTGTTAATCTTAGAGATGTGAGGTTTTTTTGTAGGTAGAGGCATTATTTGAGTTGATCAAAGGGCTTATCAAAGATATAGGTGATGGCGCAGTGGATGAGGTTAGTTCTCTTTCTGCCCCTTTCTTTACCCTGGAAAAAGTAGGAATTTACATTAATTCAATTCAACGTCTCTGTAGAAAGGTCCTAGGTACAATATCAGACTTGTATATGCTGGATAGTAGCTCTTTCAGGTTCAGTTGAGCGTCTCCTCCTTCAACCCCCTCCACAGTTTTTTGCCTGTTCTGCTGGTTGGTAGAGGTAGGAGCATTCACTCCTCATACTCTACGATGAGTGTCCAGTACAATATATTAGTTACTGCTGTAATCTATGTTAGACGGGCAATCTGGCATTATGAGAGGGGTTATAAATGGATAGCAGTATCATTCAGTCAAATATTTATCTTTTAAAAGATAGTAGTAGTCAGAGGTAAAAAGAGAGGAGATGCTATTATTGAGGGTTTTTCGCTAGAGCTTTCAGCTCACTGGGAGAGATTCTGGCCTCTCGAGCATCAACTAACTATCATAAGCTCTTAACATTTACTGTAGATTCTGATATCTACAAACATCATATCAACTCTAACCATCCCAATCTTGACAAATTTTATCTATATTGCTTCCGACAGATTTTTTCTTGATGACGCTTGGCTTTCTTATCTGTCTTATTTTGCGAGAAATCAAGGTTGCAACTCTCCTCTTGATGACCCATACTCCTACGTCTCTTACTCTCTTTCTTATATTTCATGATATCTTGAGCATAAGTTGTGCAAGTTTCTATCCTATCCTACACCAGTGATTGCACACCCAATTACGGTGTATTAATGAGGTGACATGAGTTTTAGAACCCCATTCCCCATTTGGAATATTGATTTTTAGGCAGTGATTACATCACTGCACGCCAATCTTCCTTAAAATCATTTTCTATCAATAGCTTTGAAATGGTTTATATTTCCAACAATGTACTTTACCGTGTTTTGTACAAAACCTATGAATGTGTACCTCTAAGCATGTTTGATGATCACGATTTTGCTGCAACATCAAATATCAACTCTGAGCTTGTCTAGTGCTATGCTAAAAAATTGACACATTTCCAGCACTTGATTTACATTGCCTTTTGTTATTGGACTTGACAAGTCATCAACCCAAATTAATTTCCTGCAAAGTACAACCATTTCCCTTGAAGCCATGACATATGAAAGTATGAAACACATCTTTGGAGATAGAGAGATTGGGTATGAGATGCTGAGCTATATAAACTGCTCTATTACACAAGTTGTTCATGACATAATGCAAAATATCATCCGCATCACGACATTCAAGCCACATTGTAATGATAAAAAGGTAACTGTGGCTGCAAAGTAGGCCGTATCTGAGATTTTGCACTATAGCTGATGAGCTAACTTTCCTCTGCTTGACCGCAAATGTGGTTTCGCGAGCATCACAACAAACATGGCCGTGTCTGAGATTTTGCAATATGGCTGATGAGCTAACTTCCTCTGCTTCTGTTTATGATTGGGAGCTATATGGAAGAACTAACTGAAGCACCAAAAATTTTCCGAAAATTCACCCATGCTAAATGAAAGCCTGATGGCCCTGATCTGATCTCCCATCCCTCTTGTCCAACCTACTTATCTATTTGCTTTTTTTTCTTAATAGGAAATTTTTGATGGACATATTTTTATCATCCAGTCATCAGTACATGAAAAATATTAGGGGTCAATGTAGCTGAACCCATATTATTGAGATTATGACGTCTGCATTTTTGAGTGTTGTGTGACATGAACTCTTCATCTGTTGATCTTTTAATCCTTGCATCTATACATCTTGTCTATTTTTTCTGCCATTTTTTTAGTACATCGTTTCTTCTAGATGTGTGCTTCTTGGGAGAAATGATGGACTTTAAAAAATGGATGTAGCAATTTGTATGAGCTGTATTAATTATGTTGCCTTTGCTAGACAGAACCATGAAGTAACAAAATGCCCTGAATTGATTGATATCATCATCTCCAGTGAAGTATTTAAGTTTTTAAGCTTGTAAATATATGTTCTAGGCCTAGTTCCCTTTTAGAGTTAGTCAATGTTATGTAAAGTATCCCTGAATATTTTCTGAGTTTTATTCAGGTCTGATGTTACATACTTGTCTAACACATCTTCAGATCAACTGAATGCTAGTTCTTGAGGGCTTTTAAACCTCTTATGTTAAATAACCACACCATCATGCTAAAGTGTACACCCTTGCTTTCTTCATTGCAAAACTCTTCAGCCAAAATAAAGGTTATCAATAAATGCACTATGGATTATTGGTCAAAGTTTTTGCTTTTCTTCTTTGTACTCATCTTATGGTTCCATCAAGTCAGTGGCAAATCCAGTCCTTATATAGTTTATTAAGTGGGTTCAAAAAAGTCAAAGTCCAAGGCAATAACAAAGCCAATATTGTATAAAAAAATTTCACTTGATAATATATGGTTGTATACCACTTAAATAATTGTCAATGAAATTGAGATAAAGTACTTTACTTTTTTTAGCACATGCATTTGCATAAATAATAGGGTATATATAAAGCTTAGAATTATCTAAATTAACTGTTTGACTAAGCAATTCAATTTGGCCATTTTTTCTTTTAAAATCTTTAGAATAGTAGTAATTTATATTAGCCCACAAGTTATCCGACACAAAAAAGTCATAACCGCCTTCATACTCATTCAAATTGTTTGACAAATTTTACTAGAACAGTATATTGCTTTCGGCTTTAGATGTTTTTCCAGGATCTATATGTCAAGTGGGTTCAATGCAATAGTCATATTTGTTTTTCCCTTATTATACATAACAAATGAACATGATTCTTAGGAGTCAGAACAGTCAAGTGGGGTCAGGTGACCACATTATGGTATGTGTGGCTATGCCTATGCATCAAGTAGCTGATATATTTTTTTCTTGCATAACCTCTTACTAGGTTGACGAAGAGGATTTCAAGGAAGAACAGAATTCTGTTGCTCGTCTTATACACATGCTGTATAATGATGACCCTGATGAGATGCTGAAGGTAATAGTTCTTGCTAACTCCCACTCCCAAAGAGAAGAAAAAGGGTAATTTGTGGTAATTCAGCGTAACTATCTTCTTGGAATTCAATTAATTGAAGCAATTTTTTGATAATAAAGGCATTTCACTATTTGTTTTTGTGTCAGATTATATGTACTGTACAGAGACATATCATGACTGGTGGACATAGACGGTTGCCCTTCACTGTTCCCCCTCTTGTTTTTTCTGCTCTCAAGGTGCCATTATGTGTTTTTATAACAAACTTAAGTACAGACCTCAACGCATCAACTTTAAAAGCTCAATTATAATGATTTTTATTGTCATCAGTTGGCCCGGAGGCTACAAGGACAAGATGGTGAGGCTGATGGAGAAGAAGCACCTGCTTCTCCTAAAAAGATCTTTCGGTTAATGAATCAGGTATTTCTCATTAGTGATTATGGCTATGTATGGGAGGAAAAAGGTGATCCTGTTAATAGTTGGGGTCATTTACTGTATTTAGTTTTCTTTGACCGAAGGCATCGTATTGGAACAGATGGGCAGGATTGGAACAAGCATAATTTGCGACAAGAAATGCTAATTAGAAATCTGAAATTTTTGTTGTGGAAAAAAGTAGGAAAATGATATAAACTTCTTTAGTCCGCGCTGCTTCTTACCAAAGATCATCTGTGCCATCGACTTGTTCATGGAAACTCTTAAAAACAATTTGTATTTTAAATGTATGCATAGTGTGAAAAAATGATACTGCATTTCCGGGTATAATTTTTATACGTGTTTCAATAGCCAAATATTTTGCACAACTATCTATTTTGCCATGATTTTCATGCTCTGATATATATCTGTATCATTTCAGGCTGTTGATGCTCTTTCATGTGTTCCTTCTCCTGATCTGGCATTGAGACTATATTTGCTATGTGCTGAGGTATGTTACGAGCCAGGTATATGTAGTTATGAGCAATGATAATTGGTACGGTAGAAAACTTCAGCTTGCAATTTGACATTCATCTTTGATACTCTAGGCTGCCAGTGATTGTGACCTAGAGCCAATAGCCTATGAATTCTTCACCCAAGCATTTATACTATATGAAGAAGAAATTGCGGTAAATTCTCATTATCGTCTGTACTTGAACAGTTCCATATGTCGTACAAAATGTGCGCTCATGTCTACTTTTGGCATTTTAGGATTCCAAAGCACAATTTACTGCTATACACCTTATAATTGGTACGCTACAGAAGATGAATGTGTTTGGCGTGGAAAATAGAGATACCCTGACACATAAGGCAACCGGGGTATGACTCAATACATCATCCGATTTGTGTAAAGCTGATTTACTTCTTTCCTTGAACTATTAATGAACAGTTTTGTTTGTTCAGTACTCTGCGAAACTTTTGAAGAAAGCTGACCAATGCAGAGCCGTTTATGCATGCTCTCATCTCTTCTGGGTAGATGACCAAGATGGTACCAAGGATGGAGAGAGGTGCAATTACCATCGAATTTTCGTGTTCTAACAAGCATAAATCTTGAACCCATGCTTATAGATGACTTATCTGTAATGAACACAGGGTTTTGCTATGCCTGAAGCGTTCTCTACGAATCGCAAATGCTGCTCAACAGATGGCTAATGTGACACGTGGAAGCAGCGGGCCAGTGACCTTGTTCGTAGAAATTCTAAACAAGTTAGTGTCTAGAAGTGAAATAAACCCATGCAGTTTTTTCAAACATAGTAGTTTATGAATCCTTTTGTACTTTGCTTTCAAGTATAATTTATACTTTTGAGTTCTGATTTCTTCTGATCGAATAGGTATCTGTACTTCTTCGAGAAGGGAAGTCCACAGGTTACAAGTTCAGCTATCCAAGGTCTCGTTGAGTTGATACGAACTGAAATGCAGAGTGAGACGTCAACTCCAGATCTTGCCACCTCCGCTTTTTTTAACAGCACATTGCGATATATCCAATTTCAAAAACAGAAAGGCGGTGTTATGGGTGAAAAGTATGATCCAGTTAAGATATAACAGGCTTCTTTTGTGATGTACAAAAGCTTCGTTGTATAGAGATGATGGGTACCGGATACCTGGTTTCGGGAAGATGAAACATGTATGGACAGAGGGAAAGGCCGAGGGGGGTAGTGTGGCTGCCAAACATGTTGTTGCTTGCTTGGCTATGTTCATCGATTCGTATGTACATCTTTTTGTTTTTGTTCAATTTTAAACCTAGTATTGTTTTTTCTTTATTTGCTTCTGTACAAAACGTAATGGTAAATTTCTCTTACATGATAAGGATTGCACAGAAAACTGGTGAAGATGTCAAAACCTTTTGGTATGTGCTGAGTCGTTTACTCACTCTACAACTCTTAGCACTTTTCTTCAAGTTATATGGAAAAATCACGCCCTATACAACGGGGTGGAATTGTAACTACTATCTAGTATCTACAATGCACGTAGAAAACAACCACCTCTAAATTACAATGGCTATAACATGAGGTATCTTTTTGAGATCTATTGTAACTGCACATAACTGCTTCTAGTGGTACCTCCATTCCATAATACTTACTGCTGATACTCTAATAGTGACATTTTTCTACACAACATGTCACAATAAGGTGTGAATATTTCACAGGGCTTAAGTAATTACTTAAGCCAAGATTATGTTTGTGACCAATAACTTATTGCTTAGCCAAGATTATGTTTATGACCAATAACTTAATAACTTAAGTTGGAAGCAAAAAACAATAATGAATACAATGACGTCATAAAAGATTCGCCAAATAATGAGGGAAGGCAATGACATTCACATGCAAAATATTATCCAATATCCATCATAAGCAAGATGGTCACACCATTGGATAAAAGAGTGTTAATTGATTAAGACAACTCTTTTAGTTATTTATTCAGCTCGGAAAACTCAAACTCAACTTGAGACACTAATGAGATCGGGTCGAAATACTCAAAACTCGACTCTTACCTCAACTCGAAAATTTGAAAAAATAAGGTTATTTAACAACTTAATTTCCAAAATAAGCTTTGGGAAAACTTATTTTCCAAAATAAGCTTCCGTACATCCAAGCCTATCCTCTGGTAAAATGGTTGTTACTAACAGCGAAAGAGGGAAAAAAAAAATTAAAAGGGCAAAGTCGTTGTTACTAACAGCGACTTTGGCCTTTTTATTTTTCCAGCTTGCTTCTTCCTCATTTCAGTTCACGCCTTCTCTTTGCCATTTCGACACTTACGAGCTCTCTTTCTCCTTGAACCATTAAAATCAACTTCAATCCTTCAACTAAACTCATCAAATTTCAAGTTTGTACCAGTAATTAGTTATTTCATCTTCCTACATTGACGTAAGATACTAATTTTTTGTGTTTTTTTCTATATTCAAAAAATTAGGGTTTACTTGATTTTAATGAACTTTCACATGAATGTAGGTTTTTAAACTTCTAATTTACTAATTCTTGTTCATTTACAACTTATTGAGGTACGTTTTTAATTTAATTTTTTTTATTTGGTCTTGATTTTAAAATGTATGTCATGTATGGTGATGATGATTTTGTATGTATTGTTGTAGAAATGGATTCGTTTCACGTGACTGTTGTATGCTTTTGGAATGGTTCAATTCGATCAACTAGTAACAATGTTAAGTACGTTGGGGGAAGACATAAACTGTTTGCATGCAACTCATACATGGATTTGAATGAATTTAAACATTTTATATGCTCTAAGATTGGCATTGACACTACAAGAAGTACTGTTAATATAAGTTTTAAGTACAATCTGAGTGGAGATTTATTAGCTTTTCCGGTTGAGGATGAGGAGGCTATAGATGCAATGTGGGAGTATTCAAGGTCTACCCCTAGTCCTTCTTTAGAGTTATATGTAGAAGAGGTGCCCCTAGGGAATCAAGATATCAATGTTGTGGAGACCAATGCATTCATGAATATAACTTCTTTTGCTCCTTCTCATACGCCCTTCCCTACCCAAGAAACCCAAAATCCTTTTATGTCATCTTCCTCATGTCCTTCTAATGAACTCAATCAACTTCAATTTCAAGTATCAAATGATGATACTTTTAACTTAGAAGATACAAATGAGCCTTGGGATAATGTTAATAGTGAAAGTAATGAATTCGTTGAAGCTCCTTCTGAGGACGATGTGGGTGTTGACGAGCAGGCTCTAGCTAATGACATGACCTTAGGAAACATTCCAACAACGTTGCTCCTACACCCTATGCACTGGTTCCCCCTCTAGATGAACACATTGAGGACAACTCTTGGAGGTTTTGGGATTGTGATACAACCTACACCGATGAAGGAGAGTTTCAAAAGGGTATGATGTTCGATAACAAGGATGCGTTGTTGGACGCTGTTAGATTGTATCATATTCGTAGGAACGTTGAGTACCGAACTGAGACTTCAAATCAAAACCTGGTAGTCTTGAAGTGTAAGAGAGGGTGTGGTTGGTGGCTTAGGGCTAGGAAGAGCTCCTATTCACCATCATGGGAGATTATTACGTATAAAGGGAAGCATGGGGGTTGTGTATTAAGTACTGAAAACGTGTCAGCTGGGCACATTCATTTGACATCTTCTGTGATTAACAATCTTATTAGAAATTGTGTTGCTCAAGACCCATCAATTAAGGTCTCTGTTGTGCGTCAAATGGTGAAAGACCAATTCGGTGTCGAAGTGACCTATAAGCGGGCATGGTGTGCTAAACAGCAAGCCCTTCTGTCCATCTATGGTACATGGGAAGATTCTTATCCTCTTCTTCCACGCTTCTTGAAGGCACTGCTACACGACCCAGAGCTATGTTAACACATATGAATGCATATTCTTGTCGTTAATTGATAAGAGGTCATGGCCTCAATACACCGGTGTTGAGGTGCTACACGATCCAGATCACATTCATGGATTAGGAAGACCTAAGTCCAGGAGGATCACGAACGAAATGGACGAAGGATCGCGGAGACACAACGCTTGTCGACGGTGTGGTAGTGACAGTCACAACACTAGAACTTGCACGTCAAGGTAAACAGTAACTGTATTTGAGTATATAAACGTAGAGATTATCAAACAAATAAATAACATAACAATTTGAGTACTTCTTAATTATTTTTACAATACATAACGCTTAGTTATTGTTAAATTGCAACAGAGATGGATCCAGTAGCTCCAGGCCCTCTCGACCCTAGTATCCTTACTATGCAGGCGAATCATATGAGCATTAGAATACTGTTTGTATATATTGAACATTTGTACATATAATATAGTAACGTAAGTGAACTTTCAAAAAAAGTATTAACATTTATAAATTGAGAGTAAAACTAACATAGAGCATCATTACAACGGCTATTTTCAAGTTCCTAACGGCTATTTTTCTAATTAACAACGGCTACTTTAGTTCATAAAAAAAAATTAAGGCCAAAGTCGCTGTTAGAAACAGCGACTTTGGCCTTTTAATTTTTTTTTTCCTCTTTCGCTGTTAGTAACAGCGATTTTACCCGAGGTTAGGCTTGGATGTACGGAAACTTATTTTGAGAAATAAATTTTTCCGAAGCTTATTTTGAGAATTAAGTTGTTAAATAACCTTATTTTTTCAAATTTTCCCTCAACTCAAGGTCACACAAAACGCAATTGGTATGATAAAAAGAGCAAAAAACTCGCAAACCGGATGAGATAAACTCGAAAGTCGAGCTCATTCAAATTGGTTAAAAGCTGTAAAACGGACTCCAAGTGAAAATTCAAGCTATCCACCAAGGGAAATAATCACCAACATTAAAATATACATTATGGAAAATAACTTTCTTATAAAGCAGACAGAAGTACAAATTACTTGGAAGTCTTTGCAGAGTATTTGTGTCAGTTAAGGCTATACACCAAGGGACTAAAATGTTTCATCTAAAGCACAAAAACCTTAAAACACATGCTATAATGAAAACTATTTGGATAGAGCACAACAAACTAGGCAAGAATGGCAGGTCATTTTCCTTCTAATGACCATAGCATATTCACAAAATATAACATCCTTTTGCCTTCTTTTTCTTTTTCTTCGTTTTTGGCGGCTGGAGCACAACCTTAATTGCCGCATCAAAAACTGCCTTCACATTCTGCATGAAAGAAAATATTACGGGTCTTTCAGCACTCGGTATTCTGAACCGAACTAAAACAGCTAAATACAGAACTGGAAAGTGAAGGGGGGCCACTTTATGTATGTACCTGTTGAGTTTTTGAACTACACTCGATGTAGTAAGGAGCGCCGATGACTCTCTTCAGCTCCTCTCCCTTCAATATAGTTTTTGTTAGTATCGTGAAACGGGAAAAAGATAAAAGAGGAGCATTTGGAAAACTATGCAAGCTCTCACTTGTTGAGTTGAAATAGGAACCACACCAGGACGATCCATGAAATACTGCTTGTCATCCCGAAGATCTACACACAAGTCGATAATCAGATGTAAAATTAATCACATTTAAAGATGTTTAAATATAATTTTACGGTTGTATGCACTGCTTAATATCCACAGGAAGCGGAATATTATAAAAAGTTCTCACTTCCCACAAGCATACAATGTATTGGAACCAAAAACACTGAGCCTCACCTCGCTCCCTACCCCGTTACTAGTTACTACCCCAAGAAAACCCAGGAAAACAATCAACACGAAAAAGCACGAAAGTGCAGTTGAGCTTAGAGACCTGACACCAAGACCGTTAAATTTGTTATGGGCTTACAGATTCTAGGAAAATCTAACCATGTGTAAGCATGGAAAATTTTTGTCGTAAAACCAATTGGTAGTAGGTAGAGCTGCCCACTAGATTATATGTTGGTTAGTCTCCCTAAATTTTAGATGTGGGATCACAAATGGTTAGTTCTCTAATTAAGCTTTCATCTACGACCCAGAATAGATGCAAGTTTAAAGATCAAATTTTACTTTAACCGCGTTATTTGTTTGCTTGAAAAGCGTAGCAGTCCGTCAAATTCAGTGAAACATAATTCGCTAGTTAGTTCGCCTTTAAGATTTGCAATTCGCTCAAATGGTTCAAAAATAGCCTAAAACCAACCATAGATCGTTTTTTCGATTCGCGATTCACAAGGCAATTAGCGAATCATGTGACACTGGTCAAATTTTTAAGTATCAGAAGTCCAAAGATCCTTTCAAAAGATTAAAACGATGGCATAAAGTCGTACCTAATTTCGTTCCAACGAGAATAATTGGAACTCCAGGTGCATAGTGCCTCAGCTCGGGAATCCACTAATTTAAAATCAATGGAACAATTCAAATAATATAACATCAATAACAAATATCTTACAAGTAAATTGAGGGAACAATGAAGTTACCAAAGATCTCACCTTTTTGGCCACATTTTCGTAACTAGCCTTGCTAATCAATGAAAACGCTAAAATAAACACATCTGCCCCGCGATAACTCAAAGGTCTTAATCTGTTATAGTCTTCTTGACCTGTGAAATATGTATGGTAAAATACCCGTCTTAAAGATCAAACAAAAAGATCGTCAACATATACTAATTCGCTATTCGCAAGAAGATTAGTGAATCATGTGACAGTGATCTTACCTGCAGTGTCCCATAACCCTAGGTTGACTGTGTTCCCATCGACCACAACATTAGCACTGAAGTTATCGAAAACTGTTGGTACATAATCCTGTTTCAATGAAGTGATTAAAAGATCAAAATGTGGCAATATCACTCCCTCTTTGCTGATACACGTAGTTAGAAACTCGGGAAACAATTGTCTAGGGAGCCATGATCAAACAAGAAGAGAGAATACAACAATTTTATCGATACAGCACGAGAAGAATCAAATGTGTCATTGTGAAAAATTGTTGCATCCATAAAGTTGATTTACTACATAATAATCCCTTCTACTTGAAAACCCATTCACAAGAAATATTAATAGACTTTCTAACAATATACTGTACAAATATCATTATCACTTACAGAGAGGGTGCAAAAATTGACAAATTTTTCGGAGGCCTGTGCAATTTCAAAAAGTTATGATACTTTTCTAACTTTGTATCTTTAAACATTTAACATATACTACGCAATTTAATATTAAAGTCTCCAATTTTTTGAGGCCGTGTGCAGGCAAACATGTTAACATGCTCAGAACCTTCGTTGATCACTTATCAATAATAAATTGACTAACATATAAAAACAGACTAAAATTTCATGAATGCTGAAACATGGAAACCTGGAAAATATGGACATTGCTGGAAACCAAATGTCAAAACATAACATTGAAAATCCCCAACAGGTTAACAAACAGAATTTATAAATTCTCAACTCAAATATAATCAAAACTGAAAATAATAATGGGTTTTCAACAGTAGAATTACTAGAATATATAAAAATTCCAAATAATGGGAAAAAACATTCAATTTCTACATAAATCTCCCAAAATGCCACTACTTTCAACTCAAATTGATGTTAATTTATCACACAAAACAACTAAAATTTCATAAACCCATTAAAAATTTAACTTCTTATGCTTCTATCAATTTCCTAACCAAACACAAGATCCAATTATCCAAAGGAGAAAATCTTAAATTTTTTCCCACATTAAAACCCAATCATCATCATCATCATTCTAATTGTATCTTGCTTATAAAAGCTATGATAGGGAGGGTTAGAAGACAGAAGACCATAATCAAACAAAGACCCAGAAAGCAGAAATTGTGATCATACAAAGCACAATTACCATAATAAAATTGAAAAAAATTGTAAGAATACCCAATATATAAAGAAAATGAAAAGTGAGAGGAATTGGAGTTCACCGTAGGAAAAGTATTACTGGTATATGAAATGAGCATACAAGTTTTACCCACAGCACCATCACCAACTGTTACACATTTGATAAACCTAGATGCACTCATTTCCAACTCTAGATCTTTTCACAACACTTTGATTTAAATTTAAACCCAAATTCAAAAATCAAATTTGAGTAATTTTGAAAATGGGTATCTGATCAAACACAAAACCACATTGTACTAATTCTAAATTCCTAAAAAAAAAAAAACAAGAAGAAAAAGAAGACTAATTTACCCAATTAAGTGAATTAATTTCTAAAAAATTAATCAAATTAAAAAGGGTTGAAAGGCATTTATGAATAAATGAATGTTTTGAACAGAGAAAAAGAAAAAATGAGGAGACAAAGAGATGAAAGAGAATGGGAATGGGGGTTGGCTGACCAAGTTAAGGCAAAAAACTGGTGTAGGAGTAGGAGTGCCAGGTATGTTACAGGACAAAGACAACCTTATCAGTGTCACGGGCCATAAATGGGTCACTTTCCTTTCTTTTGTGATTTTTTTTAATGATATCTTTCCTATCTTCTTACAAATATATCCTAGAACTTGGAACTATTATTATTTCTTCCCATTTTCTTATGTTATGTTATTGATATCAAATATTGTCACAACTAAAGCATGAAGTACTTTTTTTTTTTTTTTTTTAATTTGAGTTTGATTCTCGTTGTCTTTTTTTAGTTTTTTTTCTTTATATTGTTACTGAAACTTAAAATATTATTACATTTGAAATATTTTATGCAATGTGAAATTTTGATTAAATTTAATTATGAATATTTACGGTATAGTAGTTTAAGTGGTAAGTGTTTGATGTTAAAACACTACTTTAAAACAATATTAAGGGTACGGTAAAGTTGCTGTACAAATTCTTACTTGAGATCGTCTTTATAAGAGATGCGTCTCAAATAGGCCGGCCCATTATTACTTAGAAAAACAACTACCAAAAAACATACGTTGTGTAATCCTATTTGGAGTTGGTGTTACAACCTATTGAAGTTGGTATTATAACCTGTTAGAGTTGGTATTATAACCTATTAAAGTTGGTATCTCCAAATAGGTTATAATACCAACTTTAATAGGTTATAACACCAACTCCAAATACCAACTTTAATAGGTTATAACACCAACTCCAAATAGGGTCAAACGCGCACGTCAGTTTTTAGGCTTTTTTTCTTTTTTTTGAATGTTGCGCCTGGGCGTAGAGAGCCGTCTCTTATAAAGACGATCTCTCAAGAGAGGCGTTGAAGTTGCTGCTAGCGTTTAGTGACTCCGTTAGTTGTTTTTAGAATGTTATATCTTATCGTGTTTCAAAATTAAAAGTAGTGGTTTATGATATTTTTTATATTTTTCTCAACAATTTATTTTTTAGCAGCCATTATAATCGTTATTTTTACATAACAATATTAATTTATAAATTAATTAGATGGTTAAATATCTAACAAGTACTCCTTAGAGAACTAACTACTTAGACAACAACTATAACTGTACAAACTACTTAAACAACAACTATAATTGTACAAACTACAACTAACTATAATTATAACTACTTAGACAACTAACAACTACCTACATAGCTATTTTGTGTCAAAGAGACTTAAAAAGTTAATTTTCCCTCCCCTCATGCCAATAAGTAATTCCTAATTCAAAAATATGTAAATTTCATGTAATTAAGTTTATATACCCTTGATTTAAAAATTTCTCATTTTTTTTCTTTTTGTTTGTACACTTTAGACTATTGGCTAAAAAGAAACAAAAGAAAACATTGGTGATGTTGGGTTATCGATACATGAAAAATAAAAAATCAAATATTAGTTTCTTGACAAAGAGAAATAAAATAATATTTTATTGAAATAAATATATGAATATAAATCTTAAATGTTAGTATTTTGTAGGTTGTTGTTAAATTAAAGGAGATAAATTATTTTCTATTGATTTTAATTGCCCCAAAAAGTATATTTTGCACATGTAAGTCTCGGTAGCTTTTTTTGATCTACGCTTATTAAAACTTTTAAGAAAAATATATTTTTGATAGATTTATTTTTGTAAAAAATTATTATAGTATATTTAATTTTATTTGTTAACCCGCTGACTTTTGAATATGAATATAAAATACACAAATTTTCAAATGCGACGGTCTCACGATGAGATTATCTTTATTTGGCCGGTCCAATGTATATTTACCATCTCAAAGTGATCACTTACGATCTTAACATGATCAATTAAAAAAATAGACTAATTATATGGGCTCGTATCATGATAAGAGGGTCTCATACAAAATACTTCATCTTGTCAAACATACTCACATTGCATTTGGGCCAGGGTCTAGCTACTCGCCTACACCCACTTTGTGTGAAAATTTGAAATCCATAAGTAAAAAAAAAAATAATAAAATAAACTAAGTTTAAAAAATTTTCAAAAATAAGCGTGAAAATCTCAAACCTGTGGTTTAGAGCTATTTGCAGTTAATAATTGCGAACAACAAATAAGATAAAATAACTGTTTGCAGTTAGTAACTGCGAACAACTAATTTGTCTTATTCAACTGTTCGCAGTTAGTAACTGCGAACAGACCTGCTCTACAAAAATGCAGATCAATTTCTGTTTTTCGCAAATTTTCCATTTCTCAAAACCCTACTCACAATCGACATTCTCCCTCTAAAATCATTAATTCAATCCATTAATTCTTGCATTTCTCTTTTAATTTGGGACTTCAAAATTAGTGTGGGATACTCTAACTTTCTTAAAGGTAAATTTTTTTGTGTTTTTTTGGTGTATATGTAGTTTTTTAGGGTTTTAACCAAATTTGCTTATTTTTTCAAATGTAGGTTACTAGTTGTTAAATCAAGACTATTGTTAATCATCCATAAGTATTGAAGGTAATTTTTAATTGTTTTTATAGCTTTATGATATTTTTTGAAGTAATGTTGTTGAATTAGTTGAATTTAATGTTGATAATATTATTAGAAATGTTGATGTTGATATTAGAAATATTATTTATGAACTTATGAATCGATTTATTATTTGGATTTTATGTGTATTATATATGTATGAACTTAGTTGTATTATAGATTTTAATAATTTTTAGACCAAAAAAAATTCTAATCAAATGAATGTAATGTACTTGTATGGGCATGAGTTGATGTTGATGTTGATTTTCTTTGTATTAATGTAGAAAACGGCATCATTTCGCGTGACTATAGTATGTTTTTGGAATTGTTGTATTCGAGAAAGTAGTGGCAAAGTTCATTATGTTGGGGGAAGACGTAAGTTGTTTGCTTGCAAGTCGAACATGGATTTGAACCACTTTAAACGTTTTATATGTTCTAAGATTGGTTTGGACCCTACTAGAAGTACCGTAAATATAAACTTTAAATATGACATGAGTGGAGAATTGCTTGCTTTTCCTGTTGAGGATGATGAGGGTATAGATGCTATGTGGGAGCATTCAAAGTCCACCCAAATTCCCTCTTTGGAGAGGAACACTCGGGGATTCATTTAGGTGTGTGGAGGGCTTCTGTGCCACTCATATGCTTCGACATTGTCGAAGTACATCTACTAGAGCGCGTAATGCGCCAATATGGGTTGGTACAGGGCATTCTACCGCCTTGTGACACTGAACCCCAACTACACCTAATTTCGCGCAAAAATCAGGGTGGGGCAAACTGGATGGAGATCAACAGGCGTCATATCGCTCGTTGGGATAGTAGACTGGAGCTGTTGGCATAAGGTGCACCGATCGATGTTTATGACGCACCTGCTACACCAGATTACAAGCGTCATATATATTTATTGAGTTGTATATTTCAAACATTTGTATATATTTTGTTGTACATATATGTTTAATTACTTTATCATAGCCTCCAAGCTTTGACTTATGAATGATCGGAGTTTTGGCGATGAATCATGCCGCCTGAAACATACATTGACTTGTAATTAGTTATTCTAATGTCTCTAGTGCAAATACAACAAATAACAATTCAAAAATTAAGGAAAAAAATATATACAAAATATCAGTTCACAATTACTAACTGCGAACAACTCTAAACCACAGGTTTGAGATTTTCACGCTTACTTTTGGAATTTTTTTGAAACTTAGTTATTTAATTAATTTATTTTTTTTTTGCTTAAGTATTTCAAATTTTCACTTTTGTGTTTGTATATTAGCCCAAAACCAGCCCACAGTTGTAGAATTTTAAGACACCAATTGAGTTTTCTCCTGTTGTAAATTAAGTAGTTGAGCATATACACTTCCTTGGGTACTAATAAGCTCTTCATGGGTTCCCATCTCACAAACTTTCCCTTGGCTCATGACCGCGATACTATCTGCATCACGTATAGTTGAGAGCCTATGAGCCACTATAATGGTTGTCCGACTATGCATGAGCTTGTCGAGAGCTTCTTGAACGATCTTTTCTGAGGAAGTGTCGAGTGCACTAGTAGCTTCGTCTAAGAGTAAAATGGATGGATCTTTGAGTATAGCCCTAGCAATGGCCACGCGTTGCTTTTGTCCCCCTGATAATTGAGACCCATTTTCCCCTACTCGAGTGTGATACCCTTCCGGCATTCTACTTATAAATTCGTGTGCATTTGCTGCTTTGGCTGCCTCCATTATCTCAATTTCGGTTGCACCCTCATTGCCATACTGAATGTTCTCGTATATTGTGGTCGAGAACAGTGTTGGCTCTTGTTGTACTAGCCCTAAACTCTTTCTAAGAGACTTTAAATTCATGCTTCTAATGTCGACTCCATCTATTAAAACCGAGCCAGAAAATGGATCGTAGAATCTCATGACTAGGGCGATCAATGTGCTCTTTCCCGAGCCACTTTGACCCACTATCGCAAGACTCCTTCCTGCAGGAATCTCGAGACTTAAATCCTCAAGAACATCTATTTCAAGTCTTGATGGATACCGAAAGCTCACATTTCTGAACTCAATATCTCCTTTAACATTTGTTACTATTCTTGATTTGGGATCATTAGAGTCAATTTCTGTTTTCCTTTTTAGGATGTAAAATATGGATTTGAGTGCATCTGATCCCTTAACAATCTCAGGAGCCATAGAAAGTGCTTCGGCTATTGAAAAGGCTGATGCGATTAAGATCATGAACGACTTTATTATATCCCCAAATGTACCCTTCTGATGCTTGATCAGAGTGGAACCGTACCATAGTGTGAGCGCGTAAAAACTGAAATTTAAAAGTAACAATATGCCATACCCGAACCCTGATATGTGGCCTTGTATACTAGCTTGTTTATTTGGCAGTTTTAAGTGCGAGGCAAACTTCTTTGCAATTTGCTGCTCGACTCCAAACGCTGCAACTGTTCGAATGTTCGAGATTGCTTCTCGAGCCAGAGTATTGGCCTTAGAGTAAGCACTTGTATAATCCCCTCCAAAACCCTTAAGGAAAAGTTGCTGCACAAAATCAAAACATAAGGCTATATGCTAATGAGACTTGACCTAAAATGTGTTACAAGAAAAACAATAAATGTCTAACCTCTGCCAAAGAACCAGCAATTAGTACAGGAAACATGGCAATAGTAACAAGTGCAATACGCCAGCTTAAAGTAAAGGCCAAGATAAAGGCTGCTGTTATTAGTGATGTATTTTGCACAATTGTCGATAGACGGTCCACAAGAGTTGTCCTTACGAGCGTCGCATCGGCTGCTAGCTTTGACGTCAGTGAGCCTACGCTGTTCTCCTCTTGGTCGAACCATCCAATCTCGTTGGAAAGCATAGCTGCCATAGGAAAAAAATGCTTATTGTTTGTTAAAATAGTAGTTTAGGTAGCAATTAATGAAGTATATAGTTATTTTCAAAACGTTACTGTTAGAATATATAACATATTCTAGGGCCTCAACAATCAGCTTAAGCTTTTGTTTGAGTTGATTCCTTGACATGGTATCAGAACAAGCGTGACAAGAGGTCAAGGAGTCGAATCTCAACCACCCCTCTTTTTAAGTGGAATATATAGCGCCAGATATGAGGAGGGTCTGTGCAGTATCCATACTTCTAGCCCAAAGGGCTTTCTTGTTAGGGGACGTGTTAGAGTATATAACATATCTTCAACCATTAACTTAAACTTTTAGTTGAGTTAATTTCTTAACAGTTAAAACGTTCATAATCAATAGTAGCGTTTTATGACTTCCTCTACCTTTACCTCAACAATTATATATAACAACTATTATAACCGCTAGTTAAACATCTAACGGTAGGTACAGCCACATCTAACAGCTACTTAGACATCTAGCAACTAAATTAATCACTTAATTTAGTACCTGAAAACATCTTTAAGCGAACACGAGTGGTGATTCGTTCTCCCATCAAAGTATAGAAGTAGTGTTGCATCAAACATATGGGAAGAGTAACAAGAGCAACCCCAAAGAAAGCAAAGGCAATCAATCGAACATCATACTTGATCCTCGATTCATCGTTCGAATAGAACGCCGTTAACATATATGTTATACCAAAGGCAAGTAAAGGAGCTTGTATTCCAACAAAAGCAGCCCCAATAGAGCCAAGAATTGCATAAGGAAACTCTGATACATTCAGCATCATCAATTCTTTCAAGGAAGTCTTAGGATGATTTTCCTTATTATTATTACTTAATTTCTGCTCTCTATTGGAAAATGATCTTGAATCTTTCAAGGGGCTAACATTATTGTTGGACTGCTTAGAATTGCTCCAGATTTCTTGAGTTGTTTGTTCCAAGCCAATTGATGCTTTAAAAGGCCTGCTTTCTAATACCTGTACAAATAAAATTACCAAGTTCTAAATATTTATTTTCTTATCATTAAAGGAAAAGGTAAAGAACACTATCGGTAATTTCCACAAGGCAGGGTACTGGAAGTATGCGGATGGGGTTTTTTTCTTATTGTTATTTTTTAAAATATAATTTTTTTTTGTTTTGGTAAAAGTTCAATTTTGATCTTAAATGTATTAAATCTGACATTGCAGTAATTGTTGTGCGACAGCGGAAGCAAAGGCGATGTACAGCAATGAAACAACAAGAAATTCAATGCAAACAACAAGAAAATAACACAAGAAATTAACGTGGTTCACTATCAACGTGATAGCTACGTCCACCGGCACCGAGAACAAACAATTTCACTATGATCGCAAAGAATACAAGATGAATTACAATCACGCTCACAAATTACGATGGCTCTCTTGTGATCTCTCTTTCAATTTGTGAATCATGCCTCCCTATGCTAACAAGGAGATGTATTTATAATAAAACGACTTGAAAGACGGTTTTAGGGCCTAAGTAACCACAAATAACCGATCACAAATCAAGGTAACCGTCCCAAAAGACGATTCCCGTGAAAATAAACTTCAATTGCGCGACCCGCGTAAAATTACGCAAGCCGCAGAGCGAGACCAGAAGCAGCTCCGCGCCCCGCGGAGTTCAATCTGTCCCAAATTCATCTTCTTCTTGTTTTGCTAGTTTGAGTCATTACTTAGCAACAGTAATTAATTTCAACTTAAAGTAAATATTAAATCGATCAATGAAAATAAAAAATTTCAATTTTGACCTGAAATTGATTAATTTTGACATTAAAATGATCAATTTCTACTTACAAGTTTATATCCTTATATGGATCGATTATGATCTTTTAAAGTCTTCAATTTTGTCGTTAAAGTGATCAACTCAGACCTTAAAGTGATCAATTAAATGATAAGTTATAACTTTTAATACAAATTAATTTTGACCTTAAAGCTATCAATTATGACCTTAAATTGAACAATTAGTGATCCTTTATTGTAAAAAATTATAATTAGACCGATTAGCTATTAGTCTCACGGTAAGAAATTCTCTCGCAAAACCTACTGAAAAGCATTATAAGCCTAAAAAAACATCGCGTATGTTTACTCAGTCATGCAGGTTTGGGTTGAGTTATTTTCAGGTTACGGGTCACCCTATGATTTTCGGCAAGATTTGTTGCTAATTTCGGATCATAACGAAAAACTGGCAGGTCACCTGTAGTTCAACTAGAGCTGCATATTCTCCACCCTTTGAAATCAATTGTGCATGATTTCCCAATTCTACAAGCGTTCCATTTTTGAGGACTATGATTTGATCAGCATCTCGAACAGTGGACAATCGATGAGCAACAACGATGGTTGTTCTTTGTGACATGATCACTTCTAATGCTTTCTGAACAATGTGTTCCGATTCCGAATCAAGAGCACTAGTGGCTTCGTCTAAGATTAGTATTTTTGGATTTCGTATGACCGCCCTTGCGATGGCAATTCGCTGTTTTTGGCCCCCGGAAAGTTGAGTTCCTCCTTCTCCGACCTGAAAATGTTTTAACTACTAATGAACTTGATTGTCACACAATGTACAAAGACCACATATCACAAAAAGAAATGTTTACCATATATGTATATACAATAATTACTAATTAATCACCGTGATTTTTAAATAATCATAAAAAGACAAATAAAATAATACTAAAATAAACGAAACTAATAAATATAAATTAAAATCACAAAATTCTAACCCTATCAAATCCGACCACATAAGAATAATTTGTTATTTCACAAATCACTCTTATTTACTAAGACTTCCTCTACATATATATTGTCTTATACTACAAATAATGTTTTGAGATTCTACTTTAATCACTATGTTCAATGAGATTTGGGTTATCCAAATCTTGGACATGTTAGGGCCTTGATTCTTGAGCGACAACAAAAGACCGACCCTTAAGATTTGAACGTATATTCCATAATTATTAAAGTGACAATTAAATTATATATTCAAAAATTGGGACCTTAAACATGAAATTATTGCTAATGACGCTCATGGTAGGGGCCAGGCCTGAATGAGATGCTTAGCTTGCAAAGGCGTTGTAAGTGAAGGTCTCACCAGAGTGTAAAAATGCTGTAACGGTTTCGGTCGAAATGACAGAATGATGATGCAGTAACGAAAGTGATGCGCTTATCGTAATGCCTAAATATCGGTTGAATCATAAGAAATCCCTTGATACAACCAAAAATGCGGTTTTTTTACCCCCTTACAACGTGAAAATATTGATTTGTTTTGAAAACCTCCATAACGCGACCAATACAAAGAAATGCAGCCTTATTTTCACAATATAAGTCTCAGTGTCTCATTGTAAAACGCATTTCATGTATGAGCTAAATAGCCTACAACTTATGAAAATATGAATTTTGCGATTTGAGACCGTCACACTAACAAAACAAGAGTAGTTGGTATCATAATGAAAGAGGTAAAGAAAGATTGTAACCTGAGTGTGATAACCATTAGGTAATGATTGAATGAAAGAATGGGCATTTGCGGCTTTAGCAGCCTCCTCAAGCTGTTGTATATTTGCACCTTCTTTGCCACATAGAATGTTCTCGGCTATGGTTGCACCAAATAAGACTGGTTCTTGATTAACCAATCCCATTTGTTGTCTCAACCATTTCAGGCTGAAATTTCGTAAATCATGCCCATCCAACAATATACTTCCTGTGCAGTAATTGAAACATTGGTGCTCAGAGCTTGATAAAGTATAAATACATAAATCACTATTAATAATGAGTCAGATTAGAGAAAGTCTTGTATGAACTTGTTTTTTAATTGACAAGTAAAGTACAAATCATTAAGAAATATTTGTTATATTTAGATTGGTCTATACTAAAATAGTGTGGACTAAATCTATATAAGACTTATATGTCAAATTAAGGCCCTCTTCTTATTAGCTAGATTTTGTTAACTTTAGTGTTTTTGACTAATGTGTTTTCGGTTGGCTAAATTGTACTTCTTCCGTTCTGAAATACTAGCTGCATTACAATTATTGATATTATTTATCGTTTAAGCTTATTTTAAATAATAATGTGACTAATATATAAGAAAAGATATAGTCAAGTAGATCTTAATTGACAGAAAAATGTTAGTCTTTTTTTTATTAGCTAAACAGAAAAAAAAATGTCTGATTGTTGAAAACTAACTTTTAAGTCAAAATTCAAGTCTACTATGAATCTTTCTTAGCGGCTTTTGAGTTTTTGACTAATATTTTCTCTTATAAACAATCAACAGTTAACAATTATTGTTTACTAAATATTTTCATAACAGCTGACTTAACGACTAGTACCTGAAATGGGAACATAGAAGCGTTGAACCAAGGAAATAATGGTGCTTTTTCCTGAGCCACTAGGGCCCACAACAGCAAAACTCTTTCCAGAAGAAACTGAGAAACTTAGACCTTCGAAGATCATTTTAGACCTTGAAGGATAAGCAAAGCAGACTTCATTGAACTTAATTTCACCACTTATGTTTCGTAAAGTTATTCCAGAATCCAACCTTTTAGAAGAATCATTATCACTCTTAATCAATCTAATTATATTGCCAACAGCAGCTTGACCTTTAGCTATAGCAGCAAGATTTGGAGCAGCTTGACCTAGTCCACTACAAAACCCAACATTCCATCAATTTTTTTACATGGTTAATAAGTATGGGGTACGGTTGGATCTAATGAAAATTATTAAGTCGGTGAAAACATAGACAATGGGTACATATACAAGGTTTTAAATGAGTACGTATAAGGGTTAAGGGGTTACAGGTTTGTTCGCTTTTTGAAAATAATAAAATTGTTTGTGTTTACAAAAATGTCATTAATAAATGTGATAATAACTTAATATGTATAATTCTACTCTCAGTTTTCACTAACTTTATTGATTTTTACAAGATTCTATTCCTAATAAGTATTATGCTACTTTGTCTCAATGAGATTAAAAATTTATGATTTTTTGGTTTTAGCTATAAATAATTATATTAAATCGACTTATTAAATTATGTGTAGTTCTTATTTATTTAAAGTTACAAATGATGCAACAAATGGGCAATTAAAAATAACATCTTTAACATTGTCACTTAAAAGTGGAACCTTTGAATCCCATAAAGCCCCGTAGGAGGAATCCTGTTAATGGCATCAGATAATGAAATGTTGTACTTTTTTTTTTTAAGTTAAAGATAATGTTTGCTACCAAGTGTTGATAGGAAACAATGTCTCTATGTTATCACTATTCACTAACAAGTGTAAGTATGTGTATATACGACATCTTAGATCCTCCTACGTGGAAACCAATTAATGACGTTAGGTTATGAAATGTTGACTGAGATGTTATTATGTTGTACTTTATATTTATGTGAGGTTGTAAATGATATTCGCTACTAAGGATCAATCGAAAAAAACCATTTTGTTATTACTAAGTACTAATACGGGTAAATTTACGTATATTTGACCCCTTAAATTTGTCTAAATAGTAATAATTAATGATATTAGAGTAACAAAATGACTTACAATCCGCTGAAGACAACATTGAGAATGGTAGTAAAAGCTTTGCCTCCATTAGTTTCATGATGCCTAATAAGTATGTTGGAATACCATAGAAGTAAAGCCCAAGAACATAACAAAAGTGCATATGTTAAGCCAATTCCAAGACCTTTTGCTACTCCACTTTTTTTCCCTATTTTTTCTCCTTTCTCAAGTGATCTTGAGTACCTTTCCACTGCCCTACACTCTCCCACAAACGAATATACTGTCCGAACTTGTGAGATAATCTGTTCGATCAAAGATTGGACAACAGAGAATCAAAAGAGAAAACTTGAAAAAAATTCTAACACTAAACTATTTATGTTTTTGGGTCTTAGATTCAGCCATGTAGGCATTAGAGCTGTGTATGGGCATTCTTGATTCTGCGAAAAACCTATTAAGTAATTTGCGATTTAAAATAACAAGTATTAAGTTTCCAAAGGTCTAATATAAGCTTTAATGTAAAAATATTTTCTAGAAACCTAAATTACTATGATAAAATGTAGTTTTTTCAAGCTAACAATTCACATCGCAATGTTCACAAAACGAGTCATAATATTGAGCGATATCGCATTTGCAACATCATGATAGTTACCGTTGTCAAGGAACCAACTTAACAAAAAAATTTTATGCTGGTAGCGAAGTCTAGGATATGATATATATATATATATATATATATATATATATATATGTATATATATATATATATGTATATATATATATATATGTATATATATATATATATGTATATATATATATATATGTATATATATATGTATATATGTATATATATGTATATATATATATATATATGTATATATATATATATATGTATATATATATATATATATGTATATATATATATATATGTATATATATATATATATATATATATATATATATATATATATATATATATATATATATATATATATATATATATATATATATATATTACGCCTCCTCACATATAAGTCATTTGGATTAGAACTTAGAAGTGTGAATGCTATACATGTCCTTCTTAAAATGGTTTTAAATATTCTGCCACTTGAAAAGAGGAGTACTTGAGATTTGGTCTTGTGACCCTTTAATAATTTTTGCTCTGATATCATACCAAAAAACTAGCTCAATTAAAAGTTTAAATTGGTGATTGAAGTCCATAATAGATTATATAATCTATCAGTCGCAATGACAACAACATTCGCTTTTTTAATGAATGCAGGAGAACGAAGCTACCTCTTCAGCAACCTTGCCAGATTCAGCATAAGTAGCTTCAGCTTTTTTTGAAAATGTAGATAGGATTATAGTGTAAAATCCAGCGGCAACAGCAATCAAAGGAACAATAGATAAAGTAACTAGGGAAAGCTTCCACACCATAGTGAAGCCTACTACAAAACCGCCTATGAATTGAGAAAGATAGCGCAACGTATGTCCTATCTGCAAGAGTGCAAAAAATTTATCTATTTACACGTAGTTACAGATAATATATACATTAAAAAGTTAATTATAAACAATGTTTTTAATATTGCGTATATCCGATCTTTTTATTGGGCCTGAGTGGAAGTTTGACGGCAGCCAGTGAATAATAGTGAAGGTACATAATATAATTTTAAACGGAGGTTGTTACATAAATACCCCTGGTACACTTATATATATACTCTCCTTTCCTTTTATATATGTACTGTTGTAGCTCTTCTCCTTTTCATTTTACTCTCTGAAAATGGCTGTATCATCCTCCATTGAAATCAATGTATGAATGCAATAAGTTCGACTTTGTCATGGTATCAGACGCCACCCAATTACTATTGTATATCTTGCATCTTCTCAAATTTCTCTTATGATGAATGATTATAATCTGGTATCCTTCATTTGCTTAATGTTTCATCACCATTGATGTCTTGATTAATTGTTTCTGGTATCACTATTGATGTTTCTGGATCTTTTTTTATCTTTCTTGGTTAATTGTTTTTTCGTTGATTCTATTGATCTTCTTTATTCTTTCAATTTTTTTTTTCTCTGATTTCTCGTCCTTGATTCAATTTTTTTTTGGGGTGGACCTTCATTCAGGTCTTAAGGGGCCTAATCTATTATACAAACCTAAAACATTGTATAACTATCATAATTACTAGTTGCGGGTCTTGCGGCTTACTAATTTTAAACTAAAGTTTCAGAGTTCAAATCTTAATTCTCTAGTTTTTTTGGCTTAAAATTAATAATTTTAACCCCTCTAACTCATAGGCCAAAATCCGCCCCAAATGGTAAAAGAAAGCACATACCTTATCACCAATGGCGTCTTGTACTAGTATTGCATCACTAGAAATATGGTAAACTAAGTTTTTGTTCTGTGCTTCAGTATCAAAGAAGTTAATATCCTTTTTTAAAATAGCCTCTAGATATTGTAAACGTAAGCGAGCAGTTTGCCTTTCGCCTGTTTGCATCCAAAATGCAACTCCTGCACTAAGCAAAAGAACTGGTTTATTGCTAGTAGACTAGTAGTTATCTAGCTTATCTGAGGGAAATGTCACAAAATTGGTTATATATATAGTCATATGGTTCACATTACGGCCGGATTTCAGGTTTAATTTGAGTCAAGTAAAAAGATTGACTTGATAAAGAAGTTAAAAGTTTTCCTATGGTAATAAGTTACTTATTCTGTTGTCCGTATAGATATAGGGATGAAGATCTCTAAGGACGGAGAATAATTATAACACAAATATTTTTTATATTTTAAGGCCTAAAAATAAGTTATTATTAACTAAAACAAAAGTAATATATAAACTATTATAAAAGAAAAGTAATAGGAGTATATAAACTAATGTAAAGTACTATATAAGGCTTTTATTTAATAGAATGTAGTGTGGTCGAACACGTCATACATGTTTAGAACCGGTAACTATAGGAAAGCAACAACTTCATAATAACTCCAACCAAATGACCAATTTAAACAAACTCAGCAAGAAATTGAAGGAGTAAAGGTTACCTATCCAAGAACTTGCAAATAATACCAATCCAAGATAAACCAGGTACCAAGCATACTGCCAACAACAAACAAAAAACAATTGCATTTTTTAAGGAGAAATTAACCAAATATTAAAGACAATTGCTAGATGTAGGAAAAGACTTAGCTTGGGGTGTTTGGATGCTCGTTCTTACCTTGGTTTTTGGTTAGTTTTTGGATTTTGTATATTTGTTGGTCAAATAGTAAAAAAAAATGTTTGTTAAATCACTTTTAAGCCAAAATAAAAAAGTTACTCCAGTTAGCTTTTTGCTTATTGACTCACTTTTTTTTTAATAAACAACCAATACTTAAATTTACCAAATATCTCCATAAACAGCTGATATTTTCGGCTATCTTAAAAGCCAACAAAATCAGGCAACATTAAACTGGTCAAACAAGCCAACTAAAAAAACCAACGGCCAACACTCATTTGTCAAACACCCCTAATAGTTAATCAAATGATATTTTTGTCAATAAAAACTTGAGAAATAAAAAAATTGTCAATAAATATAAAATCGTTTTACGATCCGATACAAAGTAGAAAAAATATTAGAGGTATGGTTTTTTTGACTTTTTTTTTCTTAGTAAAAGTAGAAATTAGAGCGCAATAAAGAACTTGCCTTGAATTTTAATTACTCCATATTGTAACGTAAGTTGGAGCAACTATTACTTCAACAACTAATGTTCTGATTTCAATTTTCACATATAGGCTAATCAAATTTTATTGTTGTCGGATCAAATTTTTGTTAATTAACAAATTGAAAAATAGAAAAAAATAAGTGTGCATACTAATGTTCAAACCCGAATAAGTGCTATTATATAGGAAAACTCCTACCAACTTAATCGGTACTAATTTTAGTATCTATAGTAATTTTTAAATTCTATCGGTTAAAAATAATGATAGATTGATAGGACCTGTATTTCCCGACCTACCTTGTATAAATTATAATCTAAAGGAATAAAATATCATAACATATAAATTGCAGTTCATTTTCTGAAATTAAATGATCAAGTTTGAAGTAAAAATGACTTTTATTGTGCTATACCTATAAAAACTAACCAAGGTTAATTAGATGACAATAAAATTGAAAATATTGAGAATTTTGTAACTATATATTTATATAATATCATTATTTTGGGAAAATTTTCAAAAGAATAGAAAATTATATTCCTATATCCTATATATATAAAAGCAAATGTGAATCCAAGAAATTTATTAACAAGAATATAATATATAATATTTTTAAAAGAGTATTTAGAATAAAAAACAAAAAATAAAAATAATATAATATATATTTAATGTGTGATTTGATATTAATTAATATATATAATCAATAGTTTAAAATATATAGTAATTTACTTTTTAAAATTAATTTTATCTTTGTTAAAGAACATCCTAATTAATTTTATCTTTGTTAAAAAATGTAAAGAAAGCTTTAAAAAGAAGCAGAGGATAAATCGAGAAACAAATATCAGTCTGTCTCACGGTGAGACTGTTAAGGTACAACTCAATCAAAAGCTTAAGCTGATGGTTGAGTTGGTCCTTGACATGGTATCAGAGCAACGAGTAGAGCCCGCGTTGACCTTTTATCTAATAAATGCATCCCTTCCAGAAGTCGAAGTTTATTGCACGTATTAGCTCTAGAATTACTACGGTTATCCGAGTAGCAGGTACCATCAAACAAACTATAACTGATTTGATGAGCCATTCGCAGTTTCACAGTCTCAATTAATTCATACTTACACACACATGGCTTAATCTTTGAGACAAGCACATGACTACTGGCAGGATCACCCAGGTATGAGGATATGTTATATAGAGACGACTTCAAAATATATACCTGTGCTACACGGGAAGACATTTTATGAGGATCTGAAGAATATTTTCCGAGCGAGTCGATCAAACCGCCGAATAGAACGAAGAAAAAAGGAAGAACAACACCATGTATGCATGCACCTATACCTCCAATTATCATCAAGGCATAGTCTAATTTATCAGCTGCTGAAAACAATGCAAACAAAGACGATTTATTAATCTTCTGGCTATTTTTATTATTTGAACTGTTTTTACATTTTTCTTTATCGTCCATTTTTGTAGCTGTTTCTATCTCCATTTTTAAAAAATGGTGAATTTGATTTTAATAAGAGAAAATAAGTAGAACGAAGCCTAAATATATAAATAGGTCCATACACTATTATGATAGTATTGTATCCACTTTTTCGTGATGAGGATATTGATCTGTCTTCTTTTTTATTCTCCTCAGACTATATTTTGGGCGAGACTTATTAGATTGATGATAATAATGATATATGACGATGATAAGAGGACGACTATGATAATATGAGGTCCGATTGCAAAATTGAAATAGGTTTTGTATAAACTTAGTCTACATTTAAAAAATATACTTTCTTCCTTTTTTCACTTCCACACAAATCAACTTTAATTTTATATTGTTCATCATTTTATGGTATTTTCAATATTACGCTCATTGTACTAGAAAATTAAATATATTTCCTCTAGATTTTATTAGTTGCTACAGTTTCTGTAGCAATTACCATTCATCACCTGATCTTATTTGGTATATATTTCTCTATATATGATGTAAAATATAGTTAAGTGGGATTTTATTTGATTAGTCTTAATGTGCATTTTCATAATATGAAATTAAAGATATTTAAGATCAAAATCGTCTATATCAAAAAAAAATTAAAATCGTGCATTGAATAGCGTGAAAAATAAAAGTGTAACATAACTATTGAAAAACCAGAGGAAGTATTCATATGGGATTTATTTCATTCGTCTTGTCAAATATTTTCATAATATCAAATTTTTAATGTATAACTACGTATAGATGATCCCACAAATGTATTAGACTGAGCAAAAAATGTTTTGTGCAAGTAAACACATAAGTTATAAGTACTTAAATTATGTTTTTTAATATTATTTATTTATATATTTTTTTAATATTTTTAATTTTTACTTAAATTATTTATTTATATTCTTTAAATGGAAATATCAACACTTTAATATGGAATAAGTAGTATAAGACTTTTATGCAAAATTGTATTGCTTCAGCTTGTGGACAAAATTTTACTTAAATAAATCACTTAATTAATTCTATTTTTAAAATAGAAATGTGCACGTAATTCTAATGACAAATAAATACATATAAGACTTTTACACAAAATTGTTTTGTTTCAGCTTGTGGGCGGACATTGAACACCTTTTATAAAAATTATTAGAAGCTAAAATAGCAAATTAAGTGATTGAAATTAGAAATGTACTTTTAAGTTGTGTTAAATCCCTTGACCAAATTTAGTCGGTCGAGAGTAGACTTTAAAGTGTAAGGTCATCGTAATATTTAGGGACGACTTTTGGTGTGTAGGAAAATAATTGTTAAATTAATTGTCACTTTGTTTTCGTATCCAAAAGATAGACTTTTCCTATTAATTGTTAATAATAATTGGTTTTAATATTCAACTTAAACTTATACATGGATTATTTTTCTTCTTCTTGGTTTGGATTGCTCAGATCCATTTTTTAATTCCTAATAAAGATTTTTCAAAAATTAAAATTAATTATTTGGTATAGAGACTATTTGATTTGGGAAAAGGGGTATTTGCAAAATGTTTTTTTGCTGTCTTCTTTTTGCCGTTTTGCTGATAAATAGCCAACACTAATAATTAAATTTTACGAAACATCTTATAACTAGCTTAAAAAAATAAATTATGATCAATATTTTTTCTCATTTTTTAGTTTAATAGTTTTTCATTAATTAAAAAAATATATCATTTTAATTTTTTTAAAAGGAAAATATCAGTTCAGTTTGTATTAGAAAAACTGTTTCACAAAATATATTTTCAAGATGAAATTTTGTTTCTCAACTGGAAACCATACAACATGGTGTGTGATCAATATACAGTTTGGCTCATGATTGTCCGTCATTTTAACTTTTCAACAACAATGACTGATTGGCAAGAACATACCACATTATGCTATGGTGCCAACATGTCATTTGGCTAATTGCCCGTTAGTTTGGATCTGCCTTAATATTATTTATTTTTATTTTTTAAATTTTTTGTCGGAGGTAGGCTAGAGAAATTTTATGTAGAGAAATTATCTTTATAGGCGGTAAGAATTGAACTTTTGTCACGAAGGTTAAAGTAAAGCTTTCAACTAGTAGGCTTAACCATGATTCTCAATCATTTGATTAAAACTTCTATTGTTATTAAATTGAGTACATATATAAAAATAGCAATTGAGCCGACTCAATACACGTGCTGAGGTAAATATTCGGGCAACCTTATGTTAATCACCAATTCTTACTAAAGACTGTCTCTTATAGAGACATCTCATTTTGGGCCGGCCCATTTTTAAAATTAAAAAAAAAATAATTAAATACAATTAATTACTTTCTCTTTCTTCCATTTTTAAAACTTCTTTCTCTCAATAACTGTACAACTTTTATTTATAATTCTTTCAATTTCTCTCTCTTTTTTCCTTGACATTGATTTTCTTCCTCTTCCTCTTCAAGTATATCATTCTGGGTTGCTTTTCTTCTTCTTCTTCTTCATCTTCAAGTATACCATTTTGGGTTTCTTCTCAAATCATGTAACAATGGAATATTTAATGCGGGAATTTGATTGTTTTGAAAGGTATGAAAATTTAAGATTTTATTTGTTGAAAATGATCGTAATTGTAAATGTACAATCTTCTGTTTTTTTTTAAGCCTCATCAATGGTGGAAACAATGATGTTGAAGAAGACAATAATGTGTACTGTTTGGGAGAAGGTAGTGAAAGCAATTGCGGTTATAAATTCATATATTTGGGGATATAACCAAATATAATTGGTTTTATAACTATGAACATTTGACATAAGTTGATGTAGTTGGGAGTATAACATTGTTTAGCGTGGGTTATATCATATTTTGTAATTGGGGCTATAACATAATGTAGTTGGAAGTATAACATTGTTTCGTTAAGGTTATAACATAGTTTAATTGGGGTTATAAAATTGTTTAGTTGGGGTTATAACATTGTTTAGTTGGGATTATGACACAGTTTAGTAAGGGCTATAACATTGATTAGTTAGGGTTATAATATAGTTTAGTTGGAGTTATATGTTCAAATTGGGGTCTTAACACATTTTTTATACATATGACTATATATGATCATACAAGCAAACATGCATAATTATAAATTTATAATATCAATTACGTATAATTATACTATCAAATGTTCAGAATTAAAACTCCAAACCCTTTTAGAAAAAGTTTTGTTCAGTCAACCTAATGTGATGTCAAATGTTCATAGTTATAATACCAATTATCTTTGGTTATATCTCCAAATATATGAATTTATAACCACAATTATTTTTATTACCTTTCTCCAAATGGTAAACATTGTTGTCTTCTTCAACATCATTGTTTTCCACTATTAGTGAAGCTTAATCTAAAAAAAAATCTGAACATTGTATTCGAATAATTTCAATCGAATTCAAGCATTAAATCTTTAATTGTTAGATGATTTGAGGAGTAAACAATGATGATACAATTGAAGCTTGTACAAGGGAAATGAAAAAAAACTAATTTCTTCATTTCGAGGAAGTAATAAACATAGGAAAAAGAAAAATGAATAATTACCTTTCACATTCCTTTTCACACACGTGATTAATATTCTAATTTACCTTTCATAGTTACTTTTCAATTGCGTAGTCAGTGATCAAGGGCTTTAATCACTCTTAAGACAGTTGCCCCTTGAATTGATTGAGTATGCACCCTATTTTCTCCAACATTATTAAATTCTTTGGCTATATGGAAATGTCCACGGTGCAAAACTGAAAACTACCCTTCAAATTATAAAGACATCAAATTTTCCAAGATACCCTCTCCCACTTGCGTTGTACATTAAGATTTCATATTGGATACTTTACTTTATAATAATTTTAAACTAATAGTTTGTGTGGATGAAAAATTCTTCAGTATAGGATGAATTGAACACTAATTTTTACATATATATATATATATAGAATTAATTTCGATTGTCATTCTCATATTTTATGTAACATGATTTAATATTTAGAAGGTTTTTAATCAAAATTATTCAGGTTATGGACTCCACCAAACAGATTCGGGTCTAAATTTTCATTTTGGTAGACAAATTCTAGTGTTGGTTTGTTGTGTTTGTACCAAGACTAATCCTAAACTTTAAAAGGAAGATGCGTTCATCTCTCAATAGTTTTAGATGGCTTGAAGAAATGAATACAAGTTGTCTTTCAACAACTATGATTAATTTTCCTTTGAGGAAAAAAAGTTAATTTTTTCCTAATGGTCATGATTTAGTGTCCTTTTCTCTTTAAATTCAGAATTTAAATTTATATCTGTTGAAAATTAGATTTTGTATCAATTGAAGTGAAATAAATACTATTTTTTTGAATAAACATTTTAAATTTAATTTTCATACAGTTATTTTTCTTGATGTAATAAAAAAACTGTTAACTTCTTGATGTGAGCAATACCAAAATATACTCATGGCCTTTAACTCACGTTGGATTGATATTTTTATATGTTAATTTTCATGTTGAAATGGCCAAAGGAATATTATTGGGATTGTGATAAGTGTTGCAAAATCGCACATTTATTAACAATCAAGTTTTGTTCTAACTAAATCTGTCAAATTTTGATTCGATCGTATAATTTACTGATTGAAGTGTGAGTGAATGGATCCAATTCACCCAACTCAATTTATTGGTGAACTTTTTAGTTTAACATCATATTATTGAGTTCTAAACTATTAATATTTTGTCATTTTTTATTATTTACGTTTAATATTACATAATTATAACATGAAAAGTTTTTTTTAGCTCAATATAATAAGAAAACCTATTTATTAATTAAATTTAAACAAATAAAATTACATTGTACTTTTGACGTAGAGAAGGTCTTAGTAAATAACGGTTATTTATTAACTTAACAAATCACCTTTACGTGGTAGGATTTTATATGGTGAGAGTTTTGTTATTTAATTTATCTTATTTGATATTGTTTATTTCGTTATTATTTTTTTATCATTTTGTAGCGATTTACAAATCATGGTGATTGATTAAGACTTTTTTTTATGTATAAATGATAATCTTTTTCCATCGTAGTAAAAAAAAATAAGAGAAGGTCTTAGTAAATAACGGTTATTTGTAATATTAACAAATCACTCTTATGTGGTTATTTGTGATTAATTAATTTATTTTTTTTGATTTTGTTTATTTTATTATTATTTTTTTTGTCTTTTTATAATGATTTACAAAATTACCGTTGTTGATTATGAATTTTTTTTGAAAATAACCTATTATATTGATATCTTTATGCCCAACATCTTGGCATTCATGTGACATTCACATACTTGCGTCACCATTTGATTCACGCACATTAAATTTACTCCGTGTCATGCTCTTTTATTGGCTCATAAGTGATTAAGTGGAGCAGGACACTATACACACTACCCGATTACACATATATTTCTTAAATTAATATAAATGATGTTAAATATTAGTACTCCATATTATTTTGCTTTAATTAAAATTATTTACTTATTTTTAAGACTTTAAATTTTAACATAAATTATCTTATATTTTTAGAATTATAAGCTAACTTAGTGGTTGAAACTATAATCTTTCTCTTTTACCTTTGCAATAGAAGTGAGACAAATTTTGTTAACTTTTTTGAAACCTTTATTTTCCCTCTATCTCATTATATATATCACGTTTGTTAGTCAGTTTACCGTATCATAAGTATAATTTTTTTATTTTTAAAAACTATTTGTGATTAATATTTTCTGAGCTTTATGAGATTTTTCTAATTTTAAATTCTATTTATCAAATTACATATTCTTAAATTTTGACTACCAAACATTCAAATGAACCGAAGGGAGGATTTGGTAATAAAAAGTTTTTTTGTTATAAAGTGTGGTCGATTGCAGTCGTTTTTATTTACCATACTATTTATATCCCATTAAAATTGCTACTGATAGTGACATGTAGTAAGAGAAAATATCACCAGTAGCAATTATTGAATTACTCAAAAGGACATGCATATTTGTTTGGATCGGATCAATTTTCTTTTCTTCTGTTATTAATTTTAGTCAATTATTGGGATCATTTTTTGATGGCAAGCTAATATTTCTATTATTTGATTTGTATTGAGTTTGACATATATATATAGAGAGAAGAAGAATATTGTTTGAATTGAGATAGGCTAGACTTAACTTAATTTGGGCTCATTTTCTGGAGTCCAATACTTATTGGACTAGATGTGTAGTTGGCCAGTTTTACTTCAGTAATCAGTGTCATTTTTAAAATATTCAGTCTTAGTGAGACTACATCAGTTGCAAATTATGTACCTAAATTCACCATGAGCTGTTTTAAATTGTCCATCTTGTTTTGTAATGAAGTTAAGAGAATTATCCTCTTTTTTGAAACCGCAACTACTTTGCAACCAATTAGTGACCTGTTAACGACTAACACTAAAAGATAAAATTTAATTCAATAAAATATAAAGGATTTTTGTCATCTGATCACAAAGTGGCGTTTATTTGCGCCCAATTGGCGATCAGTCAACGACTAATAGTACTAAAAGATAAAACTTAATTCGATAAAAAAAAAATAAAAGATGGTCGTCATTTGGTCATAAAATGGTTGCTATTTGCGACTGTGTATTGTCTGATCGCCAACTAGTCACAAATGACGAATCATAGTTTTTTGGTTGAAGTTTTAATTTTTTATATTGTAAAATCAAATTTTACAATTCAATCAATTATTTAACAACTTAAAAAAAGAAGATAAGTAGATTGTTTCTGACATTCATAAAAGATGATTAAGCGTGAACAAAAATATTTTGCATTATCTTGAAGGATGAAGCTAAATGCAGGCAATTGTCAAGAAAAATAAAATAAATTAATTTTTTGACTTTTGCTACGTATTTATAATCTGATTTAATCGTGATGTTAAGTTTAAATTGAAATAAACATAATATTTAAATATTGAAAATTTTCGAATTTAAACAAAATTTATATTTCTATTCAAATTAACTTTGACTTTTTAATGATTACTTTATTATGTCAATATGCATATAATAGTATTCAAAACTGCTATCATTGTTGACTGTATACGCTAAAATTTTGATATCTTAATACCAGTTAATTAATCTCCTCTATCTATTTAACAATATAATAATTTATTTAGATTTAAATTATGCGAAAATGATCAAAATTATGAAAAAATTTTAAAAAAAACCACGTACCCAAGTAACTTTCAAACAATCCACATCATTTAAAAATATTGCCGAATTTTACTATGAGCGCGATCTGTGGACTATGTGTAGACTTCGCAAGCTGAGTTTTATTGCCGACATTCATATCATAGTCTATTGATCCCGTTTGACTATTTATTTTTCTGTTTCACTCATTTACTTCATTGACTTTTGTTTTAAAAATTACTTCACTTTTTTCTGTTTTATTAACATTTAAAATATTCTACTCTAAAGAGAGAAATTTAATAAATATTTTTAAAATATATTTAGAAAATAAAATATATTCATGTGAGATCTCTTTAAATTCGTTTTAATATATACTTTTTATTATATATTTTTATAACTTTTTATTATGTGTATTTTGAGATACTAATGTTTAAAATTTGCTTTAAAAATTGTGCAAAAAGTAAATAGAAGAACAAAAAAGAATGAAAGAGGTAAAAAATTAATATAATAAATTTAAATAATAGATAAATAAAAATAAAAGAAAAAGTATAGTGAATAAAAATGATAGTCATATCTAAAATAAAAATAAAGAGTTTTTACGCTAAAATAAAAAATAAGACAATGCAAGGTGAGTCTAATTAAGGTAGTCTAAGTAAATAACGGTATGACAAATTACCCTTATCTAAAAGAATTTAATAGGATGAGACTTTTAAAATTTTAATTTATCTTTTTTAGTTTTATTTACTTCATTACTCCCTCCGTTCTTTTTTGATCTTCCACTTTGGTTTTTCACACATATTAAGGAAGATAGAATCTTTGGGTTGTAGTGAGTATATTTTAATTAAATAGTAGTGTGAAGTAATGATTGTATTGGAAGTATGAGGTTGTGGTGGGTATTATTTTAATTAAATAATAGTGTGACTGTGAAGTAATGATTGTATTGAAAGTATGAGAAAGAAATAATTATAAATAAAAGAAAAATCGTACATTAAAAGAAAAGGGGGGGTTTTAAGGGGTAAAAGTGGGATAAAAACTTTCTAAAAATAAAAAGTATTCTAAAGTGAAAAAACTTTTAAAACTAATAATGTGGAAGATCAAAAAAGAACGAAGGGAGTAGTATTTATTTTGTTTTTTTATGATTTAAAAGTTTTTGTCACACTGGTTGAGTTGAGTATGACTAAATGGAGCCCAAAGAAACAAGGTGGGGACAAGCCACTGATATAACGCCAATTTGGCATGTTACAATATGTAGAACTCAAGCATGGAAAACTACAAAAAAATTGGACAACCCACTTATAAATTATAATATACTTCCTTTTTTTTATAATACCTGCTACATTTTTTATTTTTGGTAATTTTATATTACTTGTTACATTTTTGTTTTTAGTAATAAAACAATTATTTAAAGTTCTACCTATCCCTATTTTTATCCTACTCTATATTCTATACTCTATATTTTATAATAAAATACTATACTATACTCTATAAAGTAACCTAACAATTTATTTTTCTTTTTTCTTTTTCAATTAACAATAATAAAGTACTATACTCTATGAAGTAAACAATCAGCTATAGTGTAGGTCAATCACTTTTCTTAATCCCCGTGTCCATACAAATGTAGCAACAATATTAGAACGAAGGAAGTATCCAACAGTTGAAGGGTCAATACTACTATAATAAATAGGCCCCTTAAATTCTTTGATTGCTGTGACTGTACTCTGTAGAAAACAAGAAATCAAAAGGTCCACACCTTTCTTGAATCAACCAATCTTTCCAAAAACTTGATGTAAAATTCCAAACTCACAAATTCTACTAGGGATTAGAACACCTGACGAATGGTTATGAAGTACTTGGTACAAATTTATTTACCAGTATTCACCATCTATCAAAGAGACGACTTCAAAGCAAAAAGCTTATATTTTTATTTTCTCTTTAATTTGTATTAATTGGATTATTTAATCATATATCTAATACGTCTCTCGGAGAGACCGTCTTTCACAACAATTTGTAATTTACCAATTACCATTAAATTTTAAACTAGATCTAACAAAGGCGGATTCAAGGTGCAACATTTTGGTAACACAAACATGTGGCAAGAACTTTTACGGAAATTTTACAATTTCTTTTAAAAATTAAAATTGACATGTACAAGCACACTCAAGTCAAGAGCAAAGTAAAATAAAAGGCGATCAATTACTCTTATAAGTTTATATTCATATCAATTATGTGAAATCGATTGATTGAGTCTGTTTTGAGTCGGATTCAATAAATTTTGGCAGTCGATTCAAAATTTAATAGAGTACTTAAACATTTACTTTTTAATTTTTCGTATTAAGCATTTTGAATTTTGAAAAAAAAGCTCTCATCTAGTATAAATTTTATGTACTCCTAAAAACTTTCCATCAACCTTTCAATTGGTTTGTGGTCATAGACTCATAGTCGGCTCTCACAATTTTGGTGAAATGTAAAGAAGAAACGGAAAGGGAGGGTAATTAATTTTCACATTCCCTCTTGAGTTAAATAGTATAAATGCTTAATAATTATTATACCAATAAGTGGGCCTTTTATAATGGTATAATATCTTAAGTAAATGCTAAACACCTTTTTATTGGGAGTTATATGATTTTGTGATACTGGTCTATAACCATTCCTCTTCCTTCAACCTTTTTAATTTTCACTAATTATGGGAATTAATTAAACGTTGCTTTTAGTAAAATTATAGGTGGGTTTTGCTCAAAAAGTTTGTATCTTTTTTAGTTGATAATGTAATAATTTATACTGATTTCTTTCTTTTTCTCTAATAACTGTTTGTTCTATTTGGTCAGTTTTCATTGAATATTTTTCTGGGTAGAGTTTTTGGCAGAAGATTGAATATGGGTTTTATAAACACAATAATGAGTATTTTTGGGTTTGGATTTGGATCTTGTATTGGGATTGTGATTGGATACTACTTTTTCATCTTCTTCCAGCCTACTGATGTGAAGGTTAGCTACTAAATTTCCCAAATATTTTCTTGCCTGTATTTTTTTTATCTATTTATTAGCCTTTTATTTGATTGATTCTTGTTAGTGATGCCTGATGTGCTATCTGATAGGAAAAATGGGAAATAGGCATAATTTTAGGACATTTGACAAGTTTTAAATTCCAGATAATGTATTTCTGCTTAAAGGTTTTTCTGTGGAATGTTAAGAAAAGGTGTTTTGATTTTGATTATAATTAGCATTTAATTATTTAGATGGGTGTTGAGTTTGATTGTTATGTGTGTTGTTCTTCTTGCTCATACAAAAATTCTCTTTACATGATAAAGCAATCAAGCACACAACAACGATAAAGCCTTAATTATGAGATATTGGATCTGCTACATGAACTAAAACGAATCAATCTAGGCTCACACTTAAAACGGGTTGGATTGGATCAATGTAACACAATTGCCGGGCTAATTCGTTTTTGAAATTTGCAATACGCTCAAAATTGCCCAAAAGTAGCCCAAAACCAACCATAATTTGCCTTTTCCAATTCTGATTCACGAAGAGATTAGCGAATTATTTGACAATGGGTCGGATGTAAGTAGTATTTCATTTATAAAAAATTGTTTCCAATTGGCTTTTGATAGAAAATTTTGTAGAACTACAAAAACGCAGGACCTTGCTATACTGTAGAATGTAGATGATGTTTGTGTGCTTAGTGCTGGTGAATGGTGATGTTTATGTAGCTTTGGATTATCTTGATTCCAGGATCCTGAAGTTCGTCCTTTGGTCGAGCTAGACAGCAAGACATTGCTGAGGGTGCTTCCTGAGATACCCCTTTGGGTGAAAAATCCGGACTTTGATCGTGTATGTCTTCATTTCATTATTTTATTCATCCCGATTCATATTTTCATCAAAGCCTATAGTGTATAGTTTTTGCTAAAACAGATTCTTATATGTTTTTGTGAAGGTTGATTGGCTTAATAAGTTCATACAATATATGTGGCCCTACCTAGATAAGGTACACACTGTTGCTTTTGATACAATTTGCAAATGTTTCCAGGTTAATAAGCTTTATAATCTTATGATATAAGCATATTGACGTTTTTCGTAGGCAATTTGCAAGACTGCAAAGGAAATATCGAAACCCATTATTGCTGAACAAATTCCGAAGTACAAAGTTCAGTCTGTTGAATTTGAAACACTTAGCTTAGGTACCCTGCCTCCTACATTCCAAGGTTGGTTTTCTTATCTTCTCTTCAAGCATGAGTATACATTATGTCGAGTGGAACATTAGTTTTCCGCTGAAGATTTGCTTCATGGAACAACAATATTCCATCACCCCAAGGTCATTAATTGGCTCCGCTAATCAGGGTTTTGGAGGTTGGATGTACGCAACCTTACCCTTGTTAGTGATAACAAAATGGTTGTTTCTGATTAACCCATTGTAGCAAATAGCATCTGTAACTTCACGTAAACAAGATTTGCTTCTACAAAGCTGAAATTCTAGTTTAATGATTGGAAAAAACTTGAAATGATTCGGGTTTAATTGTTTTTAGTAGAACAATAAATTTTTGTCACTAGTGTGTAGATGATGGTTATACACTTGAAATGAAAATCATAGAAGATATGTGTTACAATTATTGGTGGTGTACCATTTAAAGAGTAGAGCATGCCATTCTTGCTTAAGAAGTAATTTTGCCTCTCCTTGTTTTTTGGCACTAAATATTGTCTTTTTGGGAAAAAATGTGAGCTTTCTACTTCCATAATGTGGAATCACTTGAACTGAGTCGGGTTTCACCGAGTACTGTTTGATACAACTTAGTCGGTGATGATTGTTTTAGTATTGACACAATCCATAGATCGTACGTTTACACTACGTAAGAATGGTCGGAGATTGTTTAGAGTATAGTCATGCTTATTAGGAGTTGGGTTACATAGGAATAGACGAATAGTGTTTACCATCGTACATTTTGTTGCACATATCGAACATCTTTAGATCACTGACTAGTACATGTGTTCGAATGGAGCGATAATCTTTGTGTATGTTGCCTAAAATTTATAAATCCCTGCTTCTGTCCTGCAGGAATGAAGGTATACATGACTGAAGAGAAAGAGTTGATTATGGAACCAGCATTGAAGTGGGCTGGGAATCCTAACATCCATGTTACTGTCAAAGCATTTGGTTTAAAAGCCAGTGTCCAGGTAGTATTAAACCAAAAGTATTACTTCTATATAAGAGACTCGTTCAAGTGCATTGAATAATGCATAAATTTGATGCTGAATATAAATGATATGCTTCAGGTTGTCGATTTGCAAGTGTTTGCTCATCCACGTATTACATTGAAGCCTCTGGTGCCCGCTTTCCCTTGCTTCGCCAACATATATGTTTCCCTTATGGAGAAGGTAGGTCATATTCAGTTTCTAAAACTTCTACCCATTAGTTATTCTAGGATTTTAATAATCTCTTTATCTTTAGAAAGGGACATATTTTGAATCCTCATAAAATGTCATTCTTAAGCCAAGGGTTTCACTGACCGCAACCTTCTTATCTGTTTTGATAAGGGTATGGTCTACCGTCATTCAATCTCTCCAATATCTAGACCTTTAACATAGCTTCTGTGAGCAGGCTATATTGGGTATGATGATGAGATGTCTTGAGGGATACTTCCTCGAAAAAATTCTCAAGGTCTAACCATTGAGGTTTTCCCTTGGCCAAATGTGTTTGTTTTTATGTATCTTAGTTATATTTAAAGGTTGTTTCTTGTACTGGCTTACAAATAATATGTGAAAATGTTTGCATTCGACAGCCTCATGTCGACTTTGGATTGAAATTATTGGGTGCAGATGCTATGGCGATTCCAGGCTTGTATAGATTTGTTCAGGTTTTCAACATTATCTAGTTTTAGTCTATCTAAATTTTTTTGCATCTTTCGTGTGTTGGAAAATAATCCACATGTGATCCCACATCGAAGAATTAGAAAGAGTTTGACTATCATATATACTTGATGGGCTACTCCTGCTAATACCAATTGGTTTTAGGATGGAATCTCATCGGGTTTGTGTGCAGTCAACTCTTCTCTTATGCGGGTCTTGTTATGTACGAGCCCAATTAAATTGATCTCTGTATGTAATTCATGCAGGAAATTATAAAAGAACAGGTAGCAAACATGTACTTGTGGCCTAAGGCCCTCGAAATACCTATTCTGGATCCCGGCAAGTAAGTAATCGGTTCTCTTAAAGTATTCTCTATTCGAACGACTAAGGAATTGTAATTTTCTTGTACTAATTCTTTTATGAACATGAAATTGTCCCAACTTTGCAGAGCTAGGAAGAGACCAGTTGGAATTTTACATGTTAAGGTTGTGAGAGCAATGAATCTTAAAAAGAAAGATCTTCTTGGAGCATCTGACCCGTATGTCAAGCTGAAACTTACCGAGGACAAGCTTCCTTCGAAGAAAACTACTGTCAAGTACAAGAACTTGAATCCTGAGTGGAACGAGGAATTCACTATGTCTGTAAGAGATCCAGAGACTCAAACTCTAGAGGTTTTTGTCTTTGACTGGGAAAAGGTATACAACTGACTAAAACATTTAGGCTTTTTTAGATTTGATGGAAAATATTCTCTATGGGAAATACTTTCCATATAAAATATTTTCCATCAAATGTAGCTCAGATTGCAATTTGCATTACCTGGTTATGTTACTTGGACGGCGAACCCTTAAACCTATGTTCGACTCATATATTTCCAAGTGTTCGACTTGGCTATTCTAAAAGAAAAACTCAACATGTTGAACCAAAATTGAAGCGTCTAAGTGTCATACATACCCATGTCTGAGTATAGAGATGTTCAAAATAGACCCGAAATCGATCCGATGACCCGAATGAACACTTCTATCTGAGTGTCAAGAGTACTACATGGGTAACTTGGGATAAAGTGAAGAGTTCAGGTGACAAAGTTATCTAGTTTGTTGCATGAAAGAATGGACTATGGAAAAGGAAAGGCAATATTGACAAAAGGAAAATGTTTTCCATCTTTGGAAAACTGTTTCCAATGTTCACAAACCAAACAAAGGAAAATGGTAAAATGTCATCCACAATGAACTGATCATTTTGGCTATATGAGATATAGAATCATCTTAAGATGCAAATTTGTTATAAGCTATCTAAATTGATTTACCCTTTTACTATAACGGCTATATTTTTGGTTAAATATGTGTAATACTATAGGAAAATAACCCATATATGATTTCACATCGAAGAATTTGAGAGAGGTTGACCAACATATATACTTGATGGGCTACTCCTAATACCAATTGGTTTTAGGATAAAATCTCATCAGATTTGTGTGTAGTTACTCTCCCCTTATGCAGGTCTTGTTGTGTACAAACGCAAAAATAAATTTATCATCTTAGTGCCCTCAGTAGTCGACCCTAACTTTTGGGATTAAGGCTCTGACATTGTTGTTGTTGTATGTAAATACGTAAGCTTTTTTTTCCTTTGTGAACTAGATTGGCTCCCATGAAAAGATGGGTATAAACGTTGTTCCGCTGAAAGAGCTTACACCAGATGAAACGAAAGTCATCACTTTGGAGCTTTTGAAAACCATGGATCCGGATGATGCTCGAAACGAAAAGTCTCGTGGAGAGCTGGTTCTAGAACTTACTTACAAACCATTTAAGGAGGATGAGATGCCCAATGATGTTGAAGAGTCTGGTGCAGTTGAGAAGGCTCCTGAAGGCACACCTGCAGGCGGTGGTTTACTTGTGATCATTGTCCATGAAGCTCAAGATGTGGAAGGAAAGCACCACACAAATCCTTATGTTCGTCTGCTTTTTAAAGGTGAAGAAAGAAAGACTAAGGTATGCTTTTGCAAACAATTCTCTGCAAAAAGTTTGTTTATCTGCAATTCTCTAACAAAATGTCTGAATTGATATATGCAAGAGGGTTGATAGTGAATTGCATTTTGATTCCTTTAGCACATACCAAATCAAATCTTGAATGAGGAGGTATAATATTGTTCTATACCATCATCATCTATGTTATTTGGACTCGAGTACTGATGTTGGGTACAAGTACGTGTTCAAGCGTCAGATACATCTAATATTTAATTCTACGCCTAAAATATAGGTCTAAGTGTCATACCAATGTCCGAGCATCAAGGATCGGATACAAGTACTTGAAGCAAAATGAAGAGTCCAAGTAACATAGATCATCATCAATACCCAACATATCCCGCTGATCATATTGATCATGGTTTGAGATGGTTGGATAACAGTAGTCCATACCCTTATCAAATCAGTTAGACCCTCGGCTCGAGAATGACTTACAAAAGAAAACGACCTAGTACAGACCGTAGCAAGACAAATAGAACATTGTTCTATATACTAATATTATGTATCATCTAGATGTATCAGCCTTGAAACTCTTTAGGTGACCAATTTTGGCTGTTGGTGCGTAACAAGAAAAAGGAAAGGGGAGGGGTCGATGTTGGATGACAGAGTATAAAATATATCTTGGAACTTCAACCATTATTAGCAGATGCTTTTAGTTGAGTTGGTTCTTTGACATGGTATTAGAAGCCACGTGAAATGGTCATGGTTCGAATCTCATAAAATCATTCATGTTAATATGCTATTGTCTCAGATGATAAAGAAAAACAGAGACCCGAGATGGGGAGAAGAGTTCGAGTTTATGTTGGAAGAACCACCAACTGACGATAGACTACACGTAGAAGTGATTAGTGCCTCATCAAGAATCGGTTTACTTCATCCAAAGGTCGGAACTATGTTACTTCTTAGGCCTCATGCCATCTCTATAATGATTAAATACATGATCTCATGCAAATATTCATCAAATGACACTAGTTTTCTTTCCATGTTGCACATAATTTAAACAGGAAACACTGGGATATGTTGATATAAATCTTGCAGATGTTGTCAATAATAAAAGAATCAACCAAAGTTACAATCTCATTGACTCGAAAAATGGCCGGATTCAGATTGAACTGCAATGGAGAACCTCATCATAGGACTATGAAATTTAAGCACTTGCTTATGTGAATTTATTCCCTTTGGATATTGGAACAGATGATTTAGACTTGTTTTCCTGGTAACGCTTTTGAACAATAGTTTGCTATTTGTGAAATAACGTGTAAAAAACATTTTGCTTGATAATTGATATTGGAGTATGCTTTTCAAAATAAGTATTATCTCGGGTTGTGGAAAAGGATGTGGAGATTTAAGGTTTATAGGTTGAGATCATAGTGTAAAAATACGGTTTCGATAACGGTAGTGGTAATGGCCGTGTAATGAATATCACAGTCAATATGGATAATTTTGTGGTCATGTAGCGGTAACTCAAAAGCTTTTACAATATGGTTGCAATACGGTGATGCGGTCTTGTTTTTGCACTATGGTTGAGATACTAGAAAATCGAAATAAATTGAGAAGAATTATTGTATTCACGTGGACGATCACCGGACATGTTCTATTATTCATGTAGTCAACTTTAATCTTTTGAGATTAAAGCTTCTAGCATTTTTTTTGTATTATATCAGTTCGTATTCATTGTAAAATTAATGTGTTTTTATTGTAGTTTGTATTCGTAGTTATACACTTATGTTTTTGTTCATATCGATTTACAAACTATGCTTAGGTCTTCACTTTTATGAGCCCTGTAAATTTAACTCGAATCTTAATCTGAATAAAGAATATAAATATAATTCTTATTTCACGCTATAACTTAACACGATATGATTTGACACAAGATATAGATAATCCAACACAATACAAATTTCAGAACGATTCACTTCGAGTGGGACGGAGTTAGTACACCCATAAAAAAACTCATTTAGAAATTCGTAGGTAGTGAAGTACTATTCTTTTGGGATGGAAAGAAAATACTTCCTCTATCCCGTTTAATTTGATACAAAGAGAAAGTTGTTATTTCCACCTAATCTCTATAAGTGGGACAAATTAAAATGACAAATAATCCAAATTAAATGAAATGAAGGAACTAGAACAAATTTAATGGGAATGGGACTGTAGGAGTAGGCTGCAGCCTGACGCCTGAAGCCTGAGCGAAAGATCTCAAATCTCACAGGATGTCTAAAATTCATGAATTTACATCAGTCACCCATCAACTGAGCTCTTCCTATATTTTCAATCCACAAACAGATGGGTTTACACAATTTTGCAAAAAATATCACTCCACTTCTACTCTTCCTTTTATTTTTCACCTAGCAAAATAAATAAAGACAGTTTTATCGTGAAATATGTTTTATATTTGAGTTAAATAGTTTAATAATAGAAACTTTTAATTTATAAGTTTTTTATTTTGAGGTTGTTTCAACATGAGACGAACTGATTGTAAAATTGGTGAAATTTAGTGGAAAGACAAATTGGTTTGAAAAATAAAACAAAAAACATGCAGATGATAGAGTTGAGTGGTTAAGATGGAGATACAAGTTTGTGGATGAGATTAAAAAAAAGAACGAGACCGTTACCAAAAAAGAAAATAGTAATCCCTCCATTTCAATAACTTTGTCCCATTTCATTTTAAGTATAAAATTTAAGAAAGTGGAATTGACCACTATAAAGTAGTACATAATTTGTTAGATTATTAGTAAAGGACAAAAAAAGTAGAGCGGACTACTATAATGTAGGGTAAAATAAGAATAATATTGTAAAAAAGACCTAAAAAACAAAAAATTAGGACAAGGTGAGTGAAATAGATAAATAAAAAAATAGGACAAAGTCATTGAAATGTACAAAGTATAAAATAAAAGAGTATGGGAAAAACTAATACTACATAAAAAATAGTGAAAAGTAATAATTTTCGTAACTTTGTTCGTTTTTAAGAGATTACACTATTCACAATTAACACAAATGTATTAAAAATTATAGAAATCACTAGATTACATAAATAGAATAAAAGTGATGAAAAAAATAATACTCACTCTTATTCTCTAATTTTGGCACATTTGCCAATGCACGTTTTCAATCTTAAATATCTCTAATTGTGATTGAGTAAAAATTATAAAAAATTGATTTTAATAAAACTTATAATAAAAAAAATTAAATAAGATCTCGCATAACTATATTATAACTTATAAGTTAAGAACAAATTATATAATATGAGTGATTGATGAATAGCACAAGTAAAGTTTATATTGAACCACTACATAAATTTGATGTTTGAGGACTGATTAGTGAGATAGCGTAGTGTTAGGCTTTTGAATTTAGACATGTACAGCAGCATCTTGTGGGAGTACTCTATATAAATATGATTACTTGTGTCAGGTTTATCTTGCAAAGCTGCTTGTGAGTGATGACTTTAAAGAGTAGTAAAAATCCTCCTCAAGTAGAACATATGACTTCTAGGCTGCCTATACCACTAGTGCTAAACTGCTAACTCATAGTATGCCCTTATCATCATAGGCCGGGTTCTTACTAGATTGGACTTCTAGGAGTATGTTATATTGTTATGTTACAATTACAAGTGTGTGAAAACGTATTTTACATGTTTAGAAGACCATAAAAGGAATGAACAACATAGGTTATGGCTACAATTTAAATTGAGGTAAACAAATTTGTAAGATAGAGGAAGTTTAGGAATAGTCAAATTTACCAGGGATGTATACTAGGAAAAATTATCTAGAATAATCTAATTTTTTTATGATTTTTTATAATAATTATATTTATTGATTAATCATAAATAATTCTAAATTTAGAGAGTATTTTCTTAGAGTAAATTCGGTAACCTAATGACTTATTATAGCAAGTTTTATTTAAAAAAAGATAAATAAAAATAAAATGTCGATAAAAATGTCAAAAAAATGTTGAAAAAAATTATAATTTGTTTTTATTATTCAAAATTTTTTATGTAAATTTTCAAAAAATTTTCTCTAATTTTACGTTAATTTTTAGTTTACTTTTTTAGTGAATTACATACTATAGCAGATTATCAGGTTATCCAAGTTTACTCTATACCCTCTAAAATTGAAATTATTCAATAAGTGAGATTATTGTAAGAAAATCTTGAACATATTAAATTATTCTAGATAATTTTTCAAATATACTAAGGTTGAACCTATAAGGGACAAGAGAGACCTGTTCCCCGACCCATCCAAAAAATTAGAAAATTAACGCTTTAATATACAATAATTAAGGCCTTCAAAATTTTTGTTCCGCCTAAACAAACATAATAACGTCATTCTAAAAGTCTAATGTCGTTGAGAATAGAGATTTTGCCCCATATATAAATATTAAGAAAAAAAAAAAAAAAGCCCTCATGTTTTCATATAGATTTACTCCTACATAATCTATATGACTTCCAGTGAGATTTATGGGAGAACAAGATACGTTCACCTGCGATCGTAGTGCATCTCGGCTCTAAGTGATCAATGAGTGGAGTGGGGGAAACAGAATATATGCTCCTCCATTGGTCATTCTATTCATCGACCATTAAACATCACTTTTTAAAGTATGCCCTTTTATACTGTCGTAATTTTTATTTTTTTTAGAATTCTCTTCATTTGATTTATAATATTTTATTTAAAGTCGTGTTGTTATTTTTTTAGCGTTTTGACATTCGATTACTCATTAACTCATTTCTTTTGATATAATTCTTTCACTACAAATCAAAATCCATAAACTTAATTCTATTGCAAAAAAAAATTTGTTAAATTTTGTGATAATCATATTTTATTTTACATTTCAAATAATTGGTTTTGTTTTGCATTTTTCATTTTCTTTTATTCTCTAAGGATCTTATAAAAGAGTTTTTCTAGGGAATAATTGCTTCTTTAATTCATCGGTTTATTTTTCTCTTTTACCCGTTCGTTAAGTAATTAAACTCAATAATCAAAGAAACTATTTATCTAACGACACTCTTATAAATTAAGACACTCACGCACCTCATGTTCACATTTGTACATTCTCCTAACTTTCAAATTAAGTCTCAAGTTGCAAATTTCCTCATTTTAAAACAAAAAGTTACAGTTGAAACTTGTTTTTAGACGATCCTTTTACTAGTAAATTAGTATTATTCGGACTATAATATTTAATTTTTTAACTGGGATTGATTAGATAAACTTTTTTTAAAGGTGGTTAGATAAATTTTACAGGCAAAAAAAGAGATGATTTAGTTTTTCTTATAGGTGGTAAAAATTAAACCTCTGTTATGAGAGTAGAAAAAAAAAGTCCATAACTAATAGACTAACCAAAAATTCACCGAACTATAATATTTTTTTATTTCATCCACTACTATAATTAGTTAGAAATAAAATAAATAATGATGAATTAAATTTCGAACAGTTAGGTTAAGCTTTTTATACGAATCAATTCTATTGTATATAATAATATTGGAAATAAAGTTTTTATAATCCTTGTTCGATTATGCCTGGTGTATTTACAACAATGGGATGCTATAATGATTAAATACTGATATAAAATAAAATGGAGCATTGCCTGATTATGCCAATTAAAGATGAACAACAAAAGGTCTTATTCGATGTTTGGCGAGTGGTGTAGCATTACTTTAACTGCCCTTGGTACATGGTATTAGAGGGCGTTAATGGTAACAAAATTAAGTAATAAAAAATTTAGTTGTTTGGATGCCTTCAATGGTAATGGATGGTAATAAAATAAGGTAATGAAATTACCAAAAAGGGTCATTTTTATTACCATCAAACAACTTGTAATGTATGTAATTATCCAAAAAAATATTATTATTAAAAAGAATCATTAGATAGAATAATTTAGATACAATAATGCTTTTAGATACAAATATACAATAATGAAACTAAGAGTCATTACCATTTTTTATTACTAACAACCAAATGCAATCAATGACATATTATCTTCCATTACCATTCTTTAGTCATGCACACCAAACAAAAGAATCTTCATTACCAATTCTCATATATCCATTCCTTCGTTACTATTGCCATTACAACATTTCATTCCCATTACTTCATTACCATCAACCAAACGGACCGTAAAAGCAGACAAAATCTAGTATTAAAAATATAATGCTTTTGATATCAAAAAACTAGTAAATCAATCCGTTATAAATTTAGTGCCCATTAAAATATTATGTACTAATTGTAGATTTAGGGAGTATAAATTAGATTTAGAAAGTATGAGTTTGATAATCTGAGATTTTAAGTGAGTACAGTTTAAAGTGAAGAATGTAGTTTAATAAATGACATTTGATATGTGAATTTGTAATAGACATTATTTACATTACACTAAATCTATATAAGACTTAAATTTAAAAGACAATACTAAATTAGCGGTCTATATTATGTCCAATTTTATATATCAAAATATTTTTTTATCACAATTTCAAAGAAAAGTAACAAACCATTGTAGAAACAAGATTTAATTTTCATTATTTTATTTCATTATGGAGGGTACGGTGCATAATACCTATATCTTTTCAAGATTAACCAAAAGTACAACTCTCATAAAGTAATAGAAGTATAATGTTTTCTTATATTTTAATTACATGCAAAACTTGTATTTTTACTTACTCTATTTATTAGTTAATTTTGTCTTAAATTTCTTTCTCTTAAGAAATTTATTGTCAAAGTGAGACTATGAAATTTTTTTAGATTTATCTCTTAATTTATAATTTTCAAATATCAAATGAATTTAGTATTGTATTTTTATAATTTTCACATGTAGGAGTATAAGTAAAGATTATCCACTGTCATGATAAATGTAGGGTAAAATTTATTCTCAGCACGCACAAGAGATAACCCGAAAACTCTTGTTTTGCGTGAAAGTTCTTTGTTCATTGAGGTGTCCTTAATGAGTAACTTTAGGTTTAATAACCGTTATTTGTCAATTTGGCAAATCACACTCACGTAGAGGAATTTAATAGAGGACATTTTAAAAATTGTAATTTATTCTTTTGTGTTTTGCTTATTTTATTAGTATTTTTATTTGTCTTTTATGATGATTTACAAATTACAGTAATTAATTAGAATTTTCTAGTCCTTAATGCTATTGCTAGACAAAAAAGAAAATCACTAATGATTATTTCATTTGTTTCTCAGAGTTAGTACTCTAAAATTGAGTTATATGGGAAAATGAACAATTTCCTTTATCCTATTAGATTTTTTATATTAAAAACTTTCATACGAAGTATAAATTTACGAAATATTTACATTTCAACAGGACAAACTGATGAGTAACGCCTAATTAGTGCGAGTATAGACCCGAAGTAGAGCAACTTGATTGGTACTATTAGAAAGAAAACAAAGAAAGAGATGACTTTTAGACAGAGCCGAATACAACAGTTTTGTTATAGATAAAACAGAAACAATCTTTGCATCCGGACCCAAAGCCCCACCCATTTCTGCCATTTTTGACATTTACCTAATGCAAAGGATAGTTGGATACGCATCGATCTCCATTTTTGCGCACGAGTCTCAAATGACACGATTTTATGAGATTAAATGTATCGTTTACAGTCTTTGAATAATTACTTTTATTTTAAAGTAAAATGATCAGATTATTATTATAAACGTCAAAATGATTACTTATAATCATAAAAAAATTTTAAAAAATAAATAAATCATATGTACTCATTTCAATTGTTAGACGGTTTCATTTTAAATCTCATACCATTTTTGTCCATCTAAGATCCAAACAATTGGATTAAGTAGTAACTTCTATTTAGAAACAAGTTTATCATGCATAGTTATCATTTTCATGCATCTATCATATATATGTGATATTATTAGCTTTTAGATTTTAAATTTATAACTCCTTTAAATTTACCATTATGGTATTATTGTCTTGTATTTTTTTAACATTATGTATTGATCACTTTTAATTTTTATTTTATTTTATTCCATAAATTATAATATAATCAGATTTTATTTTATTTGATTCATCTTAATGTAAATTTAATTAATTTCATATTATAGTGTTAGAGATAGATAATATACGTGACACTTATTCTCTATTATTCTCTATTTTTATTTAATATAGCCATATCATGCTCCTCTATTCTTTCATATTTGTACACTACACTACACACACATCAATATAAGAGCTTTATGGGCTTATGTAATGCATATTTAAATGGTATTTATTTGATATCATATTAGATTCGTCTCAATGTGTAGAATTTTAATATATATTTTTTAAAATTTTTATAGAGTGTATTTGTAAAAATATAAGGCTTGAATTATAATTAGCTTTAAGTAAAATATTATTAGATGTAATTAAGATTATGAAACCAAGATAGAAGAAATAAATAAAGTAACGTCATTAGGTCAAGATATTTGTATGAGAAAGGCCATGAGGCAAGTAGTAATATGGTTCCCTACTTTGTAGACATTTAGGGATGTGATTTCCTCTTGATAACAAGTTCGACCTCATAGCTTGAAAGTTGAAATTATTCATCTTTTGGTTCCAACGGCATAATCATAATATGAAGCATGTTTCTCCTCCATAAATAATAACTATATAGAAAGTTCCTTGAGAGACAAGACACTTAATGTTACGAGTTGATTTTCCACTCATTTTTGGATCGATTTTGATGCAAAATGCTAGGAGCATCTAGCCACTATCACCCATATGTCCCTTTAGAATTATGACATAAATCTATATCTATTTTTTTTAATTTATTATATCAAAAGTTATATGAAGTATTTTCACGATCTTAAAATTAAAATAGTTGTTAAACAGAGAAGTATAAGCAAACATTTTATATGAATATATTGCAAATTTGATTGGCATGAATACGCATGAGAGTAAATCTTATTAAAAGTAACATAAAATGGGAAATACTTAAGTGTTTAACCTCCACATATATACAAAGTTACAAACTAATGAATATTACTAGTTACTCCGGTTCATTTTATTGATTACATTTGCTTTTTGCACGGTTTTAAAACTTTAAATTTCAATATCTATACATATATTAAATAAAAAATTACAAAAAATATATTATATATTATTCAAATCATAACCAACAAAATAAAAAAAAATCACTAATAATTCATTTAAGCACTAACATCAAGCCAAAATAGCTAATTACCCTTTAATTAGTATTGTACTTAACTTTTGCAAGTTAGAGAATATTAGGAAAATAAAATCATTACCACTCAAGAATAATTGACTTTGGTTCTTTTGATTCAAATAAATTCGTCAAGGTTGTTATGGAATACTCAAACTAATAAATGGAGCATCTTCATACTTCAAATCCAACAAATTAGGCCATGAAGATGAATTATTTTGATTCAAAATGAGATGATTGGTCCAAATCCGAATGTCAAATGGTACATTGGTACTACACTACTACTTGTAAAGAATTAGAGAATAAAGACCCACCACTATTATCCAAGTGCAAGAATCAAATCTTAAAAGAAAAAAGAATTAAAAATACTTTATTAGCTATTGATTAATACACAACTTCTCAAATGAAATACTTTTAGGGTAAGGGCAGTTTTATTGAGCTGATCCAATGTATACTTACTGTCTTAAAATGATTATTTGTAATCTTAAAGTGATCATTTATAGTTTTAAAGTGAATAATTTTTTTTGTCTTAGAGTGATCACTTATAAATTTAAAGTGATCAATTAAAAAATAAGTTAATTATATGGACTTATCTCATCATCTCATGGTAACTTGTTGATTATATACTCTTTGGTAAATAATAATAATAATAATAATAATAATAATAATAATAATAAATTGTAATGAAACTATCTACAAAAAAATAGAATTTTAGGCAAAAACAACCTAAAATATTTTTTTGTCAAACAACACCAAGAAGAAGTTATTTTTTTTTGTTAAAGAGTACCGATTTACGATAGAAACCCAAATTTTCATTTGATGTAGCATGTTTAAATTACTTTAATTTACCTAACAAATCATTGGTAGTCTTTAACAAATATTACTTTTTCTATGTAGTTTTTAATAAACAAAAGATATTCTATATAGTTACTAACAAAAAACTTTCTTGCGCAAAGGAAAAAGTCAGAACATGATACATCCACCACCAATGAGAAATCTCATTCTTTGTATTATCATCATATTATTAGATACTCTAATATTCCAATGCTCGGTGTAGTCAAAGAGTATGAGAAAAACAAGAGAAAAATTAAAAGCTTCAAAGGATCTAAGTCGCTCAAAGTTCCAAAATCATAGCAAAAGCGAGAGTATAGTTTACTCAAATCCTTTGCTATTTCTGACTCCTATCGAATTCTTTTTTCATTAACATATTAGAAAAAATTGTCAAACTACCTAAAAAAATTTATCAAATATTATTTTATTAATTTTTTGTCAAAAACTACTCAGTATTTTTTTTTTTTTGTTATAGACTAGAGGAGCTCATGTAACTTACACATGCTATAGTTAACTAAAATTTAAAAATCTATTGTTAATCGCCGTCTTTAAGACATAGCTTTTTTGGGTAATATACTCCTAAAACTTATTTTGTGATTAATATACTCTCGTATAGTACTCGTATTCTCTTTGCACTCCTCCTTTCACTAGCATTTCTTTATTCATTCAATTTTGATTCTCAAGCCCTTTCATTCTTATAAAAGCAAGTTAAACCCCATCACTCACCTTCTATCTTCACATACATCGGAATCTATCCTTCCATATCTTAATTCTAAATCAAAAACCCATCACCATAAATTTGAACATTACAATAATTTTTTTTTAATAAAAACAAAAAACTAAAACCAACAATGTCATTTAAGATTGTTGCCACTTTCATAATTAATCTTAATTTTTTTCTTCTATTTTCTGTACTTTCTTATCAAATTAATGCAGAAATTGCTTCTAATGACCATGAAATTCTTCTTAAAGTAAAAAATTCCTTGTTAAACCCCATTAATGGCGGCCATGGCCTCCATGATTGGACCTCTGATAAACCTTACTGTAACTTCTCTGGCGTTTCATGTAACGCTGATTCTCGTGTCGTTTCGCTCAATATTTCCATGACCCCACTTTTCGGAAAAATACCCTCAGAAATTGGCTTACTTACCAAGCTAGAAAATCTTACTCTCACCTGGAATAGTCTTGCCGGAAAGTTACCCGTCGAAATCTCATCCCTAACCTCTCTTAAATACCTCAACATCTCAAATAACAATATCTCCGGTCAATTTCCCGGCGAGATTTTCGCCAATATGTCGGAGCTGGAATATTTGGACGTCTATAATAACAACTTCAGTGGAGCTCTTCCAATGGAGATTTCTCAATTGAAGCGGTTATCGTATCTTCATCTAGGCGGGAATTTTTTCTCCGGAGTAATTCCGGCTAGTTATTCTGAGATTTCTTCTCTTAAATATCTTGCTTTGAACGGTAATTCACTTACTGGCGAAATTCCGGCGACTTTGAATAAACTGAAGAATTTAACTAAGCTTTATTTAGGTTATTACAACTCATTTACCGGTGGAATTCCACCGGAATTCGGTTCACTGACATCGTTACAGCTTTTGGATATGGCGAGTTGTAATCTCTCCGGTGAAATTCCTAAATCATTCGGGAATTTGAAAAAAGCTCATACTCTGTTCTTGCAGAGAAATCAACTTTCTGGCGAGTTACCTTCTGAGCTTTCATCAATGGGGAGCTTAATGTCGTTAGATTTGTCTACTAATTTCCTCACGGGAGAAATACCTGAGAGTTTTTCTCTCCTCAAGAATCTCACTCTTTTGAGTCTATTCCACAACAAATTCTATGGAAAAATTCCTTCTGGTATTGGAGATTTGCCTAATCTTGAGAAATTACAACTTTGGGGCAACAATTTCACTCTTGAACTTCCGCAAAATTTAGGTTCAAATGGAAAGTTGATTACAGTCGATATTTCTGATAATCGGATCACCGGAAATGTTCCTAAGAGCCTCTGTAATGGCGGAAAATTGGACCTTCTGATTCTGTTTGATAATGCTTTGATTGGTGAATTTCCGGAAGAAATCGGCGATTGTCAGTCATTGACTCGGCTTCGAATTTCAAAAAATCAATTTTCCGGTGAATTTCCGGCTGGAATATTGAACTTGCCGAAATTAACAACCGTTGAACTCAATGATAATTTATTCTCCGGCTCAATTCCTGCGGAGATTTCGGGCGTACAAATAAGCGAGCTAGTTTTATCGAACAATTTATTCACCGGAAAAATTCCGCCGGCCATCGGGAATTTGAGAAGCTTGAGCACGTTATCATTGTTCAATAACCGATTAACCGGTGAAATTCCAGCGGAATTGTTTGGGCTAAGTCAATTGCAGAATTTGAATCTTAGCGCCAATAATTTTGAAGGTAAAATTCCATCGGAAATTGGCCGGTGCAAGTCCTTAATCCAAGTTGATTTCAGCCGGAATAATCTGGGCGGAGAAATTCCTACGTTGATTTCTGAACTTGAAGATCTTGCGGTTCTAAACTTGTCAAGAAATTCTCTTACTGGTTACATTCCCGAAGATATTGCTTCCATAAGTAGTCTCACTCAACTTGATCTTTCCTACAATAACTTGTTTGGAAAAGTTCCTACCGGTGGCCATTTCGACGCTTTCATTACATCGTGGTATGTTGGAAACCCGAACTTGTGCTTGGGTAATAGACAACCTTGCCAGGTGTATAAAACACCATCAAAGCATCAAATTAGCTCATCCAAGTTGATAATCTTAACAATTGGACTAATCACATTAGTCCTCCTAGCATTAGTGACCTCAATCATTCACAAGAAAAAGTGTCAAGAGAGTTCCAAAGCGTGGAAAATCGAGCGTTTTCAACGTGTTGAATTTAAGGCGGAGGATATAATTGAGTGTCTTAAAGAGGAGAATGTGATTGGTAAAGGCGGGGCAGGGATTGTGTACCGAGGGATGATCCCTAATGGTACAGATGTGGCTATAAAACGGCTAATGAATCGTGGGTCATCAAAAAATGACCTTGGATTCTCAGCCGAGATAGCCACTTTAGGAAAGATTCGACATCGATACATTGTAAAATTGTTGGGTTACGTATCAAACAAGGATACAAACTTGTTGGTGTACGAGTTTATGGCGAATGGAAGCTTAGGGGAGAAACTTCATGGACCAAAAGGAGCATATTTGCAATGGGAGATGAGGTATAAGATTGCAATAGAGGCAGCAAAAGGGTTGTGTTATATGCACCATGATTGTAACCCAAAGATTATTCATAGGGATGTTAAGAGTAATAATATACTTTTGGACTCTGATTATGAAGCTCATGTTGCTGATTTTGGGCTTGCTAAGTTCTTTTGGGATGCTAATGGTTCGGAGTGTATGTCCTCTATTGCTGGCTCTTATGGCTACATAGCTCCTGGTAAGTCTCCTTTCTTCATTGCACTTATGATCTTCTGATATTTTCCGGTCCTTACGGTGTTGTTCTTGATATTTTATGGGCTTTCTTTATAGAAAATTAATTTTGAACTGTAACTGATATTTGGCAAAATAATAGAAATACACTGTATATATGTAGCTTAGGAGTGTCATCTACACTTTTTGATGGATAAGAACTAAACATAAAATACAATTATTTAAAGCGTCTACTTCATTAACTAAAATTATTAAATATTAAGGCCCTTTCTAGCTCTAGGATCTAAGCAATACATTGCCTAGGGTTAAGAACGGTCTCACAAGTCGAAGTAAGTGATTATAATCTTATATATATATATATATATATATATATATATATATATATATATATATTAGCAAATTCAATAGGATAAATAAGTATTTATTTTCTTGTGTTGCATTGTCATAAGATATTTTACCTTTTGTTTATACACGATACCATTGAAGGTTATGAGCATGTGCAATATACTCAACTACACAATGCTCCAAAGATTAGTAGCCTTATACATTACTTCAAATGATACATAGTTTTCATAGAGAAATGATATAAGATTTTGATATGGAACAATATGGGAATCTTAAAAATATTTGTCAATTTTTACTCTTTAAAGCTAATATTACCTTCTCCTGCTTATGAACAGAATATGCCTATACACTAAAAATAGATGAGAAGAGCGATGTGTACAGCTTCGGAGTAGTGCTACTCGAGCTAATAACAGGTCAAAAACCAGTAGGAGAATTCGGTGATGGAGTAGACATAGTTAGATGGGTACGAAAGATCGAATCTGAGATCTCCGAGCCATCCGATGCAGCTACCGTCTTGGCCATTCTCGACTCGAGGTTACACGGTTACTCGCTTTGTAGTGTGATCAACATGTTTAAGATTGCTATGCTGTGTGTTGAGGATAAGAGCTCTAATAGGCCTAACATGAGGGAAGTTGTTCATGTGCTTACTAATCCTCCTAAACATATTATATCGACAACTAGCCTAATTTAATTAAGAATTTAGATTAAAAGGATCACATATTTGTAATGTTAATAATGTTCAGTCAGGAAGGGCTGGTTTATTTTAGTTTGTGTAATATTTGTATACTGATGGTTACTGATGCCTATAATTAAGTTTGGATATAAAATTTATGTATTGTGGCCTTGTGGGTGATTATATTGTTATTAATTGCATATTTTCATGATGCTTTATTTGCTCACAAGGTTTTTGGTAAAGTGTTTGTTTTGTAATTTGATCGAATCTCTGGTTTCGTCAATAATATTTCATTATTCTGATATTATTAGCGGTTCATTTAGTTGAAATAATCAGTGTTAATAAAAACATAATGTGATTCAGCCATGAATACTACTTCATAAGGTCTAAGATCATGTTTTTTAGAGTATGGTTTATAATCATTTTTTTTCTATTTTTTATCTTTTTTTCTCAATAAAATTTGTTTATATTCATTACGAGTTGGGTAGAGGTAGGCGATATTAAGTGATGATTAAAAATAATGAAAAAAAACACATGTTTGAAGGTGAGGTATCATTACTACGAGAATTATTGTAATCAATACAGTTATGAAAATTAAAATTACAATTTATTTTGATTGCCATCGTTCTTTTCTTGATTATATGTGGTATTCGCCAATATTTTGGTCCTCTTAATACCAACAATCAAACACTTCGTTAAGTGCTTTAGCTTAGACATGATTTAAAAGAGCCAAATGCACGCAACTTGACCCTTATGATAACAAACGAGTATTTTTTGATTTATCATTAATTGCAAATACCATCTAAGATTTTCATATAAAAAATGAATTTAGTATAATTCATTGTATTGCAAAATCAAAACTATAAAACCCTAGATCCATCAAGAATCAACATAAATAATTCATATAAAAAACTTTACATGATATATCAAACAATTGGTTATAACATTATCTGACATGTTAGCATATATATTGTTTTCTTTAAACACAATCCGCACATCTCAATTTTTCAATTACAAATTAGAGGGAAAATTAATCCTACATGACGAAAATTTAATTTTTTATCTTATTATAAAAAGAAAGATAAACATTTTCACAAAATTATAAAATTAATCCTTATCAATCAAATATGTGATTCATTAATTTTCTAGGTTGAAACTTGAATATTAAAGAAAAAATTATCAGGAATAATATAATTTTTTATTTATTTTCCTATAATAATATAAATTTTTGATTAATCATAAATAATATCAACTTAAAGGTTTTTTTTCTTAGAAAATTCCTAATATGTTAAAAATTAAATTATAGGTAATTATAAGACAAAAAAAATTGGTGAATTAATAAAGTAAAATTGGTATCATTTTAAAAAAATACTCCCTAAGTTGGTACTCCCTCCTATTCACCCAATGTGTCCCATTTGACTTTTTACCATTTTTAGGTGATCAAATGGGACCACGTTAAAAAAGAGAAAAATATAGTGTTTTTAAATTTTTATAAAAGTAAAGTGAGGTTAGTAAGTGTAAAGGTGTTAAAAAGCTAAGTTTAGTAGGGGTAAATTAGTAAAGGTAACATACCCACAATTAAAAATGAAACATTTAGGATGACTTGACCAAATAAGAAAGTGAAACACTTATGATTAATAGGAAAGAGTATTATTCATGATTAATAAATAATTATATTATTATAAAAAATTAATAAAATATTACATTTTTGACGGAAATTTTTTCCACGTTAAATTAATTTTTTTCCCTCTTCTGTAAAACCCTTGGGAGGTTAATAAAATATTACATTATTCACGGAAATTTTTTCCTGGTTAAATTAATTTTTTTCCCTCTTCTGTAAAACCCTTGGGAGGCTAGAAAACCGTCCTTTGGTTTTCTTCTATTTCGTTCAACACTGTCTCTTCTGAAGCTGCAGCTGCAAATCAACAATGGTTTCTAATTTCGTATTCGAAGCTCCAAGCGACGAAGAATACGACCCAGAACCCCATGACGACCAGAAAACTGTCGCAGCTTGGGATTTCGCCGCTTATTCTGAAGCCGCCGCCGAAGAACATTCCCGCCGCAATACCACTTCCGTTGATTACAAAATCCAGAAGCTTCGTCAGAAAACTGCTGTTCCTCTAACTAACCCTATTGATTCTGATTCTGAATCTGAAGTCTCTGATCCTGAACCTACACAAGTTTGTATTTTCCTTATTGTCTTTAATTTTAATTCAATTAAAATTAAGTTCAATTTTTATATTTTTCTGGCATTTAGGGTTTTTTTTTAATGTAGGGGGGATTAATTTTTTGTTCCTGGAATATTGTATATCTTGTTTTTCTTGTTCGGTTTGGTGAGTAAATTGCAATGGAAAATCTGGGTGGAAAGGTTTTTTATGTATACATATGTATCAATTTGTACACATTTTTTGGAGCACTTTTATCTCTTAACAAATTATATTCATTAATTTTGATAAATTAATATGGAGCTATTGCCACCTGAGAAGATGTTATTATGTGGGAGTGAATAATTATGGGAAAAACTTGTTTGATGATATGACCTTCGTTGCCATGGGAATTGACATAGCACAATTTAATAAAGTTAATGCTAAACTCACTTTCATTATCACTTTTTGATACTAACAAGTAACAACCAAACAAATTGCAACAGTTTCCCATCAAATCAAACAACAAAAATTGTTGTGAAAGACTGTTTCTCCGAGAGACGCATAAGATATGTGGGCTAATTAGCCCAATTAATACAATTAATACAAATTAAAGAGAAAATAAGAACGTGGACTTCTTGTTTTGAGGTCGTTTCTTTGAGAGACGGTCTCCCACAAGAGTAGTTGATGAAACGAAGACATTTTATCATCATTTGCATTTTCTATTGGAAAATGGGTTTTGTTTTCTAAGTAAAATGTTTCCTGACAAACCAAACACCCCTTTAATCGCTCATGCCCCTATGTTGGTTGATGGGTTGATTTGTTTTTCAGGAGAATAGTAAGGCCGAAGAAGGAGATGATGATGAAAATGATGTTGCTGATAGTAAAAAGCCTTTCTTTGCATCTGTAGAAGGTGTTGAATTTCATGCCAAATCGTTTTTTGAGCTTAATCTTTCGAGGCCGTTGATTCGAGCTTGTGAAGCTTTAGGGTACTCTAAGCCTACAGCAATCCAGGTTTTTTTTATTTGAGGATATTTTTGGGTATTTATTTCAATTACGAACTTGAAAACCTGTAATTGGTAGGGATGTTTTGTAGGCTGCCTGTATACCATTAGCAATGGCGGGACGTGATATATGTGCGAGTGCTATTACCGGTTCAGGAAAGGTACAATGTCAATGGTCTTTATAGTTAGCTGATTAGATTTGTTTGTAATTGGCTTTGTTGGAGCTGCAGTTGTGTGCATATTTTTAGTTTTATTTCTAGGAATGTTAGGATGTATTTGGAAATAATGAGATTTTGATATGTTTCCGTTTGGTTTTTGTAGACTGCAGCTTTCTCCTTACCAACGCTGGAGAGGTTGTTATACCGTCCTAAACGTGTACCAGCAATTAGGGTTCTTATTCTTACTCCAACAAGGGAGTTAGCGGTCCAGTAAGTATCACTATTGGCTCTCTAAATTGTGTTTCATGTTTGTTTGCAGACATTTGCACTTATTTGTATCTTGTGGCTACTGGTATACATTCTTGTTGAAAATCTTTCCTATGAAAGATATGAATTGAAAATCATAGTCAGTATTTCTAATAGCATTATACTTTGTCCATATGTTTTCAGCATAAATGAGTCATTAGCATTGTTTTGTTATAGTCAGAGGCAGCCTATAGCCAGTTTATTGCCTCTTCACTAAGTTATGCTTGGGTCGTTGAAGCAGAGGTTTGTAAATGATCTTAAGAGTTAGAAAAAAAATTTGTGCGGACTTGGTTTTGCAATTGTTCATTCATTCATGATCTTTTATTTTTGGAAAAATCGCCAAATTTAATACAAAGTATTTTCCGTTTGGAATATATTCCATTTGGAGTAATCGTATTTTATAGTCCAAGCTTCAAACTTTTATTGTCGTTGGTGCTTTATAATTGATTAAATTATGGGTTGCCCCATTGATTTCTTGATGGATTACGCCCGGAATAATGTATTGTAAAATTTTATAAGAACGAGTGAACGACTTTGTCTCCAAAATAAGGAACCTCCGAAAATATTTTGTGATGTGCCAAAGGCTAAAAAGTTCATTTGTACTCAATTATGGAAGATCTTGGAATAATTGACTAAGAGTTTCAACTCTTGTTCGTTAGTAAAGACCCACATTGCTATTTTGCAAGGTACCAAATAATGGACTTGTCGTGTTTTTTATTGTCGTATCTTGCTTTGCATCTTGAGCCGAGGAACCTTGGCTGCACGCCTTTATGGGTATGGTTTGATTAGGTGTTATCACCATGAGCAATATGATTACGTGTATGTTCCCAAACTTAGTCTAAAACTGTATCATATTTTCGTATTTCTCACAAAAGTACACTTGCTGTCTCGTGTTTTTCAGGGTACACAGTATGATAGAAAAACTCGCTCAGTTTACTGACATAAAATGCTGTCTGATTGTTGGTGGGCTATCAACTAAGGTTATGGCATTGTCTTATTGGTTTTTTTTACTTCATTGTTATTCTTTATTGCAAAGTTGCTTTCCATGTCATTTTTTCTGTGCTGAGTTCACTCTCTGTGGTTGGATTGATTTGATTATGGTTTTAGGTGGTGTTTGGTTTGGTGAAAAATATCTATTTTTCAATGGAAAAATGAAAAGTGTTTTTAATTTTCATTTGTTTGGGTTGATGAAACTCTTGAGGTGTTGGGGAGAGAATTTATAAGTGGTGGAGGAGAATTGATTTCATTATAAATTGTGGAGGAAAATGTTTGCAAAGTGATGGTAAACTCTTTTCCATCCAAGTTTTCCATTATGATTCCCTTGTCAAACCAAACAACGGAAAATAAAGAAACAATATTTTAGAAAAATGTTTCCTTCCAACCAATTTTCCCATAGTCTTATAGAGCCTAGGGGTATCATATTTGTCTTAGCTCAATCTGCCTGTCTGTGCATACTGTGTAAGCCTGCTTCCATTGCATGTGCATATAGGCCTCTGTTTAGGACGTCAAAATTTTGTCACTGCTTTAGGTGTTTCAGATTTTGGGAGAGTTTGTATTGATCTTCTTCTTGACTATATCTTTCATTCTCAAACTGATTATGGCATCATGAATGAACTCAGGTGCAAGAGGTTGCGTTAAGATCGTTGCCAGATGTTGTTGTGGCAACCCCCGGGCGTATGATAGACCATTTACGTAATTCAATGTCTGTAGATTTAGATGATCTTGCTGTTTTGATTCTTGATGAGGCTGATCGACTTTTGGAGCTTGGTTTTAATGCTGAGATCCAAGAACTTGTTCGTATGAGTTCCAAAATGAGGCAGACATTGCTGTTTTCTGCCACAATGACTGAAGAAGTTAATGACCTTGTCAAACTCTCTTTGAATAAACCAGTGCGTTTACAAGCTGATCCATCTGCTGTACGGCCAAAAGGTTTAGTAGAGGAAGTTGTGAGAATACGGAGAATGCGTGAGGCGAATCAGGAGGCAGTGCTCCTTGCATTATGTTCAAAAACATTCACATCCAAAGTTATTATCTTTAGCGGAACAAAGTTGGCTGCTCATAGGTTGAAAATCTTATTTGGATTAGTGGGCCTTAAAGCAGCGGAGATTCATTCCTTGCTTACACAAGCACAACGTCTTGATTCTCTTGAACATTTCAGAAAACAGGAAGTGGATTTTTTAATTGCGACAGATGTTGCTGCTCGGGGACTTGATATAACTGGGATTCAAACAGTCATTAATTTTTCATGTCCTCGTGATCTTAATACTTATGTGCATCGAGTAGGCCGTACTGCAAGAGCTGGTCGGGAAGGATCGGCTGTCACATTTGTCACTGATAATGATCGTTCTCTATTAAAAGCTATTGCTAAAAAAGCTGGTTCGCAGTTGAAAAACAGAATTGTTGCTGAACAGACGATTAACAAATGGATGCATACTATTGAGCAGATGGAAGATCAGGTTGCTACTATTCTTCAAGAAGAGAAAGAGGAGATGCTTTTGAGAAAAGCTGAGATGGAAGCAGCAAAGGTGTTGTGTATGCCCTTTTTTCTTTCTGTATGGTGATACTAGTCCTGCTCTGTCACACCCCTTTGATGTGAAGATGTATGCAATTTGGGTTTTTTAGTTTATCAATGGGAGTTTGTCTTTAATTAATACTCCATATCACTGTGAAAGTTTGATCTTTTCATCTTTATGAATTCTTCAAACATCAGAACAATTTCTATTATGCACATAGCTTTCAAAGCATGTTGTTTCTGATTTCCCTTATTCTTGTGCCATAATTGTAATGAGTTTATATTTCTTTGGTATTCTGGATTCAAACATTCTAAGTTATTGACATGAGCATGTGTGTTTCTTATTTTAGGCAGAAAATATGATCGAGCACAAAGATGAAATTTTTTCGCGACCTAAGAGGACATGGTTCATAACAGAGAAGCAAAAGAAATTAATAGCAAACGAGATGAAGATGAAGGTACTATCTTTGGAGAATTTTTTAATTTATTTGCTGATGGGAGCTATTACGATGATTTATCCGATTACTAATGATTCAATGTTTGACATCTGAAATTCTGAATGATACTTGCATTTTGTCATCTTACTTAAACAAGTGTCAAGGAAATAGGAGTGGCCGTGTGGGTTTCATTGAAATTTCACTGGTGGTATATGATCCAGCCATACTGAATTTTAACGTAGAAATGATTTTTGACTGAAAATAAACGAAATAAGCTGATTTCCTTTCTTTGCAATTATCTGGCTTGAGTGTAGTTTTAAGTTTTAAACAGTATTTTCTTCTTTTTTATCTGCTATTGTTGGAAGCTATTTAGATTAAAAGTTAGTTGATACTTGACCTGCGTTAATTGTGTACATTCCACAGGCATCCTTGGAAAAGGATGGAAATTCTGGTAATGTTGTCGTCAGTGCTAAACAAGCAGAAGACCTGAAATTGAAGGAAAAGAGGAAACGAGAGCGTGAGGTATTGTTCTCTTTCATAATTGCGTCAATTGGTGTTTTCTATAAAGTTATACAAGTGCCTTATTGAATCATTTTGTTGCTGCTTGCCTGTAAACAGAAAAACTTACCTCGGAAGAAACGCAGAAAGCTCGAAGCAGAGAGGGAGATGTTGGAAGAGGGAAACGATTCCGATGAATCTGAAGAGGTGAGTTAGTCGCAAAATTCTTAATTTAATTATAAATAACTTTTAACCTTCCCTTGTTGAATTTGCGTGGATAGTTTTAGCTAATGATCTATGATGATCTTGGAAATATTTTGAATCAAAGATATGTTTGATGACAGGGCAATAGAAAGGGTCAAAAAGACGAAAGCGGAATACCACTTGTTGATGTAGCTTATCGAAGAGCGAAAGCTATCAAGGCCGGGAAAAAAGCACAAGATGCTGGTAAAAAACCGAAAAAGATGGGAAAGAAGGCAGCACAACCTCCATCAAGAACAGAAGAGATGCGAGAGCTATTCCAGACTGACATGAGTGAGAGACGGTTGAAAAAGAATGTTCAGAAACATGGAAAGTCCAAGAATTCATTTAAGAGCAAATCAAGGTACGACTGTACTATCAATGTCCCGCGAAAAATAGTTGCTTATTTTCAGCGTTGGTATTGCATTTGCGATGCAAGTTCATGATCGTTGCCCGTCTCGCCTCTCCCTAGTCCCCACAATACCCCGCCAAGCTATTTATTAAAAAAATGAAATAAGTGAAAACTAACTGATGTAAACGAAGCTTTCTGGTACTCGGACGAGGATAAATGGGAATCATCGAAATTTCAGGTGTAAATATTTTTTTTGAGATTTTCCGCTAATGTGTAACTGATGTCGCTATGGCTACTTGCAGTGGTGAAATAAATGAGACAAGCTTAGGTGTAATTCTGCGACTTTCTTTGTGTTTAATTTAAAAAATTATATATAGAACATAGGGATTTGCCAAAGCGCATTGATTAGGCGTTGCAGTGAATAATTCGAGTGGCTAGGGTAAGTTCTCGTTCACATTGAAGTGGTTGAACCATTTGATCCCGATGAGGATTTTGTCTTCGTGTCTCATCTAGTTCTAAATGCAAGCAGAAGGTGAACTCGATGAAAAAAATATAAATTTCTTTGAAACAAGTTAACTCCTCGAGTTATACTGAAGAGACCGTCTCTCGGTGAGATGGCCTCAAAAGAGTTTATATTCACATAATATGTATTAGATGAGCTATTTAAACTATGTATAAGGTGCGTCTCTCAGTGAGACCGTCTAATACAACAATTTCTGTAACTCCTTTGGTCTATCCTAATCCCTGTCGAGATTCGGATGCTTTTGCAATTTATTGTGTTCTTATTTTTTCTGATCTTTGCATGCAGGTATAAGCGTAGGAAGTAGGCATTTTATTTATTCATGCTTCCCGAAAATTGCTTTGGAAGCAGGCATATATTCGGCTCAACCAATTTTCACTATAGCATGGAACATTACTTCTCGAATTGCATAGCTCGATTTCATCGGGAAATCTTCAGTTGAACCATCAAGTTTGGAATCGTGTTCTTCTCATCATGCGATGAAGTTCAACCAGAGATCGTACTTGGCCTGGCATTTGGATAGTAGTCTTGAGTCGATTTCCTTTTCTTTTTGTATTCGCGAATGTAATCGTATAGCCCATCGTCTTAACTCAATAGGCAGTTGCTAGCGATTGTTATAATGTTTGGTTTGACGTATATCTTTTCGGACTCTGTTTTTGCTGATTACTCTAATTAATATTAAAGTCTACCTTTTACTTAAAAACAAAAAAAATCAATTTTCCCAATTTGAACGTTCAACTTTGCATGACATTTTTTAATTGGTAGTATTTATATAAAAACTTTGGCTTAAATTTGTACAATTTTAGTAATTTTAAATTTAAATTATTGACCATTATTTTTTTCGCATGCGCTCTAGCTTAAATCACTCCTCCTTTTCATCTAAATAAAATAAAAATGTTCAAGTGTCATAAGTACTATATTACTTAAAGTCGAGTTATCCTTTATATGTTCATCTAAAGGGAGAACTAAAGTATGGAGCAACAATTGAAGAAATATTACTTAAAGTCGAGTCATTGTCGAGCTATGGTATGTAAAATAGACACGACGATCTGATATTAACTTGACTTTGTAATTGAATTCAATTCAATCAGACTTTAAAAGTGGACTTACAATTATATAAAAACCAATATGAAATAGGATTCAGTTTTAAACCGATTAAAAATACCTAATCAAAGATACATAATTTAAAATCACCCAATAACTCGAATGAATATTTCTATACCTAGAGACGGCCTCGTCCATTGCCATATCCTGATTGGGAATTGGCGTAGTAAATATAGCGACATGTGGAGCTAAAGTTTCTGCCACGAAGCAGCAGCAAGACGAATCTAACCGAATGGCAACAATCAGCAAATGATTATATTATTATTATTTAGTTAAAAACCACAATAATAATGCAAGCATTTCTATTTTCGACAGACTAAACTTCTAAATTCAGACTTTCACATAATAATTGATTTTACTTATTTCCCAAAATTCAACAAGCTAAAGAGAGTTTTATCATTTCCATTGGATGACTATAATTAGAGATCTCGCTGTGCGAGTCATCACCATCGGTTAGCTCTTTATAATCATAATGTCTTTTTTCAATTGTTTTACAATGTAACATCATTTTGTAAAACTTATGTTAATGTTGTCCACATGTAAGTGATAGAGCATGTAATATATTTTTAAATTAAATTTATTGAATTTGAATTTCTGGTTGAATTGATTTCTTAACATAATATCAGAAATCTATTAGAATAAATATTTTGTATGTCTTGCATATCTTGCATATCTTCTTATTATTAGTAATTATTATATAGATTATTTAGTTTCCTAAATAACAATATTGCTTCTTGTATTTATTCTTTCAAATCATTAATGAAAGGTAAGAAATCATTTTTTAGTATGGCATCATTAGCCTAGTTTTTTCTTCCCTCTCTTCCGCCTTGCTCTTTCTTTTGGCCGGCAGCCACCCTCTCTCTTATTCTTTCTTTTCTCATGGCCTCTATAAAAATTCACCCCGCTACTTTAGTCACTAACATTAAAATGTGTGTGCCCATTCAACTTGATGAAGAAGGAACGAATTTCAATACTTGGGTGACTCTCTTTAAGTTTCATTGTCAGGCTAATCTTGTGGATAGTCATATTCTTTCCGATGACTCTACTAAAGCATTGATTTCTGAGGACTCCGTATAGCAACGTCTTGATGATATTGTCCGCACGTGGATTGGTACTATTAGTCCTTCTCTTCTTAAATCGATTGTCCGTCCCGATGATAGTGCTTTTGATGCTTGGATTCGCATTGAGAACAATTTTCAAAACAATAGAACTTTTCATATTCTTCACCTCGAGTCTCAATTCAATGATATTTCCCTTGCTAATTTCCCAAATGTGAAGGCTTATTGTAATGAACTTGAGAATATTGCTACTTCTCTTAATAATCTTAGCACTTCTATTTCCGACAATCAGTTGGCTCTTCAAGTTCTCCATGGTTTGACTACCGACTACCATACTTTTCGATCCTTGGTTCAACACATGTCTCCCGTTCCTTTCTTTGACACTCTTCGATCCATGTTAGAATTGGAAAAACATTCTCACAACAAAGATAGTTCTTCATCTCATGATTTGGTTCTCCTTACTACTCCCAAACCTTTCTCAATTGAAAATTCTAAAAATTTTGAACCCCGGGATACCCCCAACCACCGTGGTGGCCGGTCAAGCCGCGGCAACCACCACAGTGTATGATGTTCTTTTTCTTGATCATTCAGTAATTTTTTGTGGACTTTTCCTTTATTTTGCAAATCTCAAGTGTATGATATATTTGTGAATTTCTATGCTTTTGTTCATACCCAATTCGTACTCAAAATCAAATCTTTTCAATGTGATTATGGGGTGAATTTGACAACAAATTATTTCACGATTTTTGCAATAATCGGGGTATTCATCTTCGTTTTTCTTGTCCTTATACATCTTCCCAAAATGGCAAATCCGAAAGAAAAATTTGTTCCGTCAATAATATGGTCCGTACTTTATTGTGTCATGCTTCTCTTCCCCCATATTTTTGGCCTCACGCCTTAAATACCGCTACATATCTTCTTAATATTCTTCCCTCTAAGTTACTTGGTAACCTTACCCCAACTCATTTACTTTACAATAAATCACCTTCATATACACATCTTCTAGTTTTTTGGTGTTTATGTTTTCCTCTTATTTCCTCCACAAAAATTCATAAATTACAATCTAGATCGTCTCCGTGCGTATTTTTGGGCTATCCTTCATCGCATCGGGGTTACAAGTGCTATGATCTCGCTCAGAAAATTATTGTTTATCGTCATGTCATTTTTCATGAAAACAATTTCCCTTTTTCTCACTCCCCTACATACTCTAGTCAAGACTACGATTTTCTAGACTCTCCTCATACCTACATTCTTATTCAAAATCAGTCCAGCCCAATTTCCAATGAGTTTGGGCCCGCCGTCCATTCTAACCCATTCACTCCCAACCAAAACAGCCCCTCCTTGTTCCAAACAGCCCACATACTCCCCCCACAAACAGCCCCCCGTCTCCTTCTAGGCTTGTTTCAAACAGCCCATATACCACTCCTACAAACTACCCCCCTTCCCCATCGAATTTTTGAAAAAGTTGAGCGGAAAAAAAAAATAAAAATTTAATAACCGAAAAACCAAACTATTTCAAAAACTGAGCGTGAAACTCCCAGACCTAAGGTTTGGGGCTGTTCGCAGTTAGTAACTGCGAACAGGTCAAAAAAGACAAAATAGCTGTTCGCAGTTAGTATACTAACTGCGAAGCAAAAAGACAAAATAGTTGTTAGCAGTTAGTAACTGCGAACAGCTATTTGACCTAAAAAAAAAATTTTTTTTTCTTCTGTTCGCAGTTAGTAACTGCGAACAGCTATTTTATCTTTTTTGACCTGTTCGCAGTTACTAACTGCGAACAGCCCCAAACCTTAGGTCTGGGAGTTTCACGCTCAGTTTTTGAAATAGTTTGGTTTTTCGGTTATTGAATTCAATTTTTTTTTCGCTCAACTTTTTCAAAAATTCTTCCCCATCCGCATATTCTGGGCCTGGCCCAATTTCCTCCTCTTCAACCCAAATCACCCCACCTCCCACTCCACATGGAATCACAACAAGAAGTAAAAATGGCATTTTCAAATCCAATCCCAAATACACTTTTCATGCCCTCTTTGTCTCTTTTTCCCCTCTTCCCAAAAATCCCATCCATGCCCTCCGTGAATCGAACTGGAAGCAGGCCATGCAAGAGGAATTTGATGCTTGGATTGAGAATAATACTTGGGATCTTGTTCCTCGGCCCCCTAATGCTAATGTGATTCGTTCTTATGGATATTCCGGGTCAAAACTAAGTCTGATAGTTCTTTTGAGCGCTATTAAGCGCGTCTTGTTGGTGATGGTAAGTCTCAAAGGGAAGGCATTGACTGTGATGAGACTTTTAGCCCAGTCGTCAAACCTGCTACCATTCGCATTGTTTTGAGTCTTGCTTTGGCTAAGTCTTGGTCTATTCATCAATTGGATGTAAAAAATGCTTTTCTTCATGGTAACTTGACTGAAACTGTATACATGCATCAGCCTTTGGGTTTTCACGATCCCACTCATCCCGATTATGTTTGTCTCCTTCACAAATCTCTCTATGGTCTTAAGCAGGCCCCTAGGGCATGGTATCAACGATTTGCTGATTTTGTAACTAATATTGGTTTTGTTAATAACATTTTTTATTCTTCTCTTTTTATTTACTGCCATGGGTCTGACATTGCATATTTATTATTATATGTGGACGACATTATTCTTACTGTCTCATCTGAAACATTTCGTCAATCCATTATGACTCAATTGAGTTCTGAATTTGCTATGAAGGACTTAGGTCCTCTCACTTATTTTTTGGGCATCGTTGTTTTTCGAAATTCTGTAGGTCTATTTCTTTCTCAGCAAAAGTATGCTACTAAGATTCTTAAGAAAGCGAGTATGTCTCAATGCAAAACTGCTCCTACTCCTGTTACAACTTCCTGAAAACTTTGTGCTACTGCTGGTTCTCCTTATGATGATCCTACTCTATATCGTAGTTTGGCTGGGGCATTGCAGTATCTAACTTTCACTCGACCGGATATTTCTTATGCTGTTCAACAAGTCTGTCTTTTTATGCATGATCCTCGGGTTGCACATATGACTGCTCTTCATCGTGTTCTTCGGTATGTCAAGGGAACTCTTGATCATGGACAACAGCTTTATAAGTCATCCATCTCTTCTATTTTTTCTACACCGATGCTGATTGGGGTGGTTGTCCTGACGCCCGTCTATCTACCTCTGGCTATTGTGTTTTACTTGGTGATAATTTGATCTCTTAGTCTGTTAAGCGCCAACCAACGGTTTCTAAGTCCAGTGCTGAGGCTGAATATCGTGGTGTGGCCAATGTTGTTTCTGAGACTTGCTGGATTCAAAATTTGCTCCTTGAGCTTTATTTTCCCATTATTACAGCCACTCTTGTTTATTGTGATAACGGTCTCCAAATCTTAAGCTACTTCTTATGCCTCCCTTTTCTAAACTTCGCTAGTTCCTAGTGTCCGCCAAGGGTTTAAACATACTCGTCTCTTATCCCCTTCGCTTGGCTAACACAACACAATAAGAATATAAATAATAAATACCAAAAATCCCTATACTTCAACCTCCTTATGACTCCTAAAGAACATGAGAAAAGAAAAATTCTACACTTATCCCTCCAATGGTGACCTATCCAAATACCTACCTTATAAAAAATCAAGAGAATAAAAGAAAATATCTTCAATTACTAACCACTCGAGAGGCTTTGGTTAAAATACAATGGTCGCATTTAAAACGACAGAGGAAGTAACCATAGGCATCGCATATCCCTAACTGTAAAAAATAAACTGAATATGTAGTAGATGACTCGATACCCTTCATCATTAAGTAAAATTTGTTCAGTTAGTTTTTTGATTGAAATGTTTGTTCAAATAAGCTGTAACTTACAGGACTAATATCTGTTGAATTCCAATATTTGTTGAAATAAAGTATCTGGCCGTGGCGGCAATCAGCATACTCCTCCTTACTAAGAAGAACAAGTCCTTTGGTTGATTCGTAGACTCGGCTTGGTCGGAGGCAAAGAGTTCAACTATCGCATTTCAATTCATACTTATCTTGAAACTTTATCAAAATAGTCTAATTCCATAAGATGTTGAAAGTATTCAGAAGATAGCTATGTTTGCTTATCCTGTTCTTGTAACTCGTAAGGAAGAACATACTAATACAAGCCATTTTTATACAGATTTTAGTAAAACAGGGGTGCGCAAGGATGGAACAACGATAATATTTGCTCAAATGAATGGTACAAACGCATTCATTGATTCTACAAGGCACCATCAACAAGGCGTAGACGATACATATAACTATATAAGTTCTGGATCCGAGAACAGGAAGCGTATAAAGAAAAGAAAGGTGTTGATACATATAAGTCTGTAAGATTGATTCCACGAGGCGTAGACGATAACCAAGTTTGATTACAGCTGCTTTATTCGATATCAATCGGGTCTGAGAACATACCTTGCCAGGGAGCCAGCGTTGGAACCTCAAAATGGAAAATGTAGCTTTAATAGTACCTCGTAAGTTGACAATGCTTCAAAATCGCTTTCGATAAACTGCGATACCAAGTCTAATATTCAATTGTACGATAACTAGAGAAAAAACCATCTAAATCAAGAGGAGACTAATCCCAAACAGTCAAACACTACTCAATCCACGAGATTCACTTTGTTGCGATCTCAATGGGACTGAAAGAGTAGTTTTCGTAGTACTCGCTTAATTCACAAACATGGTGTTCACCGAGAAATCTACGAAAACCTTAAAATGATTTAGGATGAGATTGTTTAAAGAGAGGAAAAACAAAAAAAAAATAGCAGATCAATCTTACCGTAAAATATGCCCTATATATAAGTTAAATAGTCCATTTAATACATATTATGATAATATGACATCTTTGTTTGAAGTTGTCTCACCTAGAAACGATCTATTATAATTCATCGGAGAAGAGGATGAGTGGGGATGGGAGGATTCATGATTCTACAATGGTTGAAAAGAGTGAAAGTGAATAAAACTTCCAATCATTATGCAGAAAGCTAATCGTAGTTTCAGCCAGCTAGGTAGTCAATCTTTTCTTGGTAAGTACAAGTATTCAGGAAACTGATACACATGCCCTACCAATAGCCATGTTACTGATAAACATGCAGATATACAATCAAGAAAAAGTGAGAAAGCCAATACTACAAGCATGTAGCATCACAAATTCACCAATTAATTCCAAATTAAATAACCGTAATTTGCAAATTACTAAAAAAGACAAAAATAATAATAATAAAATAAACAAACCTAAAAAAGTTAAAATCATAAAACTCTCTCCTATCAAATCCTATCACATAAGGGTAATTTATTAACTTTACAAATTACCGTTATTTACTAAGACCTTCAAATTCACAATGCATAGCAAACTCAGCTGGAACTTAGTATTTAACACTTAACAATTCCGGTGTCCAATGTAGCAGAATTGAATTCATTTTTTGAATTCACGATTTGCTCAAAAATAATCCAAAAATAGCCAAATGACCACAAATCACTTTTTATATTTTATGATTTACGGGGAGATTAGCGAATCACTTGACATTCATTCATCTGACACTCACTAATGTTTTTGATTACTAGATACCACATACAACACCACAAGGACTACCAGACAGGCAGACAGCATGATGCATCAAGCTAGACCATCCATTAAGCGGACCTAACACAGACGTTGAAGCAAGAGGATTGGACTAATTCAATTTTTGTGATGTCATTCTTCAATCTTCATTGCGGTAATGTAATTTAGGTGATATTATTTTTAATTATTAAAGTTTTTTTTGTTTAATTTAAATATTAAAAGTCTGGGGGATGCATAAGACTTAAGAATAACACTAAAGGCAAAGTGAGATAGCAATATAGGCATCTAGATGTGTGAAGTGAAAAATTACACAAGGAGTTAAGGCACAGCTCGAAATGTCTGTATTGAGCTCCTTGTTAAGTAGGTTTCCAAATATTTCCTGGTTGCTCTCTACTGGAGTTGTGCAATATGCAATGGGCTTGGGGACCATTGGAGCCCGGATATGCAGACTTTGACGGTCGGGCTTCAAACTGTCCCTTTATTTACATCAATAAAACGAGTTTAAAATAGATGCTATACGGGTCTTAAATGGCCTTTATTAATAATTTTTTGGTTGAAGAATAATAAATTACTATAGATTTATAATAGTGAATAGCTTGACTACAATTGGCAAAACCAAGTAATTAAATTATTAAGACATTTTACTCAATAAAACGTATTTATTTCAATGGAAATTCAAAGAACAAAATTATAAATGGACCGAGCTGGATTGGAACGGACCAAGAGGGCTTGGTCCATATGAGCATGTTTTAGTTTAGTTTGTTCCCAGCCCAATTCGACCCCTTTTAAGTGAGCCCGTCTTGAGAACTCTCTACCTTTGTACTTTCTTCTCTTTCTTCTACTTCTATTTTCTTCTTTAAGATCTGCATTTAGAATCATTATGGTAGTTTTAGAGCAAAAGATTAGATCGGTATAAAAGTGAACTTCAAGCCCTCTTAGAATTCATCCTATTTCAATCCTTATGATAGATGCTAAACGATCTATACATAACTATCAACAAGTAAAAAGGGATCTTTACCTATCAGATCAAATTTTAGGAGGATGAGGTGAAGGTCCATAAGGACTTGATACTCTTTGGTGAATATAGGATTCGAGCGCACATCAATCAGTCAAAGATCACTGGCAACAATTTCTAGTCACCTAAGAGCATCCCAAAACATTACTGGTAATAGTTTCTTCTATTATCGTGCATTTGAAATCCAAAGGAGATTTCATGACTTTAAGAGATAACAGTGAAGATCCAAACACAGCGACACATCTAATTGGCAGTACAAGTTGTTCTCGCATTTCTTGCGAGAACGTGATAGGAGGGCTGTTTTGACACACCATAGCCGTGCACATGAGTGCACTCTCTCAAACCCTCACTCTTAAAGACCCATGTGTAGGAGCAATATGGGAAGGACCACCCAATAACAAGGTACATTTGTAGATGCACAACCTCAACGAATACATTAGAAATGCCAAACTAAAATTATTTACATAAGCTAGGGTGTTTCTTCCTTCAATGTAGATAGAAATTTAGAAACACAGTGAACGGTTTAGATAAGTTCTCATACAAGCTGATAGGGGCTACTTAGTTCAGTTCAAAAATAATTTTATGTTTCCACAACCGACTCAGAAGTTTACTACTATGTTTTAAAAGATATTTAGTGATTTTGGCCGATTGTACACTCATTAACTTAAACCTTTCACAAAGGTGACGCAACCGTATTTTCGCACCTTGACAAGGACAAGACCTAGTTCCAAAAGACACTGGGCGTTTTACGAAGGCGCTAACTTTGGGTGTGTAGTGTCGCAGAATCTAGTCTAGTAAAAAAAAACTGAAAATCCTTTTAAAAAAATCGAGAAAAAAAGAACTTAAAACATAGGAGAAGAGAAATTAAAAGAGGAAACACAAGTCTTAGGTTAGTGTGACATGATTTGCTAACTAATTCGGTTTTGGAATTCGCAATTCGCTTAAATTTGTCCAAAAATAGTCCAAAACTGATCATAATTCGCTTTTCTCGATTCGTGATTCGCGAGGGAGATTAGTGAATCATGTGACACTGTCTTAAGTAGTTGCATCAAATGATCACCATATGTCACTAAGACTAAAAAGCGATCTGAGGCCTTATGTGCTGCCCGTCCAAGGCGCACAGGCGCGGGACTTTGGCGCGCCTAGGTGCTTTTAAAACTAAGGACAGGGCTGTTCCCTTTATCCACTTATTGAACTTGCAACTCCAAATCAGGCTATCTTCGGTCTCCAAATATCACTCACACATCATCAATCAACAAACAATTAAACTAGCACAACAAACTGCATGAAAACCAGAATAGCATGGCAATATAGCCACCAAACCTGAAGTCCTGAACTAAATAATATTGGACGAACAAAACAACTAGAGTATCGTCGTCAACCAACATTTCACTATATGGACTGAAACAAAATTGAACCACAAAGCACAATATATTTGGCAAATTATATTTTATTGATTATAGATAAGTACAAGCATAGCACTCAGTTAGTTGATCATACAAATAACATAGAAACTAAGATCAACAAACACTAATGTAAAATAACTTATTTACAACATTGTATATCAAAGCATAAAAGGTTTTCACCTTGATCCAAACACCAATATAACCCAAACAAAAGCTGAAAAATAATAGCAACTTCAAGAAATTCTACAATTTTAAAAGTCAAAACAATTAAATAAAGAGAGCTAAATAATTATTAAGCTCACCTCTTATCTCTTCCTCTTCTTCCCAAATCCCATTCGTTAATTTAAATAGAATTAGAAGCAGAAGTTCCTGATGAACTTCCACCAGCAGGAGGAAATTTCTTCTTCCTCTCTTCCTCATAATCAACATCATCAGTAGGCAGCTCGAATCGACAAACTGGACATGAATTCCTCGCCTCCAACCATGGCACAATGCAATCTCCATGGTAGCCATGTCCACAGGGCATCTCCTTGACCATATCTCCAACATCAACTCCATCTTTGCATATTGCACATACATAACTCTCATCCACTGATTTGATCTCTACCAATTTCAAGGCCTCAACAGCTGATTTCGATGCAGGCGGTGCTCCTCTCCTCCCTTCCGCATCCGCCAAATTCTGTAACAACGCTTCATACTCAGCTGCATCAACGTAATCTCCTGGATTTCCAATATACCGATCTGTAGTCTCAGGCATTTCAAAGCGAAACTCAATTGAATTGTCTTCTAATCCCATTAAAATCTCCGCCCAATCTAAGATCCTGTTTCGTCCTTCACTTCGAGCTCGATTAGCAAAATCACGAAGACGAAGACGAAGAACATCTCTTCTCCGTCGTCGAACGTCTTCTTCTCTTTCCTCATCATCCGATTCTCCTTCGATCTCAACGCTTCTCACATCACCATCATCATCCTCTTCATCCTCATCTTCATCATCTTCTTCAACATCAACCTCTTCTTCACGATTGTTTCCGTTACTGTTAGAATTAACATTTCTTTCATCTTCATCCCAACCAGAAATCTCAATACGAAGAAAATCATCTTCATCAGACGGTGAAGGATCCGACGGATTAAGAAAACGTGGCGGAGGAGGCGGTGGCGGAGGCGGCGCGTCTTCTTCACGCGTAACCTGCGAAAGTAAACGTAAAACAGCAAGAAACTGACTTCCAAGCGTAGGTTCATCAGATATTCCTATACCGTCCGAAGGAGGAGAAACAATGGCGGCGGAAGGAGACGAATATGTAGGGATTGATTCAACAAAACCGAATTTGCATTCGGTACAGATAACATCGTTGGGTTGACCCGGTTGAGTTTCAACAGGTACTCGTTTTTCGCAGTGGTAACACCAATGGCATAAACTTTCTTCCGTCGGCGGTGAAGAAGGCGGTGGCGGTGGAGAAAACGATGGTGGAGGGGCCTCGGCGGCCATAGATAATTTTGGGGGCAGAGGAGAGAGAAAGAAGGGAAGAAGTGGGAGAATAGGGGAGATGAGATTGGTTATTGGTAATGAAGTATTGGTACAAGGGATTTGGTCTTGGTCTTGGTCTTGGTCTTGGACTTTGCTCCACAATTTTTTCTTTTCTTTTTTTAAATTTATATTTTTGAGGTATAATCTAGTGTTTTGCGGTGGTTTTGGTAATTTGTGGACTCATTTTGATTTCGGTGGATGATTCGTATAAAGATGATAAAGTAATGGAGGGTTTGGCAATCTGGTTAATAGCTGATAGCTAATTAGAATGATTAATTTAATTAGATAATTTTATTTATAAATTTTTGTAAGACGGTCCTTTTAAGAAATGATCTCTAATTGAGCTGATTTATTAAATATTTTTAAAATATTATAAATAGACATTAAGAATGATGTAAGTAAACATTTAAGATATTAAAAGTATGCATTAAAGATGAGGTAAGTAAGCATTATGGATAATGTAAGTAGGTATTAAAAATACGATAAGTAAATATTAAGAATTTGATAAGTAGGCATACATCTTTAATGAGTTGGGCTTGAGATTTGAGAGACGGTCTCTCAAGAGACTAGCTAAACTTTATTTAATCAATCAATTGGTATCGGACACGTTTTTAGGATGAGTTTATTGTAAAATTAAGAGTTTCAGTTAATTTAATCACTCGACCATTAATATTACCTGGATATACTAAAATTTTTCAACAACTTATTTTTTCAATACCTCAATGTAAAATTAAAATATATAATGATGTTAATTTGAGAAATAAAATATAAATTAAGATAGAAAATGTATTTTGATAATTCATAATTAATAAATTAAGTCTTAAAATTAAGTGTTAGTTTGTGCCATTGTATGAACATGAATATCATCATGTTATATTGTACTCATATATATATGTTGTTATATACCATTTGTTCATTTGTTGTCCTGTGGAGTCTTATATTTTTATACATTTTTTTAACTTATTGAACTTTACATGAAAGGAATAAATAGTGAACAAAAAAATGTGTAGTATTTAGTCATTTTGAGTTAACATTAAAAAGTATGGATGCTTATTTGGATAATTATTCGAGTTATTGAGTCAGTATATGTAATTGTTTTTTTTTTTTTATTGTTGTGTGTATCATCATCATCATACTCAATATATCTTGCTCATACCCATAGAGATTGTTGTATGTATGAGTTGATATATTAATTAATATGGTGTTATTGTTATGCATGGTATATTTTGAGTTTGTTCGGTGCATTTTGAGATTCGTCAACTTTGTTAAGGTGCTGATCAAGTATAAAATCATAAAATATAATATATTTTTACAATAAAGTTTGTTGGTAAATAGTTATTGGCTTAAACTGATTGTTGAATTGATCAATAGAAAATATTGACTAATTTGATAAATATTGAACTATTTACTCCAAAAAAGACGAAAACAAACAAAATAAATATCATCACAATTCAAATTACAGATTTAAAAAATATTTTTATCATCGTCGTCTCTATTCACCTTTATTGTCTTCATGGCTTGAATCTTCATCATCATCAACATCTTTTATCATCATCATCATAAGATCATTATCATCATCTGAGTTCATCTTTATCTGGATTGGAATATTGGACCGCAAATATTATGCAGCCTTTGTTTGTGCCTTTTTTTTCCTCTTTCAAAGCATTTCTCCGGTTCTCCTAGTCCTTTTTAGACTTAGCTATTAAGTCGACAAAATTAGTGCAAAGCATAGCAAGGTGGGGTCATAATGGAAGTGATTGAAAAAGGAAATCGAGCCTAATCAACGTTTTCTTGACAATATCTAATTTAGTGGATTTAGCCTTTTTGTGTATATAAAACTTATTCTTCAATTTATTATGATTATTATTCCATTATTGTATTTAGATCAGACTTTTAAGTATTAGAGCTTTAATCTTAGAATAATTTGCGAACTATAGTTTTAAAATTTAGTATTTTTGTAAATTATAGTTTTGAAATTTCCACTAAAATATCAAAGTTTACAAGTTCATGCTAAAATTACAGAACTCCGACCACTTGACCTAAAATTTTAACCACCAAAATTGTCAAAATATAGTATTTTGGTCTAAAACTGTAAATTTTGATACTTTAGTGACCGTAATTCGTACAAAAATAAACATTGATTTACCTTTGCACCTTTGTTATGGAGAGTCTTATGTTAGATCCTTACCACAAGCATTTCACACTCTTTTCCCCTCCCTTTTCGCTTCTTCCAACCCTATTACCAAAAACTAACTTAAACGAGAATTTGTTTTTAAAAAATTGAAAAACCTCTCAGTCTAGCAATCCAACCTGAATTCATCATCCTTTGATTAGCCGACAATATGACATGATGTTGTGCGACAGCGGAAGCAAATTTGTTGAACAATAATGAAACAATAAGAAATTCAATGCAAAATAAGAAATTGACACGAGAGATTTAACGTGGTTTACTATCAATGTGATAGCTACATCCACCGGCACCAAAATTAAATAATTTCACTATGATCGCAAAGAATTACAAGATGAATCTCAATTACACTTACAAATTAATGGATTTCTTGTGATCTCTCTCAATTTTGCGAATCATCATATATTAATCCTAAAATGGGAGTTTATATACTAATGCCTAATTAAAAAGAAAGTTATTACATAATAAACAAAAAGTAATCGTCCCAAAAGACACCTCCCGTGAAAAGAAAGCGTCATTTCGCGAGCCGTGTACAACTACGAGAGCCGCAAAATTGAGACAGAACGCTCACCGCGCCCCCGCGGACTGAGGCAGCAGTTTCTGCGCGGCCCGTGAAACTCCTCTTTAACCCATACTCATCTTCTTTAATGATGCTTGCTAGTTTAAGTCAACGTTAATCAAACACATGACATAATATTATCGAATACAAAAACAAACAATATAATCATTAATCAAATATACATAAATACGATCCATCTTCTTCCATTTACATCGTTTAAAATCGAAATTCCCGAAAAACAAAAAAAAAAAAAAAAAAAAAAACTTATATCAGACCAACTCAATCCAAAAACTATGTACAAATCCAAACCAAACACCAAATTGACAATCTCAAATAGAAAATCTTTTTCTAACAGGCAAATTTGAATCACTCAATATAAAATTTAGAGTAGTACTGTATAGAAATCCAAAAAAAGCATTATAATATATACATTTTACAGTTGAGGAGGTAATGGTTGGTGCTGAGGGTATCGAAACAAGATTTGAGATACCGGAGATTTAACCGCGACACCGTGCCAACATATACCACCGCGACATATCTCACCGCCGCCGTGTAAATCGACACGACAAACTGATTGTGTAGCTTTGCGCAACACATCCCAAGTCAAAGTAGAAACTAAAATTAGGGTAACCACCCCAGTCGACACCGCAAGCACAAATAATCCAGTGAAACTCTGATCCATGGTAAGCCCGTACGCCTTGATCGCTGCAATTAGAGCTAAGTATATCGTCATTAGATTACCAATTACTGCATCTGATACCGCCATTTTTGTAATTTCGCTTGCTCTTGGGGAGAGGAAAGTGGAGGAAGGAAATTCAGATATTTTGAGTTTAATAATTCTTCATGAGTTTTATTTATTTATTTATTTTGAGAAATTTTTTTTCTTGGGTGGTGGGTGGGATGGTGATTTCTTTGCTTTAAAGGGTTGAGATTTTGCAAGAAAGAGGCCCAAAGAGGGTATTCCACGTATTGAAATTAGAATAGTGAGTTTTGTTCACTCGTGAGAGTGACTTTTGAACTTTGCTTATGTTATCTATATGTAGCTTTTGTGTCACGGGGTAGGGATGATATACCCATAAATTTTGTTGATCATGAATCCGTGTATTTTGTTTATAGAAGTTACGATCATGACTGATATATGATGCTCTTATTAATGAAGGTTGAGTGAGAGTCTCGCTTCGAGAACTACCACTATAAGGCTACAAATAAAATAAATAGTAAGACTAGACAATGCCAAACAGAGCAAAATTTAATAGATAGTTGTATATACAAAAATTCTAATCTAATTGTTAATGAGTAGTGAAAATGAAGATGTCTTTATGTTATATGTTCACCGTACCTCTTTTTTAATGATTTTATATGTCGAATTCATGTTCATTTATTCCATACATACTCGATACGCATTTTTTATGGCTTCGTTTCTTCCTATGTTGTTATTGTCTCATAGACTTCCTACTATTTTCATTATTGGAACGAATATAAGGGGGTGATTTGGTGAGTAAAGTATGTGTATGGGACAAGATGGGTATTTATAAAACGTATATGACTATGATTGATATCGAGGATCCGTTCTTAATTTTTTCCATTATTCTCTTGAATAGTTTCCACCTTGGTAAGTAATAGTTTCCACCTTGGTAAGTCTATTCTTTAAAGATTTAAGAATGAGCATGTTACCAAGACAAAATTGAGGGTTTTTAGTTCCCACTTCCCACCAAAAATATTCATACCCATCTCAATTGGGACATGAAGTGTGAAATACTTAAGAGTTCTGATTGTGCTAGTCTCCTCCCATATTCCTCATTTAATGCTCATAATGTACAAAAGAGATTACAATATTTCACCTTTACATTTATATAAAAATGACGGAAACAAATAAACTGCGTGTATAAGATTAAAAGTAAGAGAAAAAACGTAGATAAGATTTAATAAGTGGTGGACAATTACTCAAAATGAAAGTACAACAAAGTTAAAGAAATGACTTAAAATTAAATTGTCGCAATCTCTTAACGACACAGAGAAATATGCGAACATACTACCTTATTTCACAGATTTATCATGCGTTCATACACAAAATACATTTATTAAACCATTACACAAGCATTTATCAAAGAATCATTTATAAATTACGTGCACAAAGTTTATGTCATTTATTAATTGTAGCAGCAAAATATAATATTTACGAGTTATAGTCAATATAAAACCATATTGTTTACCTTTGATTAATACAATTAACCGAATCTTCTTACCTTTGACCAATACTATAAAACCACGAGTTATAACCTCCTAAACTTCTTTCTCCAACCTTCAAGCTCTTGTTATGAATGGTATGACTTGAGTACACATTTGGTGTGTGCATTCATGTGTGACTCTTGGGTTTGGAATCCAATAAGTATGTTAATGTAGGTGTATTAAGTCGAGTCTTGATGATTTGTGGTTTATGATGGTGATTAAGAGTATGGATTTAATGAGGTAATGAAGTATGAGTTATTCATGGGAGTTATGGGACTTAATAAAGAAGTGAAAAAGTTTAATTCAAGATGCTCTACTATGCAAGTCGAGCAATACTGTTAGAAGCCTTCTGAAGTGCAGCTCGACCGAGCGAGCTCAGGATGGGTCGAGCGAACATACAGAATGCAACCAGAAACTTCCTGTAGTCCGCTCGATCAAACCGATCGACCGAGCAAGCCCCTGTTTTGGTCGAGCGAAGTCTCTGATACTCCTAGGATGTTGTTTTTGACTCTTCAAGTACTTGGGGATGTTTCATTATCATTTATTCATAGTTTTAATGTACTTAATGTTACTTAGTGAGATCTCTCCTATAAATAGAGAGCTCATTCACACATAAAGAATCATCCACAAAATACACCCCAAGCCAAACACTAGCCCATATCTCTTCTCTATTGTAATTCTCCATATTTGAGAGTTCTTTAAACTCCTTTGATAATATAAGAGATACTACACACCGAAGGACGTAGCCTATGTTGGGTGAACCTCGTTAAATTTTTGTGTCGTTTTATTGCATTACTTTCTCCTACAACCATTGATATCATTGATAGCTTAATTTGTTTGTCACAAAACCTCATACATTCGATCTTGGCAATATTGGAGTTTGAAGCACATTGTTCGAACTCTAATATAGCATCGTTTTCAACTTTCAATAATAACAATTTTATTATCTTCGTTTTCTCTTCGATCTCATCGATCTCTTTCCTCATGTTTTACTCTCAAATTAAAACCACAATATCTTTTGTCAATCAAAACCCTAAAGCAAAATTATGGTTCTTATAATTTTGTTTTTGAATCCATATACACTCTCTTTGTCTCCATAAAATAACCCAAGTGCAAATAAGGTAAAAATTAATAAAAAACAAGTAAAAAATATATACTCTTTTCGTCCTTTTTTATTTGTCCACTTTAAAAGAAAGAAATTTAAATTAGATTTTTGATGTATATATTGAAGATAAAATATATTTATGTGAGATTTTGTTAGATTTGTCATGATGTAAAGTTTTTTAATATATAATTTTTTATGATACGTAATTAGAGATACAAAAACTTAAAATTTACTAAAAAATGTGTGTAAAGGGTAAAATGGACAAACAAAAAAGAATGAAGGAAGTACATTAGAGCTTTAAAGAAACCTAAAGATAAGCTAAATATATCTTTTAAATTTCTAAATAATAATTAAATAAATGTGCAAGTTTTGACAATAAGAGGACAAATTTAATAAAATCCACTAAAATCATAAATAGAGTTAATTAATTCTAAAATTCAAGAAAAAATAAAATTATTTCTTTTGATTTCTCAAGTGGTTTCTCTGGAACATTCTTAAATTTCTCTCTATAAAAAAAGTATTGACTTGACTTACCAGTCACTCTCAAAATCTCTCCACGTATAACTTAGATTCAACAACCAATAAAACATCGCCACGTCAACAAAAACAAACAATAACCGTTCGATCGTCCACGATGTCACCAATGAAACCGCATCAAGCGGTGAGACACAGACACTCCGCAAGTCACGTGACCTCCCTACTCCCCTCCATTCTTCATAGTTCCATTCTTCCATTATCATTTCTCACTATTATTTATTTGCTTCACGATCGCACAAGATTTGTAAGAGAGAGTGAGAACCTGTATTCTATCGTGTAGAAGGTACTAGAACATTGCTTTGAGAGGAACAATAACGATGAAGAAATGGACTCTAACGTCCGCCATTTTTTTCTTGTGCCTTCTCTTTCTTCTTCCGGATCAAGGTATTTTTCATTATTCATCATTCATGATTCATATCGAATGTATCATTTTTTGTAATGCGAATTTCGTGATTAATTAGATTCAGTACATTAAAGCGCATTATTTGTTTGTTACTTGATATATAAATATCTGATTTGATCTGTTAATTCGTGTGGTGATTTATGAGTATGTGTGTATAATTATTTCAGTGGCGGATCTTGATTCTTGTTCAAGGGTGAAGGGGTTCGTTAACGGAAAAATCTTCCCCTGATATTTGGTCTGATTTGAGCTGATTCTGATGTTGCCCATAACTTTATGAATCTGATTTCATGGTATTTTGATCTGGGTAGGTTAGTGGTTAATCTAGAATACATTTACTCAGGGGTGTACATTGGGGTGTTCTGCCGGTTTACGGGTGTATATTTCGTCCGGGTTGATTTCAATTTATGTAAATATTTTGAAAGTCATATTTAGTTCCGGTAAATCTAATTAATTTTGGACAATTTTTAACAGTAGCTTCTGCATATGTGCTAATTAAATAGTAGTTCTAGTCAAATGAAAGTCTAATGGTACATAATTTACTATTAATGGTTGCTTTTATCAAATGGCAATTCTAGGTAGGCTTGGGTATAGATTCATGATTATTAAATTGGTTAATGGGACAGATATTGATTAAATTGTTGCAAATTATGAATTTGAATAATTTAGTTTTTAATTAAATTTTCTGGGTTTTAGAAGGGATGATTTTGAAATGATTAATGGATTGTTGATCTAGGTAGGAGAATTCAGGCAAATGCTGAAGGTGATTCGGATGAATTAGCAAACCCCCCTAAGGTAGAGGAGAAGCTTGGAGCTGTTCCTAATGGGTTATCGACTGATTCCGATGTTGTTAAAAGGTTTAAATCATTAACACCTAATTTTTCTCTAATTCTGTGTTAAATATTTTTCTTTTTGGTGGGATTTCTTCCTTGTTGTTGATGAATTCGAGGGTGTTCGAAATTTAGGGAATCGGAATCCATGTCGAAGAAGACGCTTCGTAATAGTGCGGAGAAATTCGAGTTTCAGGCTGAGGTTTCTCGGCTTATGGATATCATCATTAACTCTCTTTATAGTAACAAAGACATTTTCTTGAGAGAGCTTATTTCTAATGCCTCAGATGTAAGTGCCATGAATGTTACTTATGAACTTGATCATTGCCATTTATCATAATTTCGAGTCATTAAATGATTAAATGTTATAGGCCTTAGATAAGATTCGGTTCTTGTCACTCACTGATAAGGAGGTTCTTGGCGAAGGCGACAATGCAAAACTTGAGATTTTGGTAAGTTCTGATTGATATTTTCTTTTTATGGTGTTTTCTATTGTGTATTCAAAGCTTAGATTTGATCAGTATTAAACAATGGTTGTAGATTAAATTGGATAAAGAGAAGAAAATTCTTTCGATTCGAGATAGAGGTATAGGAATGACCAAGGAGGATCTCATTAAGAACCTTGGAACCATTGCAAAATCTGGCACTTCAGGTATATAACTAATAATTTACTTTCTAAAATGGAGGGGAATTGAAGATATGATCTTGCATTGTTCATACTATTTATGCTTTGTAGTTGAAGATTGATTGATTTACCTGCTTTTCTTTGGTAAAGCCTTTGTGGAGAAAATGCAAACAAGTGGAGACCTTAACTTAATTGGTCAGTTCGGAGTTGGGTTTTACTCTGTGTATCTTGTTGCCGATTATGTGGAAGTAATCAGCAAACACAACGATGACAAACAGTGAGTTTCAGCTTGGCTTACTACTTAGTATTGTCCTCTTTGAATGCTTAACTTGAGTGTCTGCTAATGCATGTGAATCTTCGTTATCCAGACATGTTTGGGAATCAAAGGCTGATGGGCAGTTTGCAATTTCCGAGGACACTTGGAATGAACCTTTAGGTCGTGGTACTGAGATAAGGTTGCACCTCCGAGAGGAAGCTGGAGAATACTTAGAGGAGGCCAAATTGAAGGTATTACACATTTTCTTTCACATGATTACTACATCACCATCTGTATTGCTGCCGGGTATAGCAAATTTAAGTTTACCTAGAGAAGTTTGATAGAAGGTTTACTCCTAGGAATATTTGGGTTACTGTTCGTACCATTTGGGGTAGTTTTATCAACCATATATTTATTTTGTATCTTAATGTTTGCCTCATGGGGGAGGAGACGCACAAAATAAAATAGTGGAGAAAAGTAGGGAAATTTCCAATTTTACTCTTGGTTTTGATGAGGGGGTGTAGTGGTAGGGGAGTGGGATATAGAGGGACTTTATAAATGTAATGGGGCAAAAGGAAGTTTTTGATGCCTTTTTTCTTACCAAATTAAGCGATATAGCCAAGTTTTGGGTTACATCTAAAAATAGAAAATGTAACGAGTAATAATATACGGAGGAACTGATGGAACATCATATTTGGTATATTGTCATATATTCGATAGATATACCTCAAGTATTTTAATATGAGTTGATATATTTTAATAGAAAATGTATCTTAATGCGGAGGAATTCTTTTTTATTTGGGGTGAGTTGGGTAGGCTAGTGAATCCATACCGGAAGACGGGAGAGGAAATAAATTTTTTATGTAGGTGGCGGGAATCGAATTCTTGTCATAACTCTCAAGGGTGAAACGGAAATACCTCAACAACAGGGCTAATCCAAAATTCTTTGGAGAGGGGAAAATTAATATAAATAATAAAAAGGTCTAAGGAGAAATGAGGAAGACACCAAATATTTTGTATACTCATTAAAATAGAATAACAAGCCTCTCAAATGCTTGTAGTGTCTATAAATTTTATCTTGCATTGTAACTTGAATCACATCAATGTATACTTTCACTTCCATTTTCATTTCTATCTCATTCATGCCATTACGGTTTGAGCTCGAATTGATTTTCATTGAATGTTGTTAATTTATGTTGTATGATTGTTGTGATGTTCAGGATTTAGTTAAGAGATATTCCGAATTCATCAATTTCCCTATATATCTGTGGGCAACCAAGGAGGTCGAAACAGAGGTTCCAGCAGATGATGATGATGAGTCTAGCGATGAAGAGGAAACCAGTATGTGAACTGTCTCGAATCCTTTGGTATAATCTTCGTATTTTTTTTTCTGGAGCTGCATGATTAATATTTTGTGGTTATATGACTGCCAAATACAGCGGAAAGCACTTCTGAGGAAGAAACGGAAGAGAAAGAAGATGAATCCGAGAAGAAACCAAAGACTAAAACAATTAAAGAAACAACTTATGAATGGGAACTTTTGAATGATGTGAAGGCTATATGGTTACGTAACCCAAAGGAGGTCACTGATGAAGAATACACAAAATTCTATCATTCATTGGCAAAAGTAAGTTATATTTTTGTTTGTAAACTGCAGTTCTGTAAGTTTCAGTCATTTTAACAATATGTAAATTTGTATCATATAGGATTTCGGTGATGAAAAACCTATGGCGTGGAGCCACTTTACTGCTGAAGGTGATGTTGAGTTCAAGGCTGTTCTTTTTGTTCCTCCGAAAGCTCCTCATGATTTGTATGAGAGCTACTACAACAACAACAAAGCCAATATCAAGTTATACGTTAGGCGTGTGTTCATCTCTGATGAATTTGATGAACTTTTGCCCAAGTATCTCAACTTCTTGAGGGTAATGAGCGTTTGCTTGAGATTTAGCTATTACTTGATTCTGTCGATCTCGTAGCCATGACTCTGATGTCTTTTTTTTTCCAGGGTCTTGTTGATTCGGACACGCTCCCACTGAATGTCTCTCGAGAAATGCTTCAACAACACAGTAGCTTGAAAACAATCAAGAAGAAACTAATTAGGAAGGCCCTTGACATGATTCGCAAGATTGCTGATGAGGATCCTGATGAAAATGAAGGCAAGGACAAAAAGGGTACGTCTTCTTGGACCTATTTTAAATCCATGACTATCGATATGATAATTTCTTTTCAATTCTTGTTCAAATGCTATTATCAACTTAATTGACCATGAAGTGGGTTCAACAAGGGGGAATCTGTGAGTTTGGATCATCATTCTTCATTTCCCAATATCCAAGATTAGATTAAGGCAAAAATACTAGAAACTACCTGACTATACTTTTTTGTAAAAAACTACCTTATGTAAAATTTTTTGCAAAAAAACTACCTTATATAATACATTTTTTTGCAAAATACTACCTTATAACGGTTTTTACCCTTTGACCGTTTAATTTAACCGTTTACCGTCACATGACAGTCACGTGATTCTTTAAACCCACGTTTTTAACATACTCCTTCACTTCCTCTTTCTCTCTCCTTCTTTCCTGGTTTTAACGTACTTCTAAATTGCTATTTTTGTTCCTTTCAACTTTCAAATCTCAAATTAATGGCTTATTAATCCTCAATAAAAACCAATATTGTACTGTTTCTTCATCCGATCAACTGCAATGCACTGATTTTTCGGTGATTAAGCCGATTCTTCAAGCGCCCGAGTTCGTTTGGAAGAAGATGAATCTTTCTCCACTAGATTCTCTAAAATACCCATTTGTTGGTCCTACTTTCTGGGTTGAAAGAATGGGTTTAGAAGAAGAGAGAAAATTTAATTTTGTTGGTTTTTAATAGGTTTTATTTTTATATTGATTTTAATATTTGGGTTCTTAAAGTTTGTGAATTTTGGTATATTTTTTTATGTTACATGCTGTAATTTATACTTTTTCCCGTCTTTTATGTGTTTTTAATGCAAAATTAAAAAAAAAAAATAATCATTTTTTTGGATTGTTAGGAAGAATAATGCTTGTTTGTTCTTGATATTGACTATTATCATATGCTCCTTCCATTTGATCTATTTCTAAAAAAAAAAAAAAAAAACTAAATTAGCTTATTCCCAAGTTAATGCAACCCAACTATTGAGGAACGAGATTCAGTTTCTGTCAAATTAGTTAAAGTTGTGTATCAAATTAGTTAAAGTTAAAACCCAATTCAAGAAAGCAATTTCCTGCAATCAATTTGGGTTGTGAATGAAAAACGCTGAAATGAAGATGGGTTTAAAGAATCACGTGACTGTCACGTGACGGTCAAGGGTTAAATTAAACGGTCAAAGGGTAAAAATCGTTTTTTGCAAAGAAATGTATTATATAAGATAGTTTTTTGCAAAAAATTTTACATAAGGTAGTTTTTTACAAAAAAGGGTATAGATTAATTAGTATCATTGAAATGAGTTATAAGAAGTCATTTGTTATGATACATCAATAGGCCTTGGCTTGTACAACAACTATGATACTGTTGTCCTCAACATTTATCCTTCAGCCTTCTCTTAATCTTATGTCTCGATCCTTCATTATTGTAGATGTTGAGAAGTCTTCGGATGATGAGAAGAAGGGTCAGTACGCCAAGTTCTGGAATGAGTTTGGCAAGTCAATTAAACTTGGAATTATAGAGGATGCTGCCAACAGGAACCGTCTGGCCAAGCTACTAAGAGTTGAAACGTAAGTAAACAAAAGAAAGGTTCTCTTTTAATGGGTTTCAAGAACACTCTATTGTTGTTTTCTCTATTTGTAGAACGAGTTTCAGTAATGCGCTCTCTTTATGCAGTACAAAATCTGGTGGCAAATTAACTTCCCTTGATCAGTACATCTCAAGAATGAAATCTGGGCAAAAGGATATTTTCTACATAACAGGAACCAACAAGGAACAGTTGGAAAAATCTCCATTCCTTGAAAGGCTTACCAAGAAAGGTTATGAGGTAACTTGTTTTCGAATAAATCTTAAAAGCATCTTCTTGGTTCTTTGTCTGCTGGGGCTTCATTGCTTCTATGGCTTCTATTTTTGCAGTTTTAATTTGTAAGTCGTCTTTTGCTGCAGGTTATTTTCTTCACTGATCCCGTGGATGAGTATCTGATGCAATATCTAATGGACTATGAAGACAAGAAGTTTCAAAATGTTTCCAAGGAAGGTCTTAAACTCGGGAAGGACTCAAAAGACAAGGAGCTCAAGGAGTCTTTCAAGGAGCTGACTAAGTGGTGGAAAGGTGCTCTTGCTGTCGACAAGGTGGATGATGTCAAGATAAGCAACCGTTTGGCAGACACCCCTTGTGTTGTTGTGACATCAAAATTTGGGTGGAGTGCTAACATGGAGAGAATCATGCAATCACAAACACTCAGTGATGCGAATAAGCAGGCATACATGAAGGGTAAGAGGGTCCTCGAGATCAATCCTAGACACCCGATCATTAAAGAGCTTCGTGAGCGGGTGGCAACTGATCCAGAGGTATGATCTTGCGGTTACTATTATTTTTCACTTTTTTTATTTGTTCATTTTAATTCCGGATAGGAAAATACGTAAGGAATGTTTCTTATTTCGATAGAGCAAAAAATTCATAGTTCTTTCGGTTTTGAATTTATTATAAGGGACTATATTAAAATGATTCATTTTATTTTGCGTTTTTCTTGTTTATGTGAAGTTATAGATATGATTGTTGCCAAGGGTTAATCAGAACCAATTTTTTATTATCACTTAAGGTTGTGTATATTCGAACCTCAAAACCCATACGGTAGGAGCCATTTGATGGCATTAGGTGATGAAATGTTAAATAATATGAAAAGTTTAGATTTTGCAAGAGCAATATGGCAGTTGATGGAAATGAATGAATGAGGGGAATATTTGTGGGCTGTAGTAAACTCAATCTCTCTTGCAAAAGACGAAATATAATCTGATTTAACATGTCTTGCCCATTACTGTACAATTAGTTGTCGTGACTGTATTCGATTTAAACCTCAGAAAAGGAAAACAAGGACTGGATTTCGTCTAGTTTTGTTCAAAACCTTTTTCCTATTGGCTGTGCCTGTCAGTGAGTAATATTGCATTATCTTTTTATCCAGGATGATAGTGTCAAGCAAACAGCACGACTCATGTACCAGACAGCTCTATTCGAGAGTGGTTTCCTGCTAGACGACCCCAAAGATTTTGCTTCTCGTGTGTATGATTCTGTGAAGTCGAGCCTCAGCATCAGTCCTGATGCTGCAGTCGAGGAAGAAGATGATACAGAAGAGGTAGAAACCGAAACAAAGGATGATTCTTCATCCAAGACCGAAGCTGACGACGGTGTGAAGGATGAATTATAGATGCTTAAAAATAACCTGATTAAATGATCATATCATGGTTTCTTTAACTTCCATCTTGAGAGTAGCTTTTTTGCTGGGTATTTGCACTTCTAAAATTTCAGGAAAAAGAAAGAATTCATTAGATTTGTGAACATATATTAAACAGAATTTTGTTTTACCATCATAGATTTATTATAAGGATTAGTTCAAATGTTTTTGGGTATTTTTGAGAATTCTGTGTTTGAAGCTTTATATGAAAAGAATTTAAGTTAATATATATGACAACCCATCTTAGGGTTATTTACAAAAATCTGATTCAATTGATCCCTGAAGTCTTAATGACAGGTCCTTTTAAGGGAAAGCGTAAACTTTTGGGTTAGTTATTTGACCCGCCTAAATCAAGTTGGGTCATGGGCATATGTTAGGCATTTTGGGTATCCGTTGACTATCTAAAAATATGAAAATTTTTAGTTTGTTTTTTTATTTAAAAAAAGACAGCACGTTGATACTGTTCTTTTGTTAATTGTTGAAAATAGAGGTGTTCATTCGACTTATCAAATCAGGTTTGGATGAGTGTTGTTCGATTTGATTGGATTTCAATTCAATTAATTTTCGGAATGTTGCATGTGCCATGCTTGAGTAAAATCAGTTAGTCACAAGTTGGTTTAAGAATAGTTATTCGAGTTATCGGGTTGTGCCTGTTCAGTGCCAATTGAAGTTTAAGTCAAGTATCAATTAGGTTTTTTTTTGTTTTAAATGAATATCAATTAGGTTTAAGTTGTCATCAGTTAATAATTAATTAGTTTTTCGATTAAAAATCTAATTTAAGCTTTGTTTTTCGAGTAGGATTTGCTTACGGGCTACTATTTTTTAGATTAAATTGCTAGATTGTTTTAAAATTGATGTAAGAACAAGTTCTCTTTTAGTGAATTTCTCTTTTAAGTATAAAACTAAGAGCATAAAAAAGAATTAGAGTTGTATCACATTTTGAGCAAGTTTTCCAAGCAAGGTCATTAATCTATCCTTTCTTCATAACCAATAAGTTGAATACAAATAAAAACTTGTGATACAGCAGATTCTTTAATCTATCCTTTCTTCATGGAAAAAGTAGCTATTGATGCATCTCAAAGTTCGTCATACATGGTTCACAGACCCTGTATAAAATAATGAATGATCATAAGATGACTTAAAAACTATCATGATATAAATCGTGTTAAAATTTTTTAGAAAACATTTTATTATTCCAATGCTATTGAATGACTCCATCTAGGCGGGGTTTCAAAGATGCGTTCGATTCATGCAAGTGTGCAACCTTACCCTTATTAGTGATAACAAAGAGGTTGTTTCCGGTTGACTCTCGGTGATAAACATCATCTCCAACTTCATATGACTTTAAAACGTTCATATGATTAACGAACCATTTTAATATAATAATCCATAATAACCAAAAATCAAATAACCTGGGTTCAATATGACAAAATAAATGGAATGAAAAGAAAATGCGTAAAAAGAAATAAGAATAATATTAAGTTTTAATATATTATTAATTAATTGTTTGGTATAGAGAGGTGGAAAGGGATGAGGTGAAAGAAAGAGAACCAAGGAAAGGGTATTGGTTTCAAGCGAGAAATGAGTGGTAACAATTTAGAGGTATCTATTATCCATTACACTAAATAATGTAATGAGTTAAAATAATCCCTTGCTTAGACATAAAATGCTCATACCAAATACACTCTAAATTTTTGACACCATCGAAATAATCTTACAAAACAGCCTATAAAAAAATAGCTTTACAAAAGTTAAGGCCTTACCAATACACGCTTCTTGAAGGATGAAGTGAGTTCATTAATATCCCATTTGGTTTGGATATACCCATCAACTTTGTTCAGTTCCTGCAAAATAGTACACCCATATTCAACTTCGTAGCTCATTCGACTAACACATTTTCCAATTACAAACAAAAAACATTCCATTAACGCAATGCTACTAAGCAACTTCTACATAAGCGAAATTTAGAGGATTGGATATATACAACCGTCACCTTGTGAAAACAAAGAGGTTAATTTTATGAAAACATCATCTGCAACTTCACAGAATGAGAAGTGCATATGATTTAACGAGTCATTTTACAATAGTCGCTCATAAACCGAAACTAGAAGAACTACAAATCTTTAGGAATGGATACATTGCCTTTTGTGAAACACAGGAAAAACATACCTCAATCCAAGTAGCTAACTTGGGCCTCCCAGATGTAATATGATAGTTCTTCAACTCTAGCAACAGTGGCTGGAACCTCTCTACAAAAGGAGCAAAGGCAATGTCCACCTGAAATAACAACCAGCGCTCATTAGTAATTCTTAGTTCTTAGTTCTTACACTTTACTTAAGGGTTGTAGAATACGACGTCAACTTGTAAAACACTGCCATTTAGCGTATACTTAAGAATAGGAAATAATCCGGGCCGAGCGTGCCGACGCCATGGCCCCAATTATTTAATTAAAATATTATTTATATTGAATTGTGTAACATATAACATGGAAGAATGACTTAGCATACACGATGAGTGTTCAACCCACCCTATATTAGTATCATGGATTCGCCATTGCTTCAGAACACTCATTCTCTTATCCTTCGCTCCCCCCTTTCAATTTTTTTTAAAGTACTGATCTTGCTAAAGGAGTTTGGATTAAAAGATCATACTTCAGACGATGATAAATTTTCATAGCATTACAACTTCCAACAGTAATCAGGAACATTGAGCTCATTTAGGATTATTAATATCAAGCTAGTGAAATCGAATAGCCAAAAATAAGCAGAATCAGACATGAGACAACAAAACCCTGATAGACAACTTTGTAATATCTTTGTATCTTTAATTGATTCACCAGATGCAAACATACATGCTCAAGTATCAACCAATAAAGAACTGTCAACTGTCATTAGCTTACCGCACTGAATTGGCCAAGGAAGAAAGGCCCATCATCAAATTTAGAAAGAGCCTCTTCTATTTTATCCAATGCAGCAACTATCAAGGAAAACAAAACAAATCATTTCATTTACTCAAATCAAGCAATGTGAAGAAGCTTAGAAAAGGAGAGGATTTCGACTCATACCCAAATCACCTTCAGAGCCCCCTTTGAGATAAGAGACAGTAGCACCCCCAAAAGTGCCAGCATAAGCCATCATCTCTTCAGCAAATTCATTTTTAGCAGGATCCTGCATGAATTTTTATGGCGGAATGAAAAACACTTAAAAAGATTAAAATTTAGCAATCCAAGATATCGAAAGAAGCCAACTTACATCAGGAAAAAGCTTTGGTCCTTCAAAGTGAGTATCCAAATACTTCAGCAAATCGAGGCTCTCTCCTGTAACTTTATTGTTGTGCTCCAAAGCAGGCACCTATATCAACCAATAAAGATACATGTAAAATATCTGATACCAAAGAAAAATACATGCATGTAATCGTATTCCTTGAAACGGCCCAAAACGCTAGTTTCTTTACGCCTAATGAAAATATTGATTTGGTTTTTTAAAACCTTTACAACACGTTCAATGCGATGCGACCTTGTTTTTTCACTATGCTCGAATATCTTGTTAGAATAAGAAATCAACAGTTTTGCTCCTTAAAAAACCCAAGTATTGATTTGAGAAAGGTGTCAGAGCAAACTTCACCACTTTAGACAAATGATAGTTCCTTCAAACCATTAGCTTTATCAAAATAAAAACTTAGAAGTGCAATAACAATAGAAAGCAAGTAGTATATAGCAAGTTTGCAATACATCAGACACAACTTGCCTTGGCAGGTGGGTAAACATCCTTGTACCAAGTAGGCTTGTCATTTAAACTAATGGGGACTAATTGAATTTCATCCTGCAACCCCTGAAAAATTACAAGACAAATATTACAAGAGTGCTCTACATAATGCCTAAAAGAAAAAATCAACAAAAAGTGGAATCAAAGGAGTAGAGATGCACTGCGTCAGTTGTGTGCATAATAATTAGTAGCTTTTGCAACTGAACATTGCTTATCCAAATTATACGCAGAGCATATTAACATTACACAGTAGAGGATAATAAACGAACCTTGTAATTCATAGCAATCCAGACACGCTGGGCATAAGGGCATGTATAGGCAGTGTACAGCCTGTAAAAATGAAGTAAAAGACTATCATGTAACTCACGTCAAAATGATAAAAGCTTCCATAATCATAATATTTTAGTGTATATAAATGATGACAACATGTTGCTTCTTTGTCAAATTATATAATACCTTATAGATAAACCAATTGAGAATATGATAACCTAGCTGGTTTAGTAGAGTAACCAGGTTCATAGCTTTAGACTATGATTTTGCGGATATTGCATACCAGGCGGAACAAAGATACACTAAAAACTTTTAAGATCTTTTTTGTAAAAAAAATTGAGGTATAAAAATAAATAATTAAACTAAAGCAAAAGTAATGTAAACTAAGTAAACTAATAATTGAGACATCTAAATTTAAGGGTCCTATGCAATTGAATACCTTGCACATGTTCAGAACCACCTCTGTTGCAAACCGTATTATGATCTTGTATGGCAGAAATTTTTTTCACTATGCTCTAAAACTACAATTATATATTAAATTAAACAGATGAAAAATATCTGAATATTAAGGGGAGGACTTATAATATAAATTAAATCCGTTCTTATTTGTTTTTCCCTTTTTCCGAAATGAAAATTTCATAGCTTATATAAATATACTTAGTTATCACTTTATCATGAAAATTTTTCATCCGAAATTGATATGACGTCTTCATTGAAAACACAAATAGAAGTATACATATCGCTCATGTATTTTCTAGCATAAACTAATAGTTCTATTTGACATGCTTAATTCTTTACTACCATATTTGAAACAACCAATAGCTTAGGCAATAAATTAATCTCATAATTGAATGCAAAAAATTAATTTATTCTCCATTCCTGCAAATCTGCTTAAAACGTGCACACTGCACAATATTGAACACATGATTAATTTAAGTAGCTTTTGCACGGCAAATCTTCAAATTTAAGAAACTCGCAAATCTGTAAAGCAGTGATAAGAGAACGGTAAGAAAAGAAAATTAAAATACCTAGGTTTTCCATCGAATTGAGTAGGTTTCTCGGAAGTGGAATCCAGAATTGGTGGAAGATTTTCTCTAATAACATCAAATCGTCATTGATTATAAAGTCACAAACATCATTCAATATGAGATTGCTACTCAAAACATGAATAGAAACTGCAAAGAAAGATTGAAATTCATAAAGAATGGCAAAGAATAATTAGTTGATATGATTTCTTACATTTTAGCCATGGTAGAAGCTTGCGAAATACGTCAATGGTGATGTTTCTAGGTTGTTCTGCAGTTGGATGGAAAATGGGGAAAATACAGAATGAAGAATTGAACCACTTTATAGACGTTCGGCAGTGGACGATTACAAATGTTATGTGTGTGAAATGTCCGACCAATAAATGTCATTACATCTTTTTCAACAAGTCAATTATTTGGTGTATTAATGGTAAGAGCTTTGATCACGTTTCATCAAATATAGCGAAGTAGTGGATAAATATAGAATGTTTTGTGTATTACCTTCTTTGGTGTGTACTTTCGAGGTGAAATCTTGCACCAAAAACTTGAATATCGACCGAGATAAGTGCAAATATCCGTTTCAGAACGCGCAAATATTCGTTTCAAAACAACCAAAACGGGCGATATGCGCACAGTGATGTGCCGTTTTTTAAAAGGACGTTACAAATCACGAGTTATCAAAACAGTTAATTTGGAAAATTGTATCAACTAGGCCATTCTGTGTCAACTCTACCGAGTTTCGACATTATGACATAGGTTACCTCTTTTTCTCTTTATTTGGGTTACGCAAATCCATTTTCTAAATTCTAACATCTCCTAATGTACTTTTCATTGAAATGTCTAATGATTAGCTATGTGAATCTTAGCATCAAATTTATTAGCTTATCTTATATGAAACCGTCTCACCATTACACGAATTCATATAATTAATTAATATATTTTTCTAATTAATTACTTGATACACTAAATATATATGAATCAGCACAAAAAAATAGTCTCGCAATAAAATTCTCTCATTAAAATGTTTGTGAGGAATCACCTTTCTTTTTATCTTTAACCTATAAAGCCATAGCAATTTTTTTTACTTCTTCGTCTAAGTCATATTAAAAGTAATATTAAGACGAATTGAGTCCTATATTGCAATATACTTAAAATTTCAATCACGAATATCCATCTTATTACAAGCACACTTTATAAAGTGTTATTAAATGCGTCAATCTCATATATAAGTGTGAATGAATAGATTTTTACGCATAGATATACACAATTTTTTTTGTAGTGGTCGGGAAGATGATATCATTATAACGTTCAAAAGTAAGACTCGCTCGTAGCTTCACTGTTTTATAATTGTTTATTTACAATACAAATAACTAAATTAGAAAATAACTATGTACATTTTCTCCATTCTTTTTTGAGATTGAACTCAACAAAAATGTGATCATAAAATAACCGAAATTAATTTTATAATAACGCTCCTATTTGCAACGAATTTTGAATATGCTTGGATGGATTTTAAACGGGTTATTGTATCATCGTGTAGCTATGATTGTAGAAGAAAATTGTTCGTCGAGGAAAAAAATCATAAAACAACAACAAAATGAAGAATTGATGAAACAACAATGAAGATAATCACAAGTTTCTCGGCAACAATAACTTTTTTGCTTGCATTGGACAAAAATTGACCACCTCCTACGCAAAATTTTTCATGACATGTATCAATTCCAAAAAAGGTTCCAAATCCAGATCCAGATCCAGATTCAGATCCAGATCCTGATCCTGTGTTTGAATCAGTTGGCGAAGGTAATTGAGAATCAAGTGATGATTTTTGCTGGCTGCAAAATTTAAAATATCTTCATGTTAGACTATTGATTGAAAACATAAAATAAGTAAATCAAATACAATACCAAATCATTAAATTTTGATATCAAATTAAAAAAAAAAAATTCTCACCATAAGATGGATCCATACTCAAAATACTCAAAGTTACACTTACATAAGAGTTAACTAAATAAAAGCAATTTTTTTTATTTAGTCAGTCCATATTAAGTTAAAACTTATAGACAATTTGTTTGTTTTGTCTTAACATAAATTTTATTAATATCAAAATTTTTAGTTAATAGTAATAATTATAATTAGAGATATGGTTGTGTATAATTGATAAAGCAAAAAAGAAAAAGAAACAATTTTTCTTGGAAGGTGGGAGTATTAAGTTATGTAACAATTTTTCTTCTAATTATAAATTTTTTTTCTCTTTAATAATTTTTTTAAAGCGTTAAGTAAAACTAGCTGCTTCAATTTCATACTCCCTCCCATTCAAGCTAGTAGTCCAATTTAGTTTTTCATACTTGCGAGACAACGTTTTAACCCTTAATATCTCTAATTGTTCTTAATTAAAAATTATAAAAAATAGCTATTAATAATCCTTGTATTGAGACGAATTAAATAAGATCCCACATGATGACTATGTTTTTAAAATATAGATTATGAATAAAATACAAATTAAGAGTAAAAAGTTAATTAACAATGATCAAAAATAAATGGGACAACTAGCTTACATAGAAGGGAGTATAATAATAATAATAATAATAATAATAATAATAATAATTGTTTTAAGTTATGTTGAAATATAGTGACTCGAACAGAGGAAGCTCCGCGGGGCGCGGAGTGCGTTCTGTCTTCATTTCGCGGCTCGCGTAATGACGGTTTCTTGGCACGTTTTTGGCCGTTACTCTTAGTCTTTGACGGTTTCTTTTGTATTTTCTTAACCCTAATTTCTTTTTATTATGAGGTATACTATATAAAGGCCCCATGTAATTAGAATTAAAATATGATGCAATGCAAAACACAAAGTGAGGAAAGCTAAGAGTGAAAAAACTTGGAGAGCCATTGTTGTGGTTTCTCGTGTTCTTCTTGTAATCTCTCGATTTATAGTGAAAAGTTTCTTCTTGGTGCCGGTGGATGTATCTATCACGTTGATAGTGAACCACGTTAATTTCTTGGTGTGATTTTTTTTATTGTTTGTTTGAATCTTTATTGTTTTCGATCTTTGCTTCCGATGTTGCACAACAAGTTATATGTAGCTGGTTTGACTTACTGGAGTCGAATAGTATTGGCTAATAAACTAGCTGTTACAAAGATATTTGGCAAAAATTATTTGTTGGTCGTACCAAAAACCTAAAAACTAAAAAAAAAAAAACTACTATGAATAACCTTTTAATTTTTGCTTAGATTAACTCTGTATGTAACTTTGCTCTTGAGGCAACGAAGTCACTCATATTCCTCTTTATACAAGGTTCTAGATTTTTAGAGGTAAGATTGACCATATTTCTCCAGTCCTCTTTTTAAAAAGAGTACGAGTATAAATTGGCCATCACTTTTTCTCACACAAATCATATTTTCGAACAGAATATTGGTCGATAATGATAATGATAATTAACACTTTGTCATAAAAGAAAGCACAATATCGCCAACATGCTTTAAAGTTTTATAAGACTATATTGAAAGTGTAATTTGACAAATAAAATTGTAAAGGTTCAAAAGAATTAGACAAATTCAAATACGATATGAAAGGAATAAAGTATGCCCACGTACGAAGCAAAAATAAAAGTTTAAAGGGATTTTCAAAGAAAAGTTGGGAATAGATAATTCATCAGGATAATATTATGTAATGCACGAAAGATGGCTTAAAACTACGCCGTATATAACAAAATATAAAATTTAGAAAATAAAAAATTTAAATTCTTATGATTATGATTATAAAAATATGGATATTGTTCCGGTACTGCACAATTTTATTTATTTATTCTAAATTATAATTTGTATAAAGTATGAAAATAAAAGTTTAAGAAATATATTGTACATTATATTAGAGCTGTGTTCCATTTTGCTCTACACAATTGTATACTTTGCGTTGTATTTTATTCTTTTGATTTAGCTGTTGTTTGTGAAGCTTTTTTTAATATCAAATAATTCACATGAAAAGATTCAAAGGATTAATAAATCAATCATTTGTATTTACTTTTATTGTGTTATAATATACATAGATATTGTGCATGATCTCATCGATTCCTTTTGATAAGTTAAAACATATTTAGGTAAAATATTGTATAATTTATTTCAACGTAAATATTATTAATATTAACTTTTTAATTTAAATTATACATAATTATAGATATTGGTAATTAAATTATACCATTAATAAGTATGCAGAATTAAATAAAACACTTAGGTTTATTTGAAGAGAATACATGTTTTGAAAATACAAGATATCTCTTTTTTTTTTTTCCTTTATCTCTATTTTGCTCAAATGAACTTACATTTTTACTAATATAATAACATATGTTTACTAAGCTGAATATATCTTTATTTATTTATGTTATCCTTTGTTCTCCCTTTTACACGGTGGTGAGTTTAAGACGTTAGTAAAAGTGAGCCAAACACACAACTATATATGTCTGATGAGCCAACTCAATTGTTTTTTGGTGTTATAATATGCTATAATTTTTTTATTATAAGGAAGAGAAAAAAAAACTAGATGAAAATTCGATTTCAGCCTCTCGTCCAAAAAAGACTGTAATAGCTCTAATTGAGATGAGACAGTCCCAATTTTGTACACAAATTAATATTAATAGCAATTTTAACAAATAACTCAACTTTTAAAGTGAGAGTATAATGAAAAAAGTATAACTATTAAAAAACAAATAATATTATTTTATATTTATATCGAATTGAATTTATTATATGAAACAAAATTTACTTTTATTAAAGGTAGAGCAATAAACTAACCTTGTTAAAGAGGGGCAAAATGTAATGGTGTAATCAGCAGCCATACATGTATATGTGCTTGTTGCATCATCAAAAGCATAGCTATATGCATGTGGACATGATGTCTTAAACATTTGTGCATACAAAGATGGCGTACATCTATTCGGAGATCCGTATTCTCCACTACAACAATATTCCGGAGTCCCGAATGCACCACATGCACTCTTACATGCATCATTTTTACCCACCCGTAACTCATTCGGGCAATGCTGATTTAAGTCCGATGCACAACCCGTTGTCAGACACGACCCAGACCCGCCTTCGGCTTCTACCACCATTGGGATGTTGAACCCGTCTACCAGGCTTACATCATAGTAGTCATGATCACCTAGATCGATTAGAAAAAGTCATAAATTTAAATTAAGAGGTTAATATACATAAACGTATTATTAGTATTATTAAAATAATTTTTAGTTAAATAATTGAAATTCCACGTACATAAATTAGAATTTTTGCGTTCAAAAGTTGTAGAAATTTTCGTACTACAAATCTCTAGTTTCATTTATCTTTCTTTAATTTAAATTTTCCTAAATTTCGTAATATTTAATAAGCTTTTATTATTTATATGCACGCATTCAATTTTTTTATATTTATTCACTATAAGATAAATATACTAATTAATAAAAAATTGAATCTTAAGAGTGAGTGAAGTATTATTATATTAAGATATGTAAAGCGATAAATATAATAAAAATTAATTTTTCTTATAAAAAACTTGATGATTACATTGAATAGGTATAATAAATAAATAGAATCTTGAAGACAAGTGACTTATTTATTGGCCAACTTCATAAGCATAAAATTATGCAAAATATTTTCCAAAATTAAATTAAAATTTAAAATAGTGGATAAAAACATTTTAAAAGATGGACCACAAAAATTAAAAATAAAATAACAAATTTTATCGATTTCAAAGTAATTAATTAGAGAAATAAATTATTCATATGAATTCGTTTTATTGTAATACTGTCTCGACAAGCTGATGAAATTAAATAGAGCAAGTATATGGAGCGGAAGGGCGAGACCTCCCCAGCCCCCATGTACCTTGGCCACTGACCTGGACCTGATCCAATGGTAAACTCAGCAAGGGTAGCGGGTGGGTTAGCCCCTAACCCGTTGCATTCAATCTGACCCGACCCACAATCAGCTGTAGAACATGCCCAAGTTCCTGAGGTTGGGTCAAGCCCACATCGGGTTCTAGCCCATATTCGGCCTGACCATCCTGGTGAAGCTTGAAATGATTTGACCCCACCAGAGGAAAGTTCGAAACCAGTAGAACCCAAATCCGGGCTTCCTGCATTGGGTAATAATCCGGGCCAAACTGTATAATCACACTTATTTAGTAATGTAATTGTTGCATCACCCAAAGATTTATCATAGAACAAGAAATGTAAGAAAAGGAAAATATAAAAAAGTTGATAATAATCCATGATGATGAGATAAACTTCATAAGAGATTTTATATGAAGAATAATGAGAAGAGGAAAGTGGAGAAAGTTGTCAAGTGGTAAGTAAGAAAAGAAAGAAGGAAGAGGGGGAAAGGAAACGAAATACGCGTACCTCTATTTATAATTGAATAAAAGATCTTAGCACTTTTGCGGAAGAATCTAGACTTAGGTCTGTTTAGGTTTTGATCGGAGTTTTTTAGCAGAAAAGTTTTACTGTCTTCTATCTGCTTTAAATGTACAATCATTTGTTTTTACACGATTGATAATGCACTAAATTGATCTTTAATATCTGTAATTGTGTATAACTAAAATTATAAAAAATTATATTAATATATAAAATTCACATTGATACAAATTCAACAAAATTTCATTTAATTATATTTGGAACTTGTTAATTAAGAGTATTTGTGAATACTAAATAGTGCAAAATTAAGAGTCTAGACAAATGAAGTGGATATGAGAGAGTATTAGTATTGAAATGTACATTAATATATGGCGTAAAAGAATGATATTTCGATTTAGGGATGGCGCCAAATTATACCATAAACTTTAAGGCTCTATTTGTTTTATTTTTTTTAAAAAAAATTTAGGGAGTTATATACAATTAGACACCCTGCACATGCTTAGAACCAACTACCCTTATTCGCGTTGTTTTAACATACAAATATATACGTATATATAGAGATAAGTGTTTGATCCACCTTATTACACAAGTATCTTGGACTGGTGCTATGCAAATGTAATTATCTCCATGGATGTGAAGGAAAGTGATGAGAGAGGAGTGAAAGTGGAAATCTAGTTGTTGGCAGTGGTGGATTCAGGAATTAGAGTTTTAGGGGCACCAATAAATAGATGAAGTGCCAGAAGAGTTTCGTTTGTGAAATTAACAATTAAATTTTTCATTTTTATTTATGCAAATTTCCAAAAGAAAATAACGTAGATTACATTCTTATGCAAGAAGACCCGCTAATGCACAAATTGAGAATTCTTAACCTTTATACTCGAAGACCTCATGGAGCATTAGGGATGATAATATAAGGTTGTCTTTTATGTTTCAGTTTCCTTATTACTAGCATCTTGCATTATATATCCCTATAAAATAATTATCCTTTCAGATTAATGATAAAACATAGATAATTTATTAAACTTAGGAAAAAAAATATAAATGATAAAGTATGTTACGAGCAACGATAGCACAACAGGAGACAACAGGTCTCCGGTGGCAGCGGCGGTGACTGACGACTGGTGGATGCTATATTATTTTGACTCAGATATGGGTATCGTATACGGGTGTGGATTCTAGGATCCGATACGAAAATTTAAAATTCTAAGATACGTGAATATTGTCTTATTATTGGATACGACTATACGAGCAATGGGACATTGCAAAATAATTTTAAAAAAATAATTTTTTTCATAATGCTCATTATCAAGATAAAAAAAAACATGTTTCATTAAAAGTTAAACAAAACCTTAATCTAATAAAGAAAGAAACAAAGAGTCAAAGAATAGTAAAAATTACTAGTAAAAAAAAATTACATAAAGTAGTAGTGTGGTAGAAAGAGTATGTGTCAATGATAATACAAGTTTCTAAAAACAATGCTAAAAAATTACTTCTAAAACGTAATTAAAAGTTAAAAAAAAAGGTAAAACTTCTTAAAAAGCTTTTATTTACCTTCTTCCTCATTTACCAAACAACTTTAACTTAATATTCAAGACGAAAGGTAAAAATATTTGGTTTTTTTTAAAAATTATTCCCGGGGCACATGCCCGGGAATGCCCATACCTAGATCCACCCCTGGTTGTTGAGAGTTTGTTCAGTTGATACTTTAAGTGAGGATTCAGCATGATGTGGGAAGCTTTTGTGTGTATTACATGTTGGATTTACTTTTACTAAATATAAATAGTAAACATACCCAACATGACGCTTGGCAAGAGCAATAATGTTTAAGCGCTTGTACGCAACAAGATTTACGTATAGAGTTGACTGTATATGTGTATTTAAATGTCATAGGGATACATTCGAAAACCAATTAATAAGTGGAGTAACCCACTAAATTTATACTTTTTACGTTTTAAATTTTTTGTAATATTTACGTTACTTTACTCATCAATAATTTTGTTTATATGTATTTTAGCTCTACTTATGCATAAGAAATAATATAGTCACGTGAGATCTTATTTTATTCACTTGTCTAGTTTTTAATTATATATGTTTCATAATTTTTTGTCGAGCGAAATAAAGATATTTACTATTTAGAATCAAATTAGTCTTTAAATAATGTATAAAATAAAATATTGCAAGTAATTTGAAATGAAAAAAATATGTTAGTCATCCACATATTTAATATTTTATCTCATTTAAATATTCATCTCACTTTTCCATAAAATACCACAATATACATTTTTCTTAATTTCTCATTCATTTGCCAATGAAGCAATTTAATTTTTAAATTTTAGAAATTCGAGTTTCAATCAAACAAAACTTATAAGACTTTTTAGATAGAATGAAAAATCAACAAAACTAATCCTCATTAAAAAAAAAAGTTGAACAACATTTATCCATTTCTATAAAAAGAGGAAACAAAATAAAATTAAGGAAAAGGAATTAAGAAAGATTCAGAATTTAGATAAAGAAAAAAAGGGCATTATTATTTGTCGCCACCCTTTTCATTTTATCGCCACCCCCTCCTAATGAAATTACAAATTTGCCCCTGATTTTTAAAAATTTACAAATTTGCCATTGAGTTAATAAATTTTCATTTTCATTTTTTTAAATTTTTTTTAATTATTTTTATTTATATTATTATTGTTATTATTATTATCATAGTTATTATTATTATTATTATTATTATTATTATTATTATTATTATTATTACGGTTATTATTATTATTATTATTATTACGGTTATTATTATTATTATAACGGTTATTATTATTACGGTTATTAATAATAATAATAATAATAATAATAATAATAATAATAATAATAACATTAATAATAAAAATAATAATAACAAAAAAAATTTTAAAAAAAAATATCAGTCGCACAAAACGTGCGACTGACAGTCGCATGTTTTGTGCGACTAATATTTTTTTTTTTTTTATTATTATTAATTTTATTATTATTATTATTATTATTATTACGGTTATTATTATTAATTTTATTATTATTATTATTATAAATATTGTTGTTGTTATTATTATTATTATTAAATTATTATTTTTGTTTTAATTATTATTGTTATAACTGATGTAAAAAAGAAAGCATAAAAATTGACAAACACAAAACACACGGAATTTACGTGGTTCACCGACAATGTGTCGACTAAGTCCACATGCAGAGGAGAGAAAAATTTTATTACTAGAAGAAACCCAAAATACATATATTGGCTAGATTATAGAAAATAAAAGTTTATAAATTACTCCAATACATAAAACTTTAGCCAAAACAGATTTTTTTGGGATGATGCAAAACTAATGCCCAAGACTCCTTTTATAAGGAGAAGAATAACAAGCCTTTGTTATTCTTCGGATGTGGGATAATGATAAACATTAATCTTCCAATGTGGGATAGAAGATTGATGTTTGTCATTATCCCACATTGAAAGATTAATGTTTTTCATTATCCCACATTGGAAGATTAATGTTTATCATTATCCCACATCGGAAGAATAACAAAGGCTTGTTATTCTTCTCCTTATAAAAGGAGTCTTGGGCATTAGTTTTGCATCATCCCAAAAAAATTTGTTTTGGCTAAGGTTTTCTATATTGGAGTAATTTATAAACTTCTAATTTCTATAATCTAGCCAATATTTGTATTTTGGGTTTCCTCTAATAATAAAATTTTACGCTTTCTTTCTTACATCAATTATAACAATAATAATTAAAACAAAAATAATAATTTAATAATAATAATAATAACAACCATAATATTAATAATAATAATAAAAAAAAAAAAATTAAAAAAAAAATACAAGTCGCACAAAACGTGCGACTGTTTTGTGCGACTGTCAGTCGCATGTTTTGTGCGACTGGTTTGTGCGACTGGTATTTTTTTTTTAATTTTTTTTTATTATTATTATTTTTATTATTAATTTTATTATTATTATTATTATTATTAATAACCGTAATAATAATAACCGTTATAATAATAATAATAATAATAATAATAACAATAATAATATAAATAAGAATAATTAAAAAAAATTAAAAAAAAATGAAAATGAAAAGTTATTAACTCAATGGCAAATTTGTAAATTTTTAAAGATCAGGGACAAATTCGTAATTTCATTAGAAGGGGGTGGCGATAAAATGAAAAGGGTGGCGACAAATAAGAATCGGGAAAAAAAAATCCTCCACTCACTGTCTTGTCTCCTCCTCATTTTTTTGTCATAATAATAATTTTTTTTTTGTATAGTAAAATGGTTGCACTTTCTTTTTCTTTCCTTTTTGGGAAAATGATTTAAGTATAACCATGAGGTTCAACTCCCAATTTTGATCTTTTAATTAAAAGCCTTGCTATTTTTACATCCAAGTTGGATTATTTTCCTTTAAAATTTATCCTTGATTCCTTAAATTTTATTTTCTTAATTCCTTAATTTTTACTATAATTGGTTTTTCCCCTTTATTTAAGTTCTAGAAAGTAGATATATTAAGTATAGTCTTTACATAAATATCACCGTACTTATTAATAAATTTATGCTATGCTTGAAAATGATATAATTTCATTCGGTAATTTAAATTATCTTAAATTTAATATTTGATAAATTAAAAAAATAAATTTAATTTGTATCGATTTCAACATTGTTTTATAAGTAGTTATAATTGAGAATTTGAAAATGATTTTAGAAATTTATAATTCTCATATCATTTATTTATAAAATCGTATAATTAAATCTACGATTTAAATGAAATATTTATTCACAAATACTAACTCGTTTTGTAATATGAAAACATCCTTCTTGCTTTAGCTCTAATTTAATGAGTTTTAGTGACATTAATTTAATGGGATGATAATTCACAAATACTAACAATTATTTTATCGAATAATTTTAATTTACATCGGTAATCAAAATATAAATACTAACAACTATAATTATACCAGTACAGTTAGTCCCTGTTATCCCATTATTCCCAAATGGTCAACCAAATCAGAAAGGGACCTACAAGAAGTCAAGCTTTAAAAAAAGCAAGATTGAGTAACCGACATTGCTTTATTAAGACCCTCTGAATAACATAACCATATATACAATGACACCAACTTAAAGGGCATCTCTTTCTACAATCATCCACGTCATTATGTCTATATTTTGCGTGGATCGCACCTTCCACTTATTTTTTTCATGAGACCAAAAAATTAGGCGAGAATTTTATATTTTTTTTATTTTATTATCTCATAGGTGGATTTTAAGTTGTTTGAGAAAATTAAAATCTGAGTTTTTTAGTTAAAACTCAATAACAAAAATGATAGACGAATTAATTAAACACATATGCACGAGTTTTTATGCTAATATTTACTATATTCATATCAAACTTTATTTTCTATATATTATTAATTTATCTTAAAAACCTTTCAAATTAAAATAGAAAATTTTACTAATAAAAAAAATTGAAGAATATATATCATTCAATGGAAAATAACAATAAAAAATGATATAGTTGGCCACTATTTTACATTGTTTATTCTAATGTTTCTTTTGTGTGTTTTCTCATTTATTATTGTTTTGCATGTGTTGCAGAACAAAATCCTTGATTGATTCATCCAAGTTGTGATGAAATGAATGAGTTGAAAAACGAAGAAGAAGGAAGATGGATAAGGCTTCACAGAAGCTTCTTGAAGAAATTCCCTTTTAGGAAAAAAGTTTTATTGCTTTTATTTTCTATTTCTTGTTTTTGAATAACAAAATACCTAATGTATATATACTACTTACAAAATATCAAAGGAAATAAAAAGAGCTATAAAAAATGCTGAGTCATCAAGAAGGTATCAGTACATATATACCAATACCCCCCCTCAAGCTAGGGAGGCTGTTCAGGAAGCATGCCTAGCTTGTGAACAAGTTTGGAGTGTTGAGCAGCAGAGAGGGGTTTGGTGAGAACATCCGCCAGTTGTTCTGTTGTAGGAAGATAGGAGAGTTCTATGAGACCTTCCATCACTTTCTCCCTGGTAAAATGACAATCTAATTCTACATGTTTAGTTCTTTCATGAAAAACCGGATTTCTCCCAATATGAATGGCAGATTGATCGTCACATCTGAGCTGGACAGGAAGAAGATTGGAAAGTCCTAACTCTCTTAGAAGGTTGACAACCCAAGTGATCTCAGCTGAGGCTGCTGCCATGGCTCTGTACTCTGCCTCAGAAGAGGACCTGGAAATAGTACTTTGCTTCTTGGATTTCCAGGAGATAGGAGAGTTGCCAAGAAGAAGAATATAGCCAGTGACTGATCTTCTGGAATTGGGGCAGGATGCCCAGTCAGAGTCAGAGTAAGCTTGCAAAGTAAGTTGAGTATTAGCATTCAAGAGTATGCCCTGGCCAATGGTTGCATTGACGTATCTAAGTACATGTTGGAGAGCTTGAACATGAGGGGTTCGTGGGTGTTGCATGAACTGGCTAAGAGTCTGGACAGCAAAAGATAGATCAGGTCTGGTGTGAGTGAGAAAATTGAGCTTCCCAACCAATGACCTATATTGGATTGGATCGTGATAGAGTTCACCTTCATCTGCTAAGAGTTTGATTGTGGTTGGCAAAGGGATTTTAGTTGTTTTACAAACATCCATATTGCAGTCTTGAAGGAGTTCTTTGGTGAACTTCTTCTGTGTTAATATTACACCTTGCTGCACATGTGTAACCTCAATACCAAGAAAGTAGTTAAGAAGACCAAGATCCTTTATGCTAAATGTAGAATGGAGATGCTGTTTGAGGTTTGAAATGATAGAAGATCAGCACCTGTGATGATAATATCATCTACATAAACAGCCACGATGGTTAAGCCTGAAGTCGAATTCATTAAAAACAGGGAATAGTCATTCTTTGATTGCTTGAACCCTTGTTGCTGTAACTCTTGTTTAAGCCTGATGAACCATTCTCTGCTTGCTTGCTTTAAACCATATAGAGATTTGTTCAATTTACATACCTTATGTTCTGGATTGGAAATACCTTCTGGCATCTTCATATATACTTCTTCAGTCAAAGTGCCATGTAAAAAGGCATTGTTTATGTCAAGTTGGTGCAGGGGCCATTTGTTCCTAGCAGCAATGGCAATTAGGCATCGTATAGTGGTCATTTTGACAACCGGAGAGAATGTTTCTTGGTAGTCAATGCCATATTTTTGAGTGAATCCCTTTGCAACTAAGCGAGCTTTAAATCTTTCCACTGAACCATCTGCTTTCAACTTCACTTTATAAACCCATTTACACCCAATTGCTTTATTCCCTTTTGGTAAAGACACCACATCCCAGGTATGGTTGGTTTGGAGAGCTTCAAGTTCTTGATTCATGGCTGCAACCCATTTTTGGTTTTGAGATGCTTCTGAGTAGCTTGTTGGTTCAATGATTTTGCAATTTTGTTCAATAATGCGTCTGTTATCAGCTGGAATGGAGGAGAATTGAACAAGATTACACCAATGCTTGTTAAGCATGGTAGCACATACATAGTCTTGCATCCAGGAGGGCTTGTTATGTGTTCTGGAAGATTGTCTTGGTGGTGGAAGGTTGTTTTGTGAGGGATCAGGTTGAGGTGAGATGATTTGAGAAGGTTGTGGAGAGTCAGACTCTTTAACAGTAGAATGGTCAATTTCTGTGTTTGGAGATGAATTTGTGGTATGGTAGGAAAGTGGTTCAGGTAAGGGAGGAAAAGAAGAAGGATCAATTGTTGTTTGAGCAGGGAGGAAAATAGGTGAAGAATTTAGAGGTGAGGCAGCAAAATGAAAAGGAAAATGTTTTTCATGAAAAACAATATCTCTAGTGATAAGAATCTTGTTTGTATCAAGTGTCAGTACCTTATAGGCTTTTTGATGAGCAGGATATCCTAAGAATACACATGGGATGGCTCTTTGGTCAAATTTGGTTCTATGAGATTTGTTGGTAGAGCAATAACATAAGCATCCAAAGATTCTGAGATGCTCCATAGAGGGCTTATTTCCATGTAGCTTTTCATAAGGAGTTTGAAAGGAGATTGTCTTCATTGGCATCCTGTTGATAAGATGAGTGGCACACAACAAACATTCACCCCAATACTGAATAGGAACTTTGGATTGAAAGTATAATTCCCTTGCTGTTTCCAACAAATGTCTGTGTTTTCTTTCCACAGTGCCATTTTGCTGTGGTGTGTTAACACAACTTTTCTGATGTGCAATACCATACTTTGTGTAAAGTTGTAGAATATCTCCTTCACAAAATTCTTTTGCATTGTCTGACCTTATGGTCATAATGTTAGCTTGAAACTGTGTTTTGATGAAATTAACAAATTGATATAACAAACTTACCACATCACTTTTGTGCTTGAGTAGGAAAATCCATGTATGTCTAGAAAAATCATCCACTATAGTCAAAAACATCTTACAATTGTCATGGGTCTTGACCTTGTAGGGGCCCCATACATCTATATGTAAAAGTTCAAAGGACTTCTTGCTTTTAGAAAAACTTTTAGGAAATGGTAACCTTGTTTGCCTTGCTTGTGGGCATATTTGACATATGAAATCTGTGCTCTTATTACTCTTATTTATATTACATATACGATGTAATTTCTTGAATGGCAAGTGACCAAGCCTCAAGTGCCAGAGCTTGCTTTCTTCTGAATTTTGTGCAGCAACACCAGTGGCAGCAACTAAATCAGCTTCAGAATTATGATTTGTGGCTTCATCTACTGCATACAATCCTGACTTCAATTCACCAAGAACCAGGGAACTACTGCAGAATATCATCATTCATCATCATCTTCATCTTCTTCAACTACTACATACATCCTCTTTCGTATGTTCTTTCCTGCTTGACCTTAGAAATCTTTGGTCTTTACATGTCATATTTAGATTAACGTTGAAGCATTAATAGAAAATTGGATTTGGCTAGATAATATGTGGCCGGTAAATAAAAATAATTTATTTAGATTATAGTAAATATAAAAATTTTCGTTAAATATGTAATTTCTTTTGTGAGTATTAGATTTTATTTAAGTTGGTATTATTATTTTTCGCAAGTAAGGTTTATGTTCTCGTCTATTTGTTCACTCTCCTGATTCTCTTCATTTCTCAACCTACATTGTTCTGAAAAAAAAAGATTTAGTTATTTAATCTTGAATGAATTTTCCAATTAAGGTAGGGAATTTCAACACAAAAATTTACCTCTGTCAATTAAAATTATATGATTTTTATATAAATATTAATTATAGAGATAAAAAAGTTTGGAGGCAGCGCCCTTCCCGCTAAACAATGTTTCGCAGCTAATTAAAAATCTCCATTATTGGAAGCTCTACACAATTAAGCATCTTATATGTTTTTAAAATCGCCTATTGGCAAAATTGCCTGGTGAATAATTTTAGCTTAACTAGGTACAAATAAATAATTAAGTGAATAAATCATCTAATGCAGTTGTTTGGTAAATTATTTATTGGAATAACTTGTTATTATGAACCAACTAATTTACATCAAGATATTTCTGTCGGCGTGTCCAAATTAACTCCTCTAATCTGCTATCAATTGTTAACTAGACAACCCTAACATCTAAATAAGAAAATAATATAAAACAACCAAATGAGTAGAGTATGAGTGTGATTACGGAGTTTAATTGTTTGCGCGCTTTTTGCTTGAAGGGTACTTTTTTCTTAAACTTTGTTTTTATGTGAGATTTTAGACCGATAATCATGATCATGACAAAGTTGACTAATGAAAAAAAAAGTGGTTAAGTAAGAATTAAATCAATTTTTTTGGATTTTATTTTAATGATGTATAAAGTTGTTAAATGTGAATAATAGTAGCCTTTTTACAGTGGCCACATTAGCAGTTATCGTAATTGAATTATGCTGCTGAGTGCTGACACATTTCAACGTTTGAGTATTTAAGCTTTCTAAACTTAATTCTTATCAACATGAACTAAGCTTACATCATTTGATATCAACCACTTTATATCTAAAGTGACTTTTTATATAACTTTTTTTTTTACATTTTTTCATTAATATTTTTTTCTTAGTCTTTAATAATTATGTTTTTTCCAAAGTGTAATTAGAAACTTTTATTTTTGTCAAAATAAACTTTATTAACAACGTTTTGTAATAATAATGTATTTTGATTTATGTAACTGGATTTATAATTAAAATTAAGAATTTGACATTTGTGTTTGGTTTGGATCTCATGTCCACTAAAATTTTTTGGGTCAGTAATGCAGTATATAAAATTAAACATCATCCATATTCACAATAAAAAGATGTAATTAATAGTCAAAAAGATTATTTTGAAAAATATACTGCTGAGAGTTAAATTTATATGCTCAAATACATGCTAATTTTTTTATTTGGATGATAACTTTTGCCCCTAAAACATAATATCAAAGATAATGTGACCATTTTTTTTAGTTTTTCATATATCTTTTAAATGTTAATTTAATTTTATTAAAAGTATTATATTTAAATTATTTAAAAATTTATCAGGTCAACCTTAGCCTAATAATATTCACTAACAAATATTTTGACTAGTGTATTCAAAGATTAAGATTAATAAAAAGAAGACAAGTCAAGAAATATTATGGATTTAGTAGCAAAGATAAGGCATCATGAGGGAAGCCAAATCAGATGGGTAAAAGGGAATATGCTTAGAAAGTAAAAAGGGCATACATATTTTAAGCTTTACACGATGCAAAAAAATAAAATCTATTTAGTAATAGCATTTGCCAGCGTTTAATGTAAATTTGATCTGAAATTTATCCAATTTTATAATTAAATTAACTATAATTTAATTTTACAAATAAATTTATCATGACGTAAAAATGTAAATTTAAAATTCAATTTTAACAGGATTAGAAATATTTAGCTCATAATCAATTTGATAATTAGAATGAAAACATGTAGTGATGGGTGGTTAGTGATTAGCTTAGTCCTTTATATTAATTTTCGCCATCTCCACCCAAATGTAAAGCCAAAATGTAAAGATCTTTCTCCATAAGACAGGGGACTGTACAATTATTTTCCTACCCTTTTTTCGTTGTGATTGTCATGTGAAGGACTTTCCTTTTTCCTCTTAAAAAGCTCTAGAAAAACAATGGATGCATTAAATTTGTAGCTTGCTTTTTTTTTTTTTTTTATTTGATCAAAAATTCGTAGCTAACTTAGTATTATATATATATATATATATATATATATATATATATATATATATATATATATATATATATATATGATCAAATAAGAAGGATTTTAAAATGAGAAGGGTGAGAAGAATTTTTATTTGATTTTGTTTGATTACTATATATACAAAAAAGGATACTATGTTATAAATTAAAAACATTTTAAAAATTATTTCATAGTTACCTTTCTGTGTAACATAGTTACTTTTATAATTATGAGTTTTGCTCAATCGTGACCATAGATTTTTTTTATTTTAGTGAAATCAAGGGTGTACCCCTTCTCAATGAATCCCTAATTCTTAAATGAGACGGTATCATGGTGAGACCATCTCTATTGGGTTGGCTCAGAATGTACTTTATGTCTTAGAGTGATTACTTATAATTTTAAAATAATAAATTTTTATTGTTTTATATTGATAACTTATAACCTTAAAACAATTGCTTACGATCTTAAAGTAATCAATTAAAGAAATGAGCTAATTATATGGGCTCGTCTCATAGTGAGACGGTCTCATACGAGACGGGATATATATATATATATATATATATATATATATATATATATATATATATATATATATATATATATATATATATATATATATATATATATATATATATATTGTGTTAATTTGAATGTTTAAGATGAAAATTCGCGCTCATAGCTTGTTATAAAATTAGTTATCTCATTAAGTTGATTCAATACATATGTAGAGGTGAGTGTTTAAATATATTAGTATTTTAAATTCAATTTTTGTATTTATTTTCAGTTTGTTGTTGATTTATACTTGATTTGTGGAACGTAATTGTCTTATATGTAGAGGTGAGTTTTAATCCACTGTATATTAACATTCTAATGTTTTCGGATTATTTTCTTCCTTTTGTCTCATTTCTTCTTCAACCAAAAAGGCTAACAACAACATATATCCTTTAACTCGTGATGTAAGTCACATTAGTTGAACCACGGAATCTCGTGTGATTTTTATCTTTATTTTCACATTATTTTTTATATTCATAGATACGTTTGAAGAATCTCTACAAATAAGAAAAAATAAAATTAATCTACCATACAAGTCGTGACTCGTGAGAATCAAATCGCTGTCACAAGGAAAGAGAAAACCCTCGAACATATAATTTAAACTAGTACTACAATACTACATGAAACTAGAAGAGGGCAGAGCTTTCTCATAACTACTTTTAACATACTAGTAACATAAATTCTTGTGAGAAATCATCTCTAATTGAGCCAGCCCATTATATATTTTTTGAAATATTATAAATAGGTATTAAGGATACGATAAGTAGACATTAAAAATGATGTAAGTGACATTAAGTTTAGTGGGCTGGACCCGAGAGACGGCCTCTCAAGAGACGACGACTTGTACTAGTAATCTACTTCTAGAACATTCTTCCAATAATTCTCTCACACCATACAGGACGCAGCCACTATACCGTAACATACAATATGTTTAATACAGTTGAGCAAATCATTCGTAAATCCTAAGCCATGGCAAGGCTGATGCCGAACAAACTGAATCATGGTAAAGCATCCGATAGCCTGTCCTATGACACGATTTTCTTAGCCGAATGGCGCCCAGCAGATCGGTATGTCGATCTTCCATCTGCTGTTGAATGCGCATTGCGTGCTATAAGTTGGATCAATAAGTTTTACGCGTGTGACGCTCGCTTCTGCTTTCTGATCAGTTTCACTGTTGCTGTTCTACCTTGGAGGCCTTTCAAGAGAGAACCAGCCAAATTTACCCTTCCTGAAGTCCGTAAGGATGCGAAATGCCGCCTGGTGGACATCCCCACCGAATAGTTTGAGGGCGAGCTTATGAACAAATCTGCAATTGTTGAAAACAGAGGAACAGGGCCAAAAAGCAGAAAAGAACGGAGAAATCAGTTTACGGGTGCACATTGTTATTTATTGATTTCGAATATTGAATTATATAATTAAAATACACAAGGGATTTGGATCATATAAGTGATGGACGTACATTTGACCAGATTGGCCTTCTGTCTCAATCCTGTACCGATTGTAAAGAGCTTTTGTACCTATAACAAGCGGCAAATTCTTGAATTATGAGAAAATTCAAAAATTGTTGTGTCAAATGAGCTAAATATAGTTTCTGTTTGACAAATGGTTGTTGGCTAGAGCGGTTGGCTGGTTTGACTAACTGGAAGTATCGACTAATTTGCTAGATCTTAATCCAACTGCTTAAGTTGGAGATGTTTGGTAAAAATCTTTTGTTGATTTAGAGAAAAGTTGGTCAAAAAGCCAAAAGTCAATGAAAAAGCTACTCATAGTAGCTTTTTGATTATGGCTTAAAAGCCATATTTACCAAACACGTTTTTGATAGTTTGACCAACCAGAAAGTCAACAAAGTCATTTGCCAAACACACCTTCATAAAGGCAGGTTATATACTAGCCGAGTTTAGTATTTTTCCCTTCCTTGACTGTCCGCTTAGAATTTCCGCCCATGCTAGAAATGTAACCGATGCTGTACTTACAGATGAATTTAGAAATGATGCTAACCATTACGGTAATTGGCTGAGTAACAAAGTGATTAGGGAACCAGACATACAATACCTAATGAAGTATGAAAGACTGACAAAGTGGAAGGAAGGATGAATATTCTTGAAATGTAAAATTATCAAACGAAATTGCCGAACCTATTGATGGTATCCTTGCCAGCATTTGCACAAGAATTGCCGCTACATCAGCAACATCGTATGATCTCTCACCAATATCATCACAAATCGCAAGCTTTATAGCAGCCGACTGATCACTGATTCTCATCGGGATTATACCAGGAGAGTCCAAGAGTTCTAGGTCCTTTCCGAACCGAACCCACCTTACCAGAGATAAATGAGTGAAAATGAGAAGGATACAAACAAAATTTAAAAGGCTGCTCTAATTGTTCAAGAGACTTTGTGGGATGTCATGGGTGAAAATCGTCAATTCTGGGAAATAATGGAAACATTCTAAATGGTGATTGTATAAAAATAAAAACGAAATAAATAATAAACACTTAACGCTCTTTAATTTCTTTTCCGGTCTAAACCAAAAATAAAGAAAATGGAATGCTATATAATACTTACTTCAGTTGCCGTGTAACACCTGGTCGAGGAGCTGCCGGACACATTCGACGTTTCAATAAGCGATTAATCAACGATGATTTACCAACGTTGGGGTACCCCACAACTCCAGCCCGAACCTGTTTGATGTTTAGTAATCACGATACACAATGAGAACAAATCCAACATACATGTAAACACTCTCAGAAGCATAACAAACTACTTTTAAATTGCAAGATTAGAGAAAAATGATATTCCGACAATTATTTGTCAGACAAAACAAAGCCGAAGGCTGTCACCAAGCAAAAGCAAATTTCTCTAAGTCCACCATGTAACTATATAAAAGCTTACTAGTTAGTGGGTGCTAATTTCACTCAGTCTTGGTGGTAGCCTATGTTACTTGGACTCGGGTACTTATGTTAGATACTCGTACGTGTTCAAGTGTCAGATACGTCTAAATATTCAATTTTACGCCTAAACTGGAGTGTCTAAGTGCCAAAGCAATGTCCGAGGATCAAGGATTGGATACGGGTACGTGAAGCAAAATGAAGAGTCCGAGTAACATAAGTGGTAGCCTTTCTTTAGTCCCTATTATCTAAGCTATTTTCGAGAATCCTTTTGGAAGTATCAAGTATCAACCAAAAAATTCCTCCTAAAAAGTAACAGACCCTTAGCATTCAGGAAACCTTAGCAAACCTTGTACTTGGACCAATGAAACATAATTCGCTAGTTAGTTCGCATTTTGAATTCGCGATTCGCTTAAAATGGTTCAGAATTAGCCTAAAACCAATCATTTTTCGATACGCGATTCACGAGGTGATTAACGAATCATGTGATACTGACTCGGACTAAGAAAACCTTGGCAAATGGCTGACAGTAATATTGTATGAGAAACAAAGCACTCGGGAAAGTTTCAAGAACTTACAGGACGAGGAAGGAGCCCCCTGGCCCTCCGTTTAATATTCACATCAACAGCAAGTGATTTTGCCAAACGACTCAATTTCATGCTGCCCTGCACGTGCCGGTGACATGTTAGTCATTAGCAGATTTCAGAATATACGAAGTTGAATAAGAATTGCTCGTGTCGATACCATTCCGAGTTGGCCATTCGCAAAAACAACCCTTATTCCCTGCTTTGCATAATAGGCTGCCCAAGCATTTCGGTCTGCAGTGGATATCATATCTTCTCTGTTCAGAACTAGAATTCTTTTGCGATTACCAATCCATAGGTCCATCTGAAGTTAGTCACAAACACTGTCACATGATTCACTAATCGATTCACTAATCTCCTTGCGAATCGTGAATCAATAAAAGCGAATTATAGTCTGTTTTAGGCTATTTTAGAGTAATTTGAGCGAAACGCGAATTCAAAAAGTGAATTATTTAGCGAATTATGTTACACTGGTCACAAACAAAAAGAGCATATAAATGAAAGCTCAAATTTTAGATGTCGTGTCTAGCTAAACAAGGAATAACATAAGAGATGATCCACCTGGGGGTGACTTGTTGACATCGGAATCCTAGCATCTCGTACCTCGACCACAACATCCATCAGTTTGAGTTGCTCTTTCAGCTCTTTTTCGGTTTTGGCTATGTGACCAGGATACCACTGTTTAATTGGGACCAAAGAATTACAAACATCGTATAAAAGCAACCAAAGCTGCAATCTATGACATGAAATATATTAAGATGTAAGACAACTATAACATACCTGAACAGGACGCACCGACTTCGTCCAGTGATAAAGATCGGTTTCCAAATCAAACCAATTATCCTCGACCTTTGTAGAGTCAAGTACGCTTGTATCATTTGCATGTCTGTATCGAGTTGCACTTCCACCAACAATCTACATGTTGAAATAAAAAAAATCAGAAGAAATAATTTTATTCTTTAGAATATGTTCTCTCGTCCATCTTAACATATACATCTCCGCTATTGGCAATAATCTCTCATGAAAGGACAACATTATGAACCATATAACAATGTAACCTTTGAAACTAAAGTTAAGCCAATCAGGCCACTAAGATACACCATACCATAAAAGCTTGTCAGAAGAACTATCAATTGTGTCAAAATCAACCCACCTTGACCCGACAATAAATTAAGCCAAAATGACACACTAATAAGGCACATACAAAAACTGAGACAGCCCAAATCGAAACATCACACACAAAACCTAACCCAAGCAACCAAACAGACAATTCTTTTTTTATGATGAGCCACAAAGAACACTAGGACGAGGTGTAGATGGAATCTAGTCCTTCGCCTTGGGTACCACTACCACAGGACCTTATCCAAGTAGCTGACATCTACATATGAAAAGCCCTAACTGTAAGCCAAAACAATCTTTGTTCCATAATCCATATTGTAACCTCTTTAATTAGTTCAACAGTCAATCAAATTTTCACTTGTAGACTCTTGCTGATTAACACTAATGTAAGACTGCATGATAAATTTTTACCCAAAACTAGCATTTCCAATACCAGCACAAGTTGATCACCCATATGTTCCATAGCAAGACAGAGCATATCATGGGCGAAGCATAAAGACACTATAATTTTTTAGACACCATTAATTGGTACAATTTTTTGATATCCTTTGGCTATAAACAAGCAATTAAACTTAAGTAAAATTAATGTAAACTAGAGGATCGGTTCTTATTTTAATTGGAGTATGTACCGCTTTTCCGAAGAGTAACCAGCGTTCGATTCTCATTAACCCTCCCCTCCACTCACCTCAGCCCACCCTGTACCATAAAATAATGAAAACTAATACAAACTAATATTTAAAGCCCATTAATTTAGAGGATTTATATGGTCGAGCACCTTGCATATGTCTAGCTCCATCCCAGGAGCATATGGAAAGCAAGATGGTAGCAGACAATTCGATTACAATCTAATTAGTGTTAATCAGCCGATATACAATCACACATCCAAAATACACTTCCTTCCATCAATTCCATGAAAATAACTTCCAAGTCCAAATCCACCATAACCAGACCCAAATTCCCTATCATATCATATGGGTATTGCAGAAAAATCAAAAATCCAGTAGAAATTTTCGCTAATATCCATTAAAGGTTTTGCAACAAAGAAATTGAGTCTCAACAAAAATTGAGTTCTTACATCATAAAACAAAAACTAAAGATAAAAATTAAAGCTTCGAATTGAAAAGACTGACTTGAATGGTTGTTGAGGATTGCAGATGAGTAGAGGCAAAAGCTGCTAATAAATTTCGACCATTAGGAGGGCGTTGTTGCAGAGAGCAAAGATTTGACAAGGAATTTGGTAAGCACGCCCCAGAAAATTGAACAGCCATTCGAGTGATGAGTGATCCGCAGATGAGGGTTCTAAACTTAAAGCTTTGCTAGCACCATTTCTAATTATCCTATCGAATCTTTTCCAAAAATACTGTAATTTTAGGAAAATAATTTTCACTTTTTACCGAAAAATAATTTTTTATCTACCGTCCACTTAGGACTGGTTGGAAGAAAATTTTTTTTTGCCTCTTTTTTGCTAAAACCGCTACTTAAAACAACGATTTTGGTGTAACATCTAATATAAAACGCTACCTCACATGGCGTTTTATTTAAAACAGTACTTAAAAAAATTACAATATTACTAAATCGCTATTTAAGGTGACGGTTTTAGTTGGTTATGAAAACACCAAACCGCCATCTGAGATGGCGATTTACTTTAGTATAATTCTTTTTGCTTGGTGTAATAATTTTGAAATTTACTGCATCTAAAAATACAAACTTAAATTAATGCTAAGGTATTATTCCTTCATTGAAGTTTCTTTGCTTTAGTGGTTAGCACTTAAGTTGTTAAGTTTTGAGGTTGTGGGATTGAAACCTGTGCCTCACATTTTTAGCATTTTTATTACTTTTATTAAATTATAGAATTAAGCAAATCGCTATCTCAGATTGCAGTTTGGTACAATTACCATCTAGGATGGCAGTTTGCTCTGAATATTTTTTTAAAAAAATCTATAGTGGACGATAGATAGGGAATTATTTTTCCCTTTGACGTAAAGTGGAAATTATTTTTCTAAATTACAATATTTTGGGAAAAGATTATATCCTATCCCAAATCTTTTTCTCTCCCTTTTTGTTTTTTGTTTTTTTATTAGGATAATGAGAAAAACAAAAGAGGATTAGGTGATAACTGAAAATTGGTTATTGTGTTAGAAAAATCACCTATATATCTTTCACGTTAAAGAATTAAAGATTGATGTTAACTAACATATAAAATTGATATGGGCTATTTTGCCTATTACCAATTAGTTTTAGAATTAAATTTTATTGGGCTTGTATGTAGTTAAACTCTTCTATTGTGCATATCTTCTTGTGTACTATTTTGATAACAATTTTATCATGATATCAGAGCCGACGATTTCCAATGAAACAAAAAAATATTGGTCTTTCATTAAAATAACAATGCATGAGTTTGAAAAGAATGACATTTTCCGTGCAAATAAAAATGGGCTCACATGTAAAGGAGAGTATTGGGAAAATAACTCATATATGATCTCACAATGAAGAATTAGAGTGTGATTGATTGACATATATGCTTGATAGGATATACTTAGTATTATCAATTGGTTTTAGCATAGAATCCCATTGGTTTGTGTGCAGTCAAATCTTCTTTTGTACGGGTTTTGTTGTTTACAAATCTATTTTTTAATGTTACCAACACTTTTTGTAAAATATAAATCGTCTGTGCTCTATGATCTCTCGTTGATTGTTGTTGGACAATGAACATTTATATGAATTTCATTAATACTATGTTTGGATAGTAGTTTAAGAAAGAAAAAAATGAAAGCAAGGAAAAGGGGCGAAGGGGAAAGAAGTAAAAGAAAAGAAAATCTTATTTGTTTAGAAGAGAAAAAAAAAATCTCTCGAAATCTTTTTCAACTTTAAAAAAATTGATACTTTAACAACAAAAATATCCGTTAAATCACACCCAATTCCTCTTCCTCCTCTTCTATATCTAGCGTGTAATCACTAGTAAATATGTGGAGATATGCACCAACCAATAAATAATTTAATAAACAAGTTTCAACTCTTATCTTCATAAAACTCCTTCAAAAATATTTAGTCTGCAATTTCCTACATAAATATTTATTTAAAAATCTAAAGGTAAGTGAGAGTATATTAGAGAATTCTTTTATCTTCTATAAAAGTTATGCAAAGAGCTTCAAGACTTACGTACTATCAAAATAAAGGCTTGTAATTTCGTTATCCTAATGCTATTAATTAACTTTGAAAACGATCGCCAAATACTTACGATGTTAAGAACAAACAACAATGAGCAAAATTAAGTTTGACAAAGTAACAAACAAGGACACAAAGATTTAAGGAGGTTCACCCAATGATGGCTACGTCCTCCGTGGTGTGTAGTTTATGTTTATATTATATCAAATGAATACAAACAACACTTCAATATGAAGAATTACAATTGAGATAGAGATAACAACAATAGGCTATGTGTTTGGCTTAAGGGTTGTGTTTGATGTGTTTTGCATACATGAAGTGTGGGTATGAGAGCCCTATTTATAGTGCTAGGTACTTGAAGATGAATGGCTCACATAAATACATAGTTAATTTAGGGTAATGAATACTATGAAATAACTCTAAGAACTTGAAAAGGCATTATCTCAAGAGTCACACACATGAGACTCTTCACCTTAATCTTCATTAACACCAATAATTCCCATGAATACTCTTCACCTTATTACACCCTTTTGGATTCCACAACTCAAGAGTCACACACATGAATTCAACCCTTTAATGTGCACTCAAGTCACACATTAGTATACTATCATTTATAATCACATTAGTATACTACCATTCATAACAATCTCCACCTTGACTTGAGTTCACCCAAGTCACAACATTCATCAATCCACTTCATATTCAAAAACATACACACCTCAAAATGCCCAAGAGGGCATTATCTCAAGCAAGGAGCTAAACCTACCAAGTCAACACATAACTCAAACTTGGTAGTAGGTAATGACTTTGTCATCATGTCGGCCGGATTTTCCGTAGTGTCAATTTTCTTCAATAACACCCTTTTGTGCTCAACTTCATCCCAGATAATGTTATACTTAATATCAATGTGCTTGGACCTTCTATGAAATGTGTTTTGATTCCTAGCCAAATGAATTGCACTTTGACTATCACAATGCACACTTACCTCACACACTTTGTTGCACATTTCACCAACAAGACCTTTAAGCCATTTTGCTTCCTTGAATGACTCGGCCACGGCTATGTACTCCGCTTCGGTTGTAGAAAGAGCAACCACATCTTGCAAAGATGATTGCCAACTAATCGCCGAACCACCCAAAGTAAACACAAACCCACTTGTGGACTTTCTATTATCTAGATCACCACCATAATCCGAGTCACAAAACCCGGTTAGCTCACTTGAATTTTTCCCATACATGAGACAAACATTTGAAGTATCTTTCAAATACCTCAATAGCCATTTTAGTGCCTCCCAATGTCCCTTACCCGGATTAGACATATATCTACTCACCAAACTCACCGCATAAGCAATGTCGGGCCTAGAGCATACCATAGCATACATAACGCTACCAACGGCACTAGTGTATGGAATTCTTACCATTTGCTCTTCTTCCTCTTTTGTTTGTGGACACAAATTCTTGGACAATTTGAAATGAGAAGCAAGAGGAGTAGACACACCTTTAGCATCATCCATGGAGAAACGTTGAACAACTTTCTCAATGTACTTCCTTTGACTAAGGTATAAGACACCCTTAGCCCGATCTCTCAAAATCTCCATCCCAAGAATCTTCTTGGCTTCACCAAGATCTTTCATATCAAATTCACTTGAAAGCAACTCTTTCAAGTCCTCCACCTTAAGCAAAGAGCTACATGCTACTAGCATATCATCAACATATAAGAGCAAATATAGTAAAGAACCATCTTCAAATTTCTTAAGATAAACACAGCTATCATAAGAACTTCTAACAAAATCATGTGAAATCATAAAGGAATCAAACCTTTTGTACCATTGCCTTGGAGATTGCTTCAACCCATACAATGACCTCTTCAATCTACACACATGATTCTCCTTACCGGCTACCTCAAAACCTTCCAGTTGCTTCATAAAGATTTCTTCTTCAAGCTCACCGTGAAGAAAAGCCGTCTTTACATCCAATTGATGTAACTCCAAATCCTCCATCGCCACCAAAGCAAGCAATGCCCTAATAGAAGAGTGTTTCACGACCGGAGAGAAAACTTCGTGAAAATCAATACCCTCAATTTGAGAGTATCCCTTTGCAACAACCCTTGCTTTGTATATGGGAGGAATATCACTAGAAGGACCCTCCTTCCTCTTGAATATCCACTTGCACCCTACAATCTTCTTTTTCTTTGGTGCAACAACGATATCCCAAGTTCCATTCTTCGCAAGAGATTCCATCTCTTGTTTCATAGCAATCAACCACTTGCTTGATTCATTTGAGGCCATAGCCTCCTTATACGTACTTGGTTCATTTAACCCTTCAACTTCGCTAGCAATGTTGAGAGCATAAACAACATAATCACACTCTTCAATGTACCTCCTTGGAGCCACGATCTTCCTTCTTTGTCTAGTTGTGGACAAAGGAGGAGACCTTTGTTGAACATCATCATTTTTCTCATTATCAACATTGGAGGATTCAACCTCCACTTGTGCTTCATTATCATCATTATTAAAAGGTTTTTCAACATTAGATACAAGCATGTTATCTTCATCAAAAACAACATCTCTAGAAACAATAATTTTCTTTGATTCATTACACCATACCCTATACCCCTTTACACCCACTCCATACCCCACAAAGATACCTTTTCTAGCCCTAGGTTCTAACTTACCATCATTTACATGAATATAAGCTGGACAACCAAAGATTCTAAGACTAGAATAGTTTACCGGAGTGTTGTACCATACCTCTTGTGGCGACTTGAACTTCAAGGCGGTATGAGGTGAACGGTTGATCAAATAACATGCCGTAGCCACCGCTTCGGCCCAAAATTGTTTCCCCAAATTTGCTTGATTTAGCATGCATCTTGCCCTTTCCAATAACGTTTTATTCATCCTCTCCGCAACACCATTTTGTTGAGGACGACCTGCACAAGTTCTATGTCTAACAATACCTTCATTAGAACAATAATTGAGAAACTTGCTATCAACAAATTCAAGACCATTGTCGGTTCTCAAGGTCTTGATGCTCCTACCGGCTTTCTTTTCAATCATCTTCTTCCATTCCAAGAAGACATCAAAAACTTCATATTTATGTTTTATAAAGTAACACCAAACTTTTCTAGAGTAATCATCAATAAAGGTCAACATGTAGCTACAACCACTAAGGGAGGGCGTTCGTGAAGGCCCCCACAAGTCGGAATGGACATAATCTAATATCCCCTTAGTGTTGTGGATGGCGGGTTTAAAACTAACTCTCTTGTGTTTCCCATAAACACAATGTTCACAAAAACCAAGGTTCCCAAAATTTTTTCCATCAAATAAACCTTGTTTAGAGAGTTCAAACATACCTCTTTCGCTCATGTGACCAAGCCTCAAGTGCCAAAGTTTGGTGTCACGATCGGACATTGTGCTTGTGGATACATTCGCCGAGCCAAGAATGGTTGAACCTTGAAGAGCATACAAACTCCCATTCAACCTCCCCTTCATCACCACTAGTGAACCCTTGGCTACCTTCATAACTCCACCTTCACAAGTGATTCTACACCCGATCTTATCAAGAGTACCCAAAGATAAAAGATTCTTTTTCAAGCCCGGGACATACCTTACATCGGTTAAGGTCCTCACAATCCCATCAAACATTTTAATTTTAATGCTCCCAATCCCAACAACCTTACATGTGGTGTTGTTTCCCATGGTAACATTTCCCCCATCAACACTTTCAAATGTATGGAAGAAAGTTTTGTTGGGAGTCATGTGGAATGTGCACCCCGAATCAAGAATCCATTCATTATTACCTTTGTACTCATGAGTGGCAACAAGAACATCGCCATCATCACTATCATTCACATAACTAGCATTGGCATTGCTAGTTCCTTCCCTTGCCTCTTCTTCTAGCTTTCTCTTAAGCTTCCAACAATCCTTCTTGATGTGGCCCTTAAGCTTGCAATAGTTACAAGTCTTATTTTTGTTTGGCCTTACGGACTTGGACCTTCCTTTACCCTTGTTTCCACTCCCACTAGTGGAACCTTTCTCTTGTGACCTCCCTCTTACAAACAAACCGTCACTAGCATTGCTTGGTGACTTTTGTGACAATTGTGTATCAATGAGATCCCTTTGAGTCAAGGCATTCTTCACATCATCACTACTCAAATTATCTCTACCATAAAGTAGAGTTTCTCTAAAATTTTTATAAGAAGGGGGTAAAGAACATAAAAGATAAATTGCCAAGTCTTCATCATCAAGCTTAACATCAATGTTTTGTAAATCCATAACAATGGAACAAAACTCATCCAAGTGAGGTTTTAAAGGTTTACCTTCCTCCAAGCGTAAGTCGTAGAGTCTACTCTTCAAAAGTAGCCTATTGGTAACACTCTTGGCCATGTAGAGTGATTCCAATTTCTCCCATATACTCTTGGTTGTTGTTTCTTTAACAACCTCTCTTAGAACTTCATTGGATAAGCATAATTGGATTGCAGATAACGCCTTTGTGTCTATCTCTTCCCATCTCGATGCGGACATTCCTTCCGGCATCTTCTCTACACCATCAATCGCCTTGTGCACATCATTTTGAATCAAAATGGCTCTCATTTTGACTTGCCATAAGCCAAAGTTTACATTCCTATCAAACTTCTCAATATCGAGCTTCATTGTAGTCATGATTTTCAAGTAATAATTTCTTAAAACACCGCAAAATAACCTTGGCTCTGATACCAATTGAAAACGATCGCCAAATACTTACGATGTTAAGAACAAACAACAATGAGCAAAATTAAGTTTGACAAAGTAACAAACAAGGACACAAAGATTTAAGGAGGTTCACCCAATGATGGCTACGTCCTCCGTGGTGTGTAGTTTATGTTTATATTATATCAAATGAATACAAACAACACTTCAATATGAAGAATTACAATTGAGATAGAGATAACAACAATAGGCTATGTGTTTGGCTTAAGGGTTGTGTTTGATGTGTTTTGCATACATGAAGTGTGGGTATGAGAGCCCTATTTATAGTGCTAGGTACTTGAAGATGAATGGCTCACATAAATACATAGTTAATTTAGGGTAATGAATACTATGAAATAACTCTAAGAACTTGAAAAGGCATTATCTCAAGAGTCACACACATGAGACTCTTCACCTTAATCTTCATTAACACCAATAATTCCCATGAATACTCTTCACCTTATTACACCCTTTTGGATTCCACAACTCAAGAGTCACACACATGAATTCAACCCTTTAATGTGCACTCAAGTCACACATTAGTATACTATCATTTATAATCACATTAGTATACTACCATTCATAACAATCTCCACCTTGACTTGAGTTCACCCAAGTCACAACATTCATCAATCCACTTCATATTCAAAAACATACACACCTCAAAATGCCCAAGAGGGCATTATCTCAAGCAAGGAGCTAAACCTACCAAGTCAACACATAACTCAAACTTGGTAGTAGGTAATGACTTTGTCATCATGTCGGCCGGATTTTCCGTAGTGTCAATTTTCTTCAATAACACCCTTTTGTGCTCAACTTCATCCCAGATAATGTTATACTTAATATCAATGTTCTTGGACCTTCTATGAAATGTGTTTTGATTCCTAGCCAAATGAATTGCACTTTGACTATCACAATGCACACTTACCTCACACACTTTGTTGCACATTTCACCAACAAGACCTTTAAGCCATTTTGCTTCCTTGAATGACTCGGCCACGGCTATGTACTCCGCTTCGGTTGTAGAAAGAGCAACCACATCTTGCAAAGATGATTGCCAACTAATCGCCGAACCACCCAAAGTAAACACAAACCCACTTGTGGACTTTCTATTATCTAGATCACCACCATAATCCGAGTCACAAAACCCGGTTAGCTCACTTGAATTTTTCCCATACATGAGACAAACATTTGAAGTATCTTTCAAATACCTCAATAGCCATTTTAGTGCCTCCCAATGTCCCTTACCCGGATTAGACATATATCTACTCACCAAACTCACCGCATAAGCAATGTCGGGCCTAGAGCATACCATAGCATACATAACGCTACCAACGGCACTAGTGTATGGAATTCTTACCATTTGCTCTTCTTCCTCTTTTGTTTGTGGACACAAATTCTTGGACAATTTGAAATGAGAAGCAAGAGGAGTAGACACACCTTTAGCATCATCCATGGAGAAACGTTGAACAACTTTCTCAATGTACTTCCTTTGACTAAGGTATAAGACACCCTTAGCCCGATCTCTCAAAATCTCCATCCCAAGAATCTTCTTGGCTTCACCAAGATCTTTCATATCAAATTCACTTGAAAGCAACTCTTTCAAGTCCTCCACCTTAAGCAAAGAGCTACATGCTACTAGCATATCATCAACATATAAGAGCAAATATAGTAAAGAACCATCTTCAAATTTCTTAAGATAAACACAGCTATCATAAGAACTTCTAACAAAATCATGTGAAATCATAAAGGAATCAAACCTTTTGTACCATTGCCTTGGAGATTGCTTCAACCCATACAATGACCTCTTCAATCTACACACATGATTCTCCTTACCGGCTACCTCAAAACCTTCCAGTTGCTTCATAAAGATTTCTTCTTCAAGCTCACCGTGAAGAAAAGCCGTCTTTACATCCAATTGATGTAACTCCAAATCCTCCATCGCCACCAAAGCAAGCAATGCCCTAATAGAAGAGTGTTTCACGACCGGAGAGAAAACTTCGTGAAAATCAATACCCTCAATTTGAGAGTATCCCTTTGCAACAACCCTTGCTTTGTATATGGGAGGAATATCACTAGAAGGACCCTCCTTCCTCTTGAATATCCACTTGCACCCTACAATCTTCTTTTTCTTTGGTGCAACAACGATATCCCAAGTTCCATTCTTCGCAAGAGATTCCATCTCTTGTTTCATAGCAATCAACCACTTGCTTGATTCATTTGAGGCCATAGCCTCCTTATACGTACTTGGTTCATTTAACCCTTCAACTTCGCTAGCAATGTTGAGAGCATAAACAACATAATCACACTCTTCAATGTACCTCCTTGGAGCCACGATCTTCCTTCTTTGTCTAGTTGTGGACAAAGGAGGAGACCTTTGTTGAACATCATCATTTTTCTCATTATCAACATTGGAGGATTCAACCTCCACTTGTGCTTCATTATCATCATTATTAAAAGGTTTTTCAACATTAGATACAAGCATGTTATCTTCATCAAAAACAACATCTCTAGAAACAATAATTTTCTTTGATTCATTACACCATACCCTATACCCCTTTACACCCACTCCATACCCCACAAAGATACCTTTTCTAGCCCTAGGTTCTAACTTACCATCATTTACATGAATATAAGCTGGACAACCAAAGATTCTAAGACTAGAATAGTTTACCGGAGTGTTGTACCATACCTCTTGTGGCGACTTGAACTTCAAGGCGGTATGAGGTGAACGGTTGATCAAATAACATGCCGTAGCCACCGCTTCGGCCCAAAATTGTTTCCCCAAATTTGCTTGATTTAGCATGCATCTTGCCCTTTCCAATAACGTTTTATTCATCCTCTCCGCAACACCATTTTGTTGAGGACGACCTGCACAAGTTCTATGTCTAACAATACCTTCATTAGAACAATAATTGAGAAACTTGCTATCAACAAATTCAAGACCATTGTCGGTTCTCAAGGTCTTGATGCTCCTACCGGCTTTCTTTTCAATCATCTTCTTCCATTCCAAGAAGACATCAAAAACTTCATATTTATGTTTTATAAAGTAACACCAAACTTTTCTAGAGTAATCATCAATAAAGGTCAACATGTAGCTACAACCACTAAGGGAGGGCGTTCGTGAAGGCCCCCACAAGTCGGAATGGACATAATCTAATATCCCCTTAGTGTTGTGGATGGCGGGTTTAAAACTAACTCTCTTGTGTTTCCCATAAACACAATGTTCACAAAAACCAAGGTTCCCAAAATTTTTTCCATCAAATAAACCTTGTTTAGAGAGTTCAAACATACCTCTTTCGCTCATGTGACCAAGCCTCAAGTGCCAAAGTTTGGTGTCACGATCGGACATTGTGCTTGTGGATACATTCGCCGAGCCAAGAATGGTTGAACCTTGAAGAGCATACAAACTCCCATTCAACCTCCCCTTCATCACCACTAGTGAACCCTTGGCTACCTTCATAACTCCACCTTCACAAGTGATTCTACACCCGATCTTATCAAGAGTACCCAAAGATAAAAGATTCTTTTTCAAGCCCGGGACATACCTTACATCGGTTAAGGTCCTCACAATCCCATCAAACATTTTAATTTTAATGCTCCCAATCCCAACAACCTTACATGTGGTGTTGTTTCCCATGGTAACATTTCCCCCATCAACACTTTCAAATGTATGGAAGAAAGTTTTGTTGGGAGTCATGTGGAATGTGCACCCCGAATCAAGAATCCATTCATTATTACCTTTGTACTCATGAGTGGCAACAAGAACATCGCCATCATCACTATCATTCACATAACTAGCATTGGCATTGCTAGTTCCTTCCCTTGCCTCTTCTTCTAGCTTTCTCTTAAGCTTCCAACAATCCTTCTTGATGTGGCCCTTAAGCTTGCAATAGTTACAAGTCTTATTTTTGTTTGGCCTTACGGACTTGGACCTTCCTTTACCCTTGTTTCCACTCCCACTAGTGGAACCTTTCTCTTGTGACCTCCCTCTTACAAACAAACCGTCACTAGCATTGCTTGGTGACTTTTGTGACAATTGTGTATCAATGAGATCCCTTTGAGTCAAGGCATTCTTCACATCATCACTACTCAAATTATCTCTACCATAAAGTAGAGTTTCTCTAAAATTTTTATAAGAAGGGGGTAAAGAACATAAAAGATAAATTGCCAAGTCTTCATCATCAAGCTTAACATCAATGTTTTGTAAATCCATAACAATGGAACAAAACTCATCCAAGTGAGGTTTTAAAGGTTTACCTTCCTCCAAGCGTAAGTCGTAGAGTCTACTCTTCAAAAGTAGCCTATTGGTAACACTCTTGGCCATGTAGAGTGATTCCAATTTCTCCCATATACTCTTGGTTGTTGTTTCTTTAACAACCTCTCTTAGAACTTCATTGGATAAGCATAATTGGATTGCAGATAACGCCTTTGTGTCTATCTCTTCCCATCTCGATGCGGACATTCCTTCCGGCATCTTCTCTACACCATCAATCGCCTTGTGCACATCATTTTGAATCAAAATGGCTCTCATTTTGACTTGCCATAAGCCAAAGTTTACATTCCTATCAAACTTCTCAATATCGAGCTTCATTGTAGTCATGATTTTCAAGTAATAATTTCTTAAAACACCGCAAAATAACCTTGGCTCTGATACCAATTGAAAACGATCGCCAAATACTTACGATGTTAAGAACAAACAACAATGAGCAAAATTAAGTTTGACAAAGTAACAAACAAGGACACAAAGATTTAAGGAGGTTCACCCAATGATGGCTACGTCCTCCGTGGTGTGTAGTTTATGTTTATATTATATCAAATGAATACAAACAACACTTCAATATGAAGAATTACAATTGAGATAGAGATAACAACAATAGGCTATGTGTTTGGCTTAAGGGTTGTGTTTGATGTGTTTTGCATACATGAAGTGTGGGTATGAGAGCCCTATTTATAGTGCTAGGTACTTGAAGATGAATGGCTCACATAAATACATAGTTAATTTAGGGTAATGAATACTATGAAATAACTCTAAGAACTTGAAAAGGCATTATCTCAAGAGTCACACACATGAGACTCTTCACCTTAATCTTCATTAACACCAATAATTCCCATGAATACTCTTCACCTTATTACACCCTTTTGGATTCCACAACTCAAGAGTCACACACATGAATTCAACCCTTTAATGTGCACTCAAGTCACACATTAGTATACTATCATTTATAATCACATTAGTATACTACCATTCATAACAATCTCCACCTTGACTTGAGTTCACCCAAGTCACAACATTCATCAATCCACTTCATATTCAAAAACATACACACCTCAAAATGCCCAAGAGGGCATTATCTCAAGCAAGGAGCTAAACCTACCAAGTCAACACATAACTCAAACTTGGTAGTAGGTAATGACTTTGTCATCATGTCGGCCGGATTTTCCGTAGTGTCAATTTTCTTCAATAACACCCTTTTGTGCTCAACTTCATCCCAGATAATGTTATACTTAATATCAATGTGCTTGGACCTTCTATGAAATGTGTTTTGATTCCTAGCCAAATGAATTGCACTTTGACTATCACAATGCACACTTACCTCACACACTTTGTTGCACATTTCACCAACAAGACCTTTAAGCCATTTTGCTTCCTTGAATGACTCGGCCACGGCTATGTACTCCGCTTCGGTTGTAGAAAGAGCAACCACATCTTGCAAAGATGATTGCCAACTAATCGCCGAACCACCCAAAGTAAACACAAACCCACTTGTGGACTTTCTATTATCTAGATCACCACCATAATCCGAGTCACAAAACCCGGTTAGCTCACTTGAATTTTTCCCATACATGAGACAAACATTTGAAGTATCTTTCAAATACCTCAATAGCCATTTTAGTGCCTCCCAATGTCCCTTACCCGGATTAGACATATATCTACTCACCAAACTCACCGCATAAGCAATGTCGGGCCTAGAGCATACCATAGCATACATAACGCTACCAACGGCACTAGTGTATGGAATTCTTACCATTTGCTCTTCTTCCTCTTTTGTTTGTGGACACAAATTCTTGGACAATTTGAAATGAGAAGCAAGAGGAGTAGACACACCTTTAGCATCATCCATGGAGAAACGTTGAACAACTTTCTCAATGTACTTCCTTTGACTAAGGTATAAGACACCCTTAGCCCGATCTCTCAAAATCTCCATCCCAAGAATCTTCTTGGCTTCACCAAGATCTTTCATATCAAATTCACTTGAAAGCAACTCTTTCAAGTCCTCCACCTTAAGCAAAGAGCTACATGCTACTAGCATATCATCAACATATAAGAGCAAATATAGTAAAGAACCATCTTCAAATTTCTTAAGATAAACACAGCTATCATAAGAACTTCTAACAAAATCATGTGAAATCATAAAGGAATCAAACCTTTTGTACCATTGCCTTGGAGATTGCTTCAACCCATACAATGACCTCTTCAATCTACACACATGATTCTCCTTACCGGCTACCTCAAAACCTTCCAGTTGCTTCATAAAGATTTCTTCTTCAAGCTCACCGTGAAGAAAAGCCGTCTTTACATCCAATTGATGTAACTCCAAATCCTCCATCGCCACCAAAGCAAGCAATGCCCTAATAGAAGAGTGTTTCACGACCGGAGAGAAAACTTCGTGAAAATCAATACCCTCAATTTGAGAGTATCCCTTTGCAACAACCCTTGCTTTGTATATGGGAGGAATATCACTAGAAGGACCCTCCTTCCTCTTGAATATCCACTTGCACCCTACAATCTTCTTTTTCTTTGGTGCAACAACGATATCCCAAGTTCCATTCTTCGCAAGAGATTCCATCTCTTGTTTCATAGCAATCAACCACTTGCTTGATTCATTTGAGGCCATAGCCTCCTTATACGTACTTGGTTCATTTAACCCTTCAACTTCGCTAGCAATGTTGAGAGCATAAACAACATAATCACACTCTTCAATGTACCTCCTTGGAGCCACGATCTTCCTTCTTTGTCTAGTTGTGGACAAAGGAGGAGACCTTTGTTGAACATCATCATTTTTCTCATTATCAACATTGGAGGATTCAACCTCCACTTGTGCTTCATTATCATCATTATTAAAAGGTTTTTCAACATTAGATACAAGCATGTTATCTTCATCAAAAACAACATCTCTAGAAACAATAATTTTCTTTGATTCATTACACCATACCCTATACCCCTTTACACCCACTCCATACCCCACAAAGATACCTTTTCTAGCCCTAGGTTCTAACTTACCATCATTTACATGAATATAAGCTGGACAACCAAAGATTCTAAGACTAGAATAGTTTACCGGAGTGTTGTACCATACCTCTTGTGGCGACTTGAACTTCAAGGCGGTATGAGGTGAACGGTTGATCAAATAACATGCCGTAGCCACCGCTTCGGCCCAAAATTGTTTCCCCAAATTTGCTTGATTTAGCATGCATCTTGCCCTTTCCAATAACGTTTTATTCATCCTCTCCGCAACACCATTTTGTTGAGGACGACCTGCACAAGTTCTATGTCTAACAATACCTTCATTAGAACAATAATTGAGAAACTTGCTATCAACAAATTCAAGACCATTGTCGGTTCTCAAGGTCTTGATGCTCCTACCGGCTTTCTTTTCAATCATCTTCTTCCATTCCAAGAAGACATCAAAAACTTCATATTTATGTTTTATAAAGTAACACCAAACTTTTCTAGAGTAATCATCAATAAAGGTCAACATGTAGCTACAACCACTAAGGGAGGGCGTTCGTGAAGGCCCCCACAAGTCGGAATGGACATAATCTAATATCCCCTTAGTGTTGTGGATGGCGGGTTTAAAACTAACTCTCTTGTGTTTCCCATAAACACAATGTTCACAAAAACCAAGGTTCCCAAAATTTTTTCCATCAAATAAACCTTGTTTAGAGAGTTCAAACATACCTCTTTCGCTCATGTGACCAAGCCTCAAGTGCCAAAGTTTGGTGTCACGATCGGACATTGTGCTTGTGGATACATTCGCCGAGCCAAGAATGGTTGAACCTTGAAGAGCATACAAACTCCCATTCAACCTCCCCTTCATCACCACTAGTGAACCCTTGGCTACCTTCATAACTCCACCTTCACAAGTGATTCTACACCCGATCTTATCAAGAGTACCCAAAGATAAAAGATTCTTTTTCAAGCCCGGGACATACCTTACATCGGTTAAGGTCCTCACAATCCCATCAAACATTTTAATTTTAATGCTCCCAATCCCAACAACCTTACATGTGGTGTTGTTTCCCATGGTAACATTTCCCCCATCAACACTTTCAAATGTATGGAAGAAAGTTTTGTTGGGAGTCATGTGGAATGTGCACCCCGAATCAAGAATCCATTCATTATTACCTTTGTACTCATGAGTGGCAACAAGAACATCGCCATCATCACTATCATTCACATAACTAGCATTGGCATTGCTAGTTCCTTCCCTTGCCTCTTCTTCTAGCTTTCTCTTAAGCTTCCAACAATCCTTCTTGATGTGGCCCTTAAGCTTGCAATAGTTACAAGTCTTATTTTTGTTTGGCCTTACGGACTTGGACCTTCCTTTACCCTTGTTTCCACTCCCACTAGTGGAACCTTTCTCTTGTGACCTCCCTCTTACAAACAAACCGTCACTAGCATTGCTTGGTGACTTTTGTGACAATTGTGTATCAATGAGATCCCTTTGAGTCAAGGCATTCTTCACATCATCACTACTCAAATTATCTCTACCATAAAGTAGAGTTTCTCTAAAATTTTTATAAGAAGGGGGTAAAGAACATAAAAGATAAATTGCCAAGTCTTCATCATCAAGCTTAACATCAATGTTTTGTAAATCCATAACAATGGAACAAAACTCATCCAAGTGAGGTTTTAAAGGTTTACCTTCCTCCAAGCGTAAGTCGTAGAGTCTACTCTTCAAAAGTAGCCTATTGGTAACACTCTTGGCCATGTAGAGTGATTCCAATTTCTCCCATATACTCTTGGTTGTTGTTTCTTTAACAACCTCTCTTAGAACTTCATTGGATAAGCATAATTGGATTGCAGATAACGCCTTTGTGTCTATCTCTTCCCATCTCGATGCGGACATTCCTTCCGGCATCTTCTCTACACCATCAATCGCCTTGTGCACATCATTTTGAATCAAAATGGCTCTCATTTTGACTTGCCATAAGCCAAAGTTTACATTCCTATCAAACTTCTCAATATCGAGCTTCATTGTAGTCATGATTTTCAAGTAATAATTTCTTAAAACACCGCAAAATAACCTTGGCTCTGATACCAATTGAAAACGATCGCCAAATACTTACGATGTTAAGAACAAACAACAATGAGCAAAATTAAGTTTGACAAAGTAACAAACAAGGACACAAAGATTTAAGGAGGTTCACCCAATGATGGCTACGTCCTCCGTGGTGTGTAGTTTATGTTTATATTATATCAAATGAATACAAACAACACTTCAATATGAAGAATTACAATTGAGATAGAGATAACAACAATAGGCTATGTGTTTGGCTTAAGGGTTGTGTTTGATGTGTTTTGCATACATGAAGTGTGGGTATGAGAGCCCTATTTATAGTGCTAGGTACTTGAAGATGAATGGCTCACATAAATACATAGTTAATTTAGGGTAATGAATACTATGAAATAACTCTAAGAACTTGAAAAGGCATTATCTCAAGAGTCACACACATGAGACTCTTCACCTTAATCTTCATTAACACCAATAATTCCCATGAATACTCTTCACCTTATTACACCCTTTTGGATTCCACAACTCAAGAGTCACACACATGAATTCAACCCTTTAATGTGCACTCAAGTCACACATTAGTATACTATCATTTATAATCACATTAGTATACTACCATTCATAACAAACTTTGATTTGTATAAATGATTAAATGCATATAACGTTATCCTAATACAAATTAAAATTTTATTATTTTTAATTAGCTCTTGATAAAAAAAATATAATCTAATCATCTACAATTTAGCATAAACAAAAAATTACATATAATTGACAAGTCATTCATTATAGCTTACCTAAGACCCAATACCTACTAACAAAACAAAGACATGATCATTTATTAACCTAATATTATTAAGTAATCGACTTCAGTTTAAACACTCATCTAACAGGACTTTGAAACGTCATATATATATACAACCTTGTCCTAAAAAACCCAAAAATTATTTCTGATGATTGACTCTTGATTATAAAATATATCATTTTAAACTTCACATGAATAAAATTATAGATAAATATAATACATAATTTATTAAGATTTTTTGCTATTAATTTTTTTAAAAAAAGTCTACAAATTTTGGTCCTTAAGATGGATAATCACACAATTCAAATAAAAGACACCAAATAATTAAATTCTAGCCAGCATGTAATTCATAATACAACAAATACTATGTGTTGTACTTGTACATCATTGTGCAAATAAAATAAAATATGGTTAATATTTAGTATTGTGACTTATCATTTTATCTCAGTTAGAATAAAAATTATCTTTTTTAGTAAAGATCTTATGATCAAATCTCATATAACTCTTTTTTTTCTCGACCAGTCGACTTATCTATGATTAAAAAAGAATAATAAAATAGAATATACTTAATGCCCCAAAGATAATAATAGATCTACTTTTTTTTTATATAATTATAGAAGTAATAGATAGATATACTTTGCGTAACGTGAACAGCACAATCTCCCAAAAAAAAATATTATTATTAGTTAAACCTAAAAAAGAATAATATGTCCATACTCGATACTCCATAGTAAGGTAGAGTACTTTATCTTGTTAATTAAAAATGTATTTTTATAATCTCAAAAAAAAAATTAAAAATGTATTTTTTACAGATTTTGTTTCAAATTCTAGTTGCTAACATGACAACCACCTAAAGTGTCAATTGCATCATAATATTTTAAGGGAGTTACTAAATTTCGCCACCCTTTTCATTTTATCGCCACCCCCCTTCCTATAAAATTACGTATTTGCCCCTAAAGTTTAAAAATTACAAAATTGCCACTCCTTACAAATTTCTTATTTATAATAATAATAATAATAATAATAATAATAATAATTAACTTTTTATATTCTTAAAAAAATATAAATAAAATTAATAATAATAACAGTAATAATAATAATAATAATAATAATAATAATAATAATAATAATAATAATAATAATAATAATAATAATAATAAGGGAAATTTGCAAAGAAACACCTTTAAAAACCCCTTTTTTGTAAAGAAACACCTTTTATAATTTTTTTTGTAAAAAAACACCTTTTAAGAGACTTTTTTTTTAAAAAAAACACCTTAAATCAGTATCCGGTGACTTTTGTCAACTTTCCGGCGTTGACTGTGCAGTCAACGCCGGAAAGTTGACAAAAGTCACCGGATACTGATTTAAGGTGTTTTTTTTTTAAAAAAAAGTCTCTTAAAAGGTGTTTTTTTACAAAAAAAATTATAAAAGGTGTTTCTTTACAAAAAAGGGATTTTAAAAGGTGTTTCTTTGAAATAATAAAAAAAAATTTTAAAAAAATTTTTATTTTTTTTATTTTTGTTTTTATTATTATTATTATTATTATTATTATTATTAATTTTTAAAAAAAATTTTTTTTTTTATATAATAATAAAAATAATTTCAAAAAAAAATATTAATAATAAAAATAAAAATAAAAATAAAAACAAAAATTTTAAAAATAGTTAAAAAAATTAAAAAAAATTAATAATAATAAAAAAATAAAAAGTATAAAAAAATATAAAATAACAATAATAATAATTAAAAATAATAATAATAATAATAAAATTAAAAAAAAATATAAAATTTAAAAAATATTTTTTTTAAAAAAAAAAGAATAATAATATTTATTATTATTATTATTATTATTATTATTATTATTATTATTATTATTCTTTTTTAAAAAAAAAAAAAAATTTTAGTTTTATTTTTATTTTTAATTTTATTATTATTATTATTATTATTTTTAATTATTATTATTGTTATTTTATATTTTTTTATACTTTTTATTTTTTTTATTATTAATTTTTTTTAACTATTTTTAAAATTTTTGTTTTTATTTTTATTTTTATTTTTATTATTAATATTATTTTTTGAAAAAATTTTTTATTTTTATTATTATATAAAAAAAAAAATTTTAAAATTAATAATAATAATAATAATAATAATAATAATAATAATAATAATAAAAACAAAAATAAAAAAAATAAAAATTTTTTTAAAATTTTTTTTTTATTATTTCAAAGAAACACCTTTCCCCATTTTTTTAAAGAAACACCTTTTATAATTTTTTTTTGTAAAAAAACACCTTTTAAGAGACTTTTTTAAAAAAAAAACACCTTAAATCAGTTTCCGGTGACTTTTGTCAACTTTCCGGCGTTGACTGGCATAGTCAACGCCGGAAAGTTGACAAAAGTCACCGGAAACTGATTTAAGGTGTTTTTTTTTAAAAAAAAGTCTCTTAAATGGTGTTTTTTTACAAAAAAATTATAAAAGGTGTTTCTTTAAAAAAAAGGGATTTTAAAAGGTGTTTATTTGCAAATTTTCCTAATAATAATAATAATAATAATAATAATAATAATAAAATTAAAATTAATAATTAAAAAAAAAAAATTTGAGTTGCCCAGAATTGGGCGCCTGAACCATGGTTCAGCCGCCCAGAACCGGGCGACTGGACCCCGGTTCAGGCGCCCAATTTTGGGCGACTCAATTTTTTTTTTTTTTTTTTTTTGCTTTTTGGAAAATAATAATAATAATACTAATACTAATAATAATAACTTATAGATTAATGTGGCCTATTAGCTCAGTTGGTTAGAGCGTTGTACTAATAACATAAAGGTCACAGGTTTGAGACCTGTACAAGTCATTATTTAATAATTATTAATTTTTAAAAAAATTAATAATTATTAAATAATGACTTGTACAGGTCTCAAACATGTGACCTTTATGTTATTAGTACAATACTCTAACCAACTGAGCTAATAGATCACATTAATCTATAAGTTATTATTATTAGTATTAGTATTATTATTATTATTTTCCAAAAAGGAAAAAAAAAAATAAATTGAGTCGCCCAAAATTGGGCGCCTGAACCGGGGTCCAGTCGCCCGGTTTTGGGTGGCTGAACCATGGTTCAGGCGCCCAATTCTGGGCGACTCAATTTTTTTTTTTTTAATTATTAATTTTAATTTTATTATTATTATTATTATTATTATTATTATTATTATTATTATTATTATTATTATTATTATTGTTATCATTATTAATTTTATTTATATTTTTTTAAGAATATAAAAAGTTAATTATTATTATTATTATTATAAATAAGAAATTTGAAATGAGTGGCAAAATTGTAATTTTTTAAAAATCAGGGGCAAATTCGCAATTTCATTTGGAGGGGGGGTGGCGATAAAATGAAAAGGGTGGCGAAATTTAAAGATCGGGATATTTTAATGTAAAAAGATGTTGATATTGAAGTTCAGGCTCGAATCTATCTAAATTATAATTCGTATCATTTGATTTAGAACATACTTTTAAATAATATATAACATAAAAAATAAATTAGTTCAACACACATGCAGATATTATTAAGACCATTATATATGAATTTATTTCCTAATTTTCACCATATATTTATGTTCAAATGTCTAACATTAGGTAGTTTAGAATTTATACACTAATAAGATCATATGCTAAATTCAACTGATTGTTCAACAACTAGAAATGAGTCACCTTCATTTTGCTTAATATTTCTTTATCTTTACTTAATTAACTTTTTATGTACAACTTATAATTGTTCTTTTTATTGAATTGAGTAGACTCAAATTATTAGAATATTTTGAGCTTAGTAGTACCAAACATGTCATACAAATAGTTTTGTGATTATATTTGTATTGTCCCTGAAAGATATCCAAATATTCGAATGTACATTTCTTATTACAATTAAAATTATTCAAAATTAAACAACTTAACTTGATTTTAAAATAACTCGCGTATAAATATATAATGATCCAATCAGATTGAAAATTTATTTACTTATATATAAAACCCTAACTTGACTTGACTCAAAAAATCTAAGCTCATCTGAACATTCAAAATTACACTTTTAATTACAATCACACTCACACCAGTAGAAATAGCAATTTATTAACAATAACAAATTTATATATTATTATAGAAGTACTAATATGATAGTATATTACAACCATTAATCTATCTATTTGTCTAATATCTAAAAAGAAAAATATAAATAAATCATAAAAAAAATAACATGGAACTTCAATTCTAAAAATGAGTAATACTATTACTAACAATAGATAATCTCCAACCACCCACCAAATATATCAAAATTCTCTTCTCTCTCCCCTCTTTCTCTCTCTCTCTCTCTCTCTCTCTCTCAATCATACTCTCAAAACCTCCATCTATATAAATGAGTCAGTCCATTCACCACCAATCAAACCCATGAAAGGGCCCAATAAGGCCCATCACAAGCCCATAATGATTGATGAAAATGAATTTCAACATGTTAGAATTGTTAGATGTAACATTGGCTGGCCATCATAGACAATAAAGTCCACTGAATGTGAATCAGATGAGCTGCCACAACCACCAAAAGGCTAAAATGACGGTAACCCCACCGGAAAGTAGATGATTAGTACACGTGGACGGTGAAGATGACATGTCTAAAGCACCTTCATATATCATTGAACTGTTCATTATCAAATTTGATGATGATGCTGATGTTGATGGTGGACCTTCATCTTCTGATGATGATGCCTTTTGACTGTCATTTACATAATGGTCACAAATACATGTTTCTTTAGAACTCTAGTAAAAGAATTTTATAAGGTTTAAAACAATAATAAATAAGAAATATCAACATAACACATCTTTTCAATCTACTTTAATTACAGCTGATCTTGGACGAGACAACTTATAATAAGACCGTCAATTTAGGCCGGCCCTATTTGCGTGTGTAACAATCTAGACATTTTTTTCATTTTCTGGGTATTTTTCAATTTTGATCTTAAAGGTATTAATTTTGACCTTAAAGATATCAATTTTAAAAATTAATATCTATAAGGTCAAAATTGATAAATGCTCAGAAAATTAAAAATTTATTACACGTGCGGATTGGGCAGGCTTTAATTATATGTATTTTGACAAACTCTCAATACCATTAAAATTATCATATTTTTCTTTTTAGTTTGTCGATCAACATTGCGTTAAAATAGTAAATTTGAATCTATTAAGCAGAATACGATGAACCTTTCTATGTGAGTTTTATGTGTTGGTATAAACAATCTCAATGAGACAGATTGAATAATTATAGTATTATATTTAATAATATTTGTTAATATTTAAATTAGTTTGGTTTTAATTTAAGTAACCAACTCCATGTGAACCATCTTAGTTCTTAACACAATAATTCAATAAAAAAAAAATTCATAATAATTCAATAACAAAATTGTTATGGATTATTGATAGTGAATAATGATTCTGAATGATTGAGTAGTTGACAAAGAATGCAACAATATTTGTATGTTGGCTCAATACATTATTTGTTACTTTAACCTGTTATAGCGTGTTCTTAGCCAAATTTAATTCCTAGATATTTTCTTTTTTTTTTTTTATACACTTGTTAGAGAAGGCTTTAGATAGATCTATAAAAATATCTAATCAATCATCTGATCATCTCTGGTTTTTGTAGAATGAATCGTTACAGATTGCATGATCCAACGGTAAAAACAGAAACTAGGGAATAGTGAAATTTGGTTCTGAAATTAGTAAAAAAAGAAAATTGTACTATTCTGTATAAATGCATCTCCCCAACGGTACATACCTAGAACATCCCACTCAAAAAAGACTGTTATGCCCTTGCTTGCTTATAGTTGTCTATTAAAATGAAAGGGTATTTTAGGAAGTTCAGATGATTAACATACAGACAAATCACCTTTCTGACTAGAAAAGCAAGAAAAACAGCTGATTCAGAGCTCAGCCAACGTTCATATTGTCAGCTCAATGACCCGCAGTTTTATACATGTTTTTCGGGTCTTCGGGTTAATTTTAAGTCAAATATTTCGAATCCATTAGATTGACTATAATTCATTTAGAAGTTGGACAAGTTGAATTTAGTTAAAAAGTGGAATAAATATGAAATCGTCGGATCTGTTTTAACCACCTCTACCCTAACAAGAGAAGAAAAAAATAGGATTACATTTGTACTTTTCACTGGTCGGGTTTTGGATATGATAATAAAAATATGCTCAAATATTGAAAAGACTATAGGTTGTTAGCAGAACAAGACAAAAATATCGAAGACATAAAAAGTAAATTTAATTAGCCATACTCATAATTGAGAATGTTGATTTTAATTTGAACCGTTCTGATAGCAGTTAGTATTGATTTCGATTCGAGTATAATCTAAATATGATTTATGTGAGCTTGTAATTATGCACATAAAAGAATCTGAAAACACTTAAGTGTTGATTTAATGGCTTTAGGTAAGGCTACTACCAAAAAAATCTAAATTTGCTTTCATTGTTATAAAAAGTTAGAAGATAAGAGAAGTTTATAGCTAGAAATGAAATATTATCTACAAAGTATGGAGTTAGTATTCCATTACCATCATAAGAGTAAAGTTGAAGCAAAATTGGCAAATTGGGGTGTGGCCCTTTCACTCCTAACCATATAATTGACATACACTTCCCTATAACTTCAACTATACACCATATGATATGATTTTTAGTGGTAGGAACGCCTAATAGTTTATTAGACACATACCAAATACCCATTGTGTTTTCCATATTCCTTCATTTTTCTAAACTAAAACTAATACAAAAAAAAAAAAAAAAAAAAAAAAGTTTTTTTATATTTCTCACTTACCCTTAACAAATTCAATTATTAATAGTACATTCTTCCTTAACCATCATCAAAGAATTTAGGTATAACTAAACCAGTTACATTCAAATCAGTAAAACTTAATCACATCTCATAATCAATTTTTTAGAATTACGACTTCTATATTATTATAAGTTATTTTCTAAAGACACAAACATATTTTATTTTGATTCAATTATTAATGTTACTTTCTAAATATACTAATAATCATTAATAAGCCTAACAATGATAATTATAAGTTTTATGAATATTATCTAGCAAATTTAAAAGAATAAAAAGTGTGTTTTATTTTAATTAAAATGATTATACTCTAGAGTCCCATTCTATTTTCTAAGATAGAAGTCCAAAATCATATACATCTTGTACCATGAGTCACAACCACATCCACAAATGCATCATTTCTAATTATCTCAATCACTATTTTTTTTTTCTTTGGCTTTTTATTTATCTTATTTATCAATTATAAATTAGATTAAAAAATGTCAATTTCTATTAGACGGATTTTTGTTATACAATAACATGCCATTACCCGATACAAAATTTAGTTAGACGGGTCTAAAAGGTTATATATATATATAACGCTAATTTCCATTATACCAATATGTTAAGAAATTTAATCATGATTAAACTATTTATAGTAAAAAAAAACAAATAAAATTTCTAACTAAAAAAAAGAAGAAACAGAATTTACCTGGTGGTTGGAGAAGGGCAGAAAGTGATGGTATAATCAGGAGAACCACCACAAGTAAATGTACTACTCTTATCATCATACGCGTAACTATAAGCGCGTGGACACGCCTTCTTGAAAGCCGCCGAATAACTGGTCGGTTTACATGTATCCGGCGAACCGTAGGCCCCACTACAACAATATTGTGGGGTATTAAATGCGTCACACGCGCTTTTACACGCGACTGGGTTTGCTTCCCCTTCACTCATCACCTTCAATTCCGACGGACACTGGATATTCAGATCACTGACACAGCCGGTGAACGAACAGTTGGGCCCACTACCGCCATGTGGAGCCACTAACATAGCTAAATTGTAGCCGTCGACAAGGCTGACGTCATAGAAATCCAAACCATCCGACCCGGACAGAGTGAACTCAGCGAGGGTAGCGGGTGGGGCTGCTCCGGATCCGGAACAGTCCATATTACCAGATCCACAATCGCCAGTTAAACAGGAAAATTTTCCGGTTTTGTCATCGGTTGAGCAGAAGGTTCGACCCCAGAACCGGCCAGCCCAGTTTGAAGGTGGGTTAATGGATTTTGATTCGCCCTTTTGCAGAGAGAATCCAGTAGTGGGTAATGGCGAGATTCCTGCATTTGAGAGTATTCCAGGCCATACTGTGTAATCGCAATTGTTTGTTATACTGAATGTTGTTGCATATCCTGTAGAAATTATCAGAACAGAGTAACAAAAACAGATTGAATATACGGATTATAAAACTGAAATTAAACATTATATATTAAGATTTAAGATGAATTTGATTTGAGAAAATTTGAAAAGAATACCTGGAAGTAGTTGGGTGTACAGAGTAAGGATGAGGAAAGAGAGAATGGTAGTGTAATCAGCCATGGCGGTTATCAATGGCGGCTTAGAAGAAGAAGGGAAAACTGTTTTTTTCCAGCTCCCACTTCTTCTTCGTGTGAAAATGGAGAGGAGAGAAATGGAGAATTTTGTTGGGGCGGCTGGATAAGGCGTATTTATAAAACAGAAATGGGAGATAATTGCAGGGAAAGTAATATTAAATTATGATTTTTTTTTCTCCCGTTGGACGGTTACCGACTTACCGTGCTGTTTCTCTGGACTTATAGGCCGGGAAACGATAATGAAACAATCTCAAAATAAAAAAATAGCAAGTTATTTCCATAATACTTGCATCAAATACATTAGTATGCAATCTAACGTATTTATCGGATTATTTATACTATAATAACACATAATTAAAATTATAAAAATTGATATTATTAATAAAATAAAAGCCTATATGACTATATTTTTTCTAGTATAATAGCCAAAATATGTAAATTACTGTAAAATGATGAATACTACAAAAGTTTATTTGGTGCAAATAATACGAAACGAAGGAAGTATGCAAAGTCAACAATTATTATTTGGCGATTTGTGGACCCAAGCTTTCGAGTGCTCTGTGGGAGTGTCACCACGAGTGGACTCATGTGTGATTACGTGACGAATTGTCACGGCCCAATATATATATCACCTCAAAACAAAAACCTTATATGTTAACTACATGTATTAATTGGATGATTATTCAACCCATATATATCGAAAATTTCAAAGCATCTCATATAAAAATATATATAATCATATTTATGCCTGTTAGATTTTGCTACACTGTATATAAAAATCCTGGATTTGATTTTTGTAATTGAGCAAAATTAAAGGGACATGGTAATAATGAGTAATGACCATGGTATGTGTATTGGAATTTACTACTTTTGGATTTTTAGGTATATTTCTCTGATTTGGTGTGGAAGTGTTTTGGAAATTTTTATAGAATTCAACGGAGGACTCAAACATTAATTCAAAGACTACGTGGTAATGTATAGAGGGGTTTATTCAAGTTATTGAATTAGTTTTGGATATTTTTTAATTGGATTAAATTTGGATTTTGAATTTAAATTTATATTATATGATTGTAAATTTATTTTTAAAGGTGGATTAGAATTAGGTTCAGTCATATAAAATAAAATAATTATAGTGCTCTTATTATTTTTTTTAATTCTTATCAATTTTCTTTCTCTTATTTCTCACTCCTTTTATTTTACTCACATAATTTCATAGTCCATACTTGTTATGAATGATGTGATTTGAGTGCACATTTGGTGTGTGCATTCATGTGTGACTTTGGAATCCAATGAGTATGTTAATGTAGGTGTATTAAGTTGAGTCTTGATGATTGTGATTTATGATGGTGATTAAAAGTATAGATTAATGAGATAATGAAGTATGAGTTATTCATTGGAGTTATGGGATTTAATGAAGAAGTGCAAAGGTTTAATTCTTGATGCCCCTAGGATGCTGTTTTTGACTCTTCAAGTACTTGGGGATGTTTCATTATCATTTATTCATAGTTTTAGTGTACTTAATGTTACTTAGTGAGATCTCTCCTATAAATAGAGAGCTCTCATTCACACATAGAAAATCATCCACAAAATACACCCCAAACCAAACACTAGCCTATATCTCTTCTCTATTGTAATTCTCCATATTTGAGAGTTCTTTGAACTCCTTTGATAATATAAGAGATACTACACACCGGAGGACGTAGCCTAAGTTGGATGAACCTCGTTAAATTTTTGTGTCGTTTTAATGCATTACTTTCTCCTACAAACATCAATATCATTGATAGCTTAATTTGTTTGTCACAAAACCTCATACATTCAATCTTGGCAATATTAGAGTTTGAAACGCATTGTTCGAACTCTAATATAGCACCGTTTTCAATAATAATTATTAGTAATCTGTCAATTATTAGGATTGAAATCTTTTTAGAAAAGAGGAAACATACATTTATCGGTTAGTCTCTATCTTAAAACCTCCTCTAAACTCTTATCCAAAAAAACCTCTTCTAAACTCTCTATGATTAGAGATAAAAAAACTAATCTGAATATCTTGACCTATAACTTGACACTCTCTACGTTTTTTTGTCCATTTTAAGTTTGTCCATTTAAGTTTGTACACTTTAAGAAAGAGAAAATTAAATTAGATTTTTAAAGTATATATTAAAGATAAAATATATTCATGTGAGATCTTATTAGATTTGTCTTGATGTAAAATTTTTTAATATATAATTATTATAATTTTTATGATGCGTAATTTGATATATTAAAGCTTAAAATTAGCTAAAAATGCGTGCAAAAAATAAAATAGACAAACATAAAAGAATGAAGAGAGTATTATATTCCTATACAGGCAAATTTATCTTGTACAACATGTCATAACCTTATATTTGATTTGGCTAAGCAAGTTTAAAAAGTTGAATATACGCAATTTTATTTTCGTTGCTTTTAGTAAATTAATCGATATCTTCACTATTTTGAAATTAGTGAAAAAATAGAAATTCCCACTAAACACAAGAAATAAAACTGTCTCTTTTAGTAAAATCAAATCATTTATATTAAATTAGATTACTTGATTTTTTTATATTAAATTAAATGAGATTTTTGGCGGAAAACATAATTACAACACACGTACATAACTGAAATTAATGACTTTAGTATATAATATAGATTGCGTCAAGTTATAATTCTATTAGATAGAGTCAATTAGGTTTGAAAGCACACACTAATATCCCTTCTATCCCACAAAATTTGCCTATTTTTTTAGTATATCCTATCAAATTTATTTTAATTTGCTTTTTGGCCACGATCTATAATTTTTTTTTTAAATTTCATCCATAGATTTAACTTGTAGTTTAATTTTATTTACATAGTAGTTAATGCCCGTGCGATGCACGATTTTATTAAATTTTCTGACATATTTATATAAACAAAAAAATTAAAAATTTACGGCTTTATGTTTTAATGTACTCATTTAATAAGTAACATTATAACGATTTTATAAATAATTGAAAAATATGATTTTATAATACATTTAATTAAATGATGTGACATAAAAAGTAAAAAAAGTCAAAGATATCAATATCATCATAATAACAATGACATCATTATTTAGTTGTAGAGGGAAATTTTTAAATGAGAAAATAACACGTAAACAAATTTAAACATGATGACATCAACAGTGTTTTGTTTTAGTAATAGTTATAGATATTAATAAAACAATACTAATACGGAATATTAAGTTAATGACTAAAACTATGATTAATAAAAAAGTTAATTATTACAACTACGACTCTACGAATTATGAAGATAAAAGGTTGAAGATTGAAGATCAAAGATTAAAAGATAGAAGATAACCAACCTCAAATTTAAGAGGTTGAAGTAGAGAGGTATCGTTGCCAATAAGGCACCTTTCAGCAGGCCGGTTAAGCAACATTCACACTTTTATTTAACAGTTAGCACCCTCCACAAGCAACATAATATTATTGGTAAATAATCATTCATTTACTTCTTTCCATATTATTTTTCTATATAGGGAAAATAATTTTATTTAATTATATATATTAAGTTTATAAATGGGGTGAAAGAATTTTGTAACGTCTGCATCGATATTTAACAACAAGCAAATTTATAATCAATTATAAACTAAATTAATAAAATCACAATCGTTGTATTTTATCTACTTATTTTTTTTATTTTTAAGTATTTTATTTATTTCTCATTTTATGATTAAGGGCTAAGGGACCTTTTTCAATTCTTTTCTTTTCACTCAGTCCATTTCGTTGCAGGATCATATTATTCTAAGGATCTTTTTTGAGCATAAAGACTATTTGACCGCATCCTCCTTTATGGGTATGTGTTGCTGCCTTTTTATCCTTTTCAGACCCTAATCATAATTTTCTATTGGCGGAATAAACTGAATATGATGATGATGTTGATGACAATCGCTGTAAGTAAAATAATTAGACACTTTACGTACCCTATTTCATATCGTTATCTTAGTATTCCCTTTATCCCTTGAATTTGCATTTGAAAAATGCTATTTTTCCTCATAATGCAAACTCAAATTGGCAAAGTAGCTCATTTTTAAGTGACAAAGTAACCAATATTCTTTTCAAATATTTTATTTGGTTTTTCGACATTATTTATCATTTTATTTTAATTTATATTTTATTCTTAATCTATAAGTTAAAACATAGTCAAATAAGATTTTGTTTGATTTGCCCCAAACATAAGATTTATTAATATCTAACTTTTATAATTTTTAATTATGTACAATTAGAAATATATTAAGGATAATGTTAATGGGTTAGCAAATGTATCGAAAAAGTATTGATTATGACAATTTTTCTTCATTGCTATGAAAAAGTTGTGCATTGTAAAAATTACGTGCATGGGAGTTGCTTCAACTGTTTGACCTTTCCATGTTGTTTATGTGTATTTGAGTAAACTTCTCGAAGCAGCAGCCTAACCAGCCGTCATTTTTGGTTTGGTCAATAATTTAGGATTGAAAAGCCACAATATATTCATTTTGTTCACCTACACATTTAATTAGCCTAAGTGTCATTAGTTTATAATAATACATACCTAATATATACCAAGTGTCGCACAAGATTTACTTTTCAAATGAAGAAATCAACAATTTGGATTTATAGAATAATTATTAATTAAGCACCCAAATTGTCACTTAAAAATTGGATAATGTAAATTAATCTATGGATTAAGATTCACGTACCACTTGAGGGGTATTATCATGTTTGTTGGAATTTTGAGTATAGCAATAGTTCTATTACAATGGTTTTGTTGTCACCTGTAGAATTTAATTTGACTCGAAAAAAATAATTAATAATTTGATAAAATGGTAACTGAAACTGATCGGTTTTTTTAGTTTGTAGCACAATATCATTGACTGCCACCATTAATAATACTCAATACGTACTTGAATACAATACACAAGCACCGATAAAGTTTTTGAAGAAAAAGAGTGTATATAACGTTGAAAACAATAGAATAAAGTTTTTGAGGAGACTGATGGAAAAATATAGAGAGCAAAAGAAGGATCTGTATATAGTGTTCATTGACTTGGAGAAAGCGTATGATAGCATACCACAACGTGTCATGTGAGATAGCCTCAAGGCTAGAGGTATTTTTTCAGTGTACATTGAGGCTATACGGGATATGTATGACAGAGTTTCGACTAACATTCAAACACCGGTGGGGATAACAGAGCCTTTTCCGGTTAAAGTTGGACAACATCAGGGATCGGCTCTAAACCCTTTCATTTTTACTGTCGTTATGGAGAAAAATTTCTAAATCTATTTGGGAGACGGTACCGTGGTGCATGCTATTCGCTGACGACATAGTGCTGGTAGTAGAAACTAGAGAGAAGGTTAATAATAAATTGGATGAGTGGAGGGAAGCTTTAGAAGGTAAAGGGTTGCGCATTAGTCATACGAAGATCGAGTATTTGCGTTGCGACTTTAGTGGGACATTACCAGTAGGTGAACCTGAGGTGTCCATTGATGAAGCAGTTGTTAAAAGTACGACCAAGTACAAGTATTTGGGATCGATCATTCAAAGAGACGGGGAGATTGACGGAGATGTAAATCATCGTATACATGCGGGTTGGCTCAAGTGGTGAGCAGCCACCGCAATGCTATGTGATAGGAAATTCTCAAGCAAGGTAAAAGGAAAATTATTCCGGGCAGCAATCAGACCTGGTATGCTATATGAGACCGAATGTTGGCCTGTAAAGAAGATTTTTGAACATAAGATAAAAGTTACAGAAATGCGTATGTTGAGGTGGATGTGTGGACACACATTGATGGATCGAATTAGGAACCAAGAGTTTAGGGACAAACTAGGGGTAGCCCTTATTTCTGGAAAAATGCGAGAAAATAGATTGAGGTGGTTTGGACATGTGCTAGAAAAAGACTTTCGACGCCCCTGTGAGGAGGGTAGAAAGCATTATAGTAGAGGGTAAGAGGAGTTGAGGAAGACCCAGGAGAACTTGGGATGAGCAAATAAAAGTTGACTTGCATGAGTTAAACCTCTCTGAGGGCCTGCATAGGGGTAGGGGTAGTTGGAGGCGCCATATCCATATTTTAGACTTCTGATGTCCTCTTAGATTACCTTTTGGTGTTTTTTGCCCTTTTGCTTCTCTCGTTTATTTTATTATTAGTTTTTTGTTTTCTTTTTTTGTATTTGATTCTACTTATTTATTTTATTTATAGGCATTTAATTTATCTTTTTCGTGTAGTCACGTTTCTTTATCTTTCTCGAGTCGGGGGACTCCTTTGGCCGCGCTCTCCTTTATAGGTATGAGTTGTGGCCGTCCTTCCCTCCTCAGACCCTATCCATAGTTTTTCTATAAACGAGATACATTGGGTAGGATGATAATGAATTTTATGAATTTTAAATGTTTCTTACATCGATTTTATAAGTACTATAGTAATCGAGAACTAAATGGGTATTATCACTAGTCCTTAATTGCTTAAGTTACAACTTCTAAAATCACTAACAATCAATTTACAATATAATTTATTATAATTTTGTACTATACAAAAGTTTAATGTAAAACAAAAATAATTATTCTCTATTGACTCTTGAAGAATATAAGTGTCCACGTTTTGTTGGTGATTCATGCCAGGAGTCAAATATTGAGGGTAAAATGAGGAGTGAAAGTGAGTGCAAGTGTTGTCTTCACGTATTAAATTCATCGTATTCTATGTGCCATAAAATTCATCAAAAAATTATACGAAAGCCAATCCTACATCTTCTCCTTTTTCTAATTTTTGCCTTTGGAAATTCACCATGTCTATTCGGATCATCGAGTTATTACAGGTCAGGTGTTTTGGGTTGGTTTAAAATTTAAGTTTGCGTTCATAATAATTTTTACAAAATTGTAAATCTATTTTTAAATCGGATCAAATCAAATTTAGTTACAAAGTCGGTGAAGATCAAGTCATCAGATCTGTTTTAAACACCTTCAGAAATTGTGAACTGTGATGCTTCATTCTTCACAATAATATACTTCCTCTGTTCAAAATTAGTCGCAATATTGCATAAATGACACTATTTATTAACCACTCTTAATTTGTGATTAGTTTTTAATCTATAGATTAAAACATAGTTAAGTGAGATCTTGTTTGATTCGTCTCATTGCAAAGATTATTAATATCAAATTTTATAATTTTTTTATTGTACATAATTAGAAATTTTAAGGATTGAATTAGTATATTAAACAGCGTGGAAAAGCAAACGTTACAAGTAAATTGTAACGATAATGATGAACATTGATTAAAAAGTTATTTGTTTAAGTTCATGAAGGTATTTGGTAAAAAAATTATATGTTGACAGTTGTCTATTTATTAGTGAAATAAAAGCTACATTTTTAGTTGGTTTAAAAGCTTTTTACTAAATATTTTTTAGTTGTGTGACCAACTAAAAAGTCAAAACTTTTGTAAACCAAAAAGCAAAGAAAAATTATTTGCCAAACGCCACTAAAATTTCCAATATATACAATTATAAAGAAATCATTGCAACCAAAAGTTTAAACTTATAATTTAAATTCTATGTTATAGATAATTACTCCAGAGCTCCCTCAAATATAAGTTTGTATGCCATACAAATCTCATTCTGTTTTAAGGAAGTGGTAGATTATATATTAATCCGAAATTTAAATAATTTCGGTAGGAATCATCTTAAATTTTATCTATAAAAATTAAAATTATGATTGGAATTCAATTCCTAATATGTACGTACTTAGATATGCTAAAAACTTCGTTATCTTCTTGTCATTAGCCTTTGGCTTCTCTTCCAAAAATTTTCCAGTTTATGCTAAATTATTAATTTATTAAACATTTTAAGTGGAACATAATATATTGTAAAGGCCTAAAATATATTTGTGGTTAAAATGCACCAAATTTGATTGGTAATGTGAAAGCATAAAACACAACCACATAAATAGAATTTTCAATAGCTTCATTAAGTTAGTGACTTGTAAGTATAGTGACATTATATGCTTCATGGTTCTCTTAATAGTATAAATTAAGTACTGAATAAATTACATCACATTATTGGCCGGATTTTATGATTAATTACACATTATTTTTTAAATAGTTAATATTTTTTAATAGATCTAATTTCAATTTAGATTTTACGATAAAATAATTTATTATTATGATAATATTAGTAGTTATTTAGTGTTTATTTTTTTAAAAAAATTATATATTTAATGACTGAATATATAACATCAACTAAAATCCACTGACTTAAGTTTTTTGTTGAGTTAGTTTTATGACATGATTATAGAGCTTAAACTTAAAACCATATCAAGCAACCAATTCAAACAAAATATTAAGCTTATGTTTAAGACTCTAATATATTTTATATACTCTATTATTTAATAAAAGACTAATATTTTAAGGGTGGCGAGTTTCATCTCAAAATCAACTAATATTAGTAAGAATTACTCTCCAAATTTATATAGAGATATATTTTCTTCTCTTTTGTTAATATAATATAATAATACTTTTTAAAATAATGAATGGTGATTTCAACAAAGTTTGGCAAGATGCTACAAATATGGCAATGTCAAATTACATCAGCTGATGCAAAAAGAGCCAACATATAGTGATTAAGTGGGTCATTACTCATTCAATTATGAACAAGATAAGAGATTACATTTTCTAAGATTAATTAATTAAGTTAGTACTCTACTTGTGGCTTTGAAATACAATATTACTACTATATATATACACACTCATTCATTTTTTTTTTTATTTTAGTCTATTTTAATAATTTTATTTTATTTTTTATTTTTGATATGATTTTAATATATTTACTCTCTATATTATTTTCTATTTTTAAATAATTTATTATACTTAAATCAATTTTTCTACCAACAAAATAGGTTAAAATCACTGAAACGCAAGTATATCGGATTACATATTTAATGACCAATAAGCATTGCTGCTTGAGTGCCGCTTTTTGCCTTTGCAAATTGCATGGTTGTCAGCTCTTTGTCTTTGATCATGCAACTAGCTTACCTCTTAGTTATCATATAGAAGTAATACTACATTTTGTATTCAAGTGTGAATTCAAAATACTAGGACGGAATATTTATCTATATATTTACATATAACTATATAACTTGAATTGTATCTATATATGCATTATGTATATCTTACACATTTTAATTATTTTTCATATAATTTTTAATCAAATAACTTAAATTATGGCTTACGTAAGTTCGGGTCTGAATTCCTCCTGTAAGTGACTCCATTACTTTTAATGTATTACGGGTATAAGTCGGTGATTGCTTATATAAATATTCCGAAACTTTAAACATTAACTAAATTTATTAGTTAAGTTGATTCCTTAATAAGGTATCAAAAGCTAACGCAATAAAATCTCTTGCAGCTCAGCGTAAGATATGAGGAGAGCTTGTGTTACATCGTATACTTCTAGACTAAAAGGCTTTTACAGTCTCACATGAGGGGCGTGATAAAGTATATAACATATTTTGAGAGCTTCGACCATTTTAAATTTTTGACTGAGTTGGTTTCTTGACGAGTAAGCCATCATGTCCACCACATACCCACTACACACGACAGACAAAAATAATTTTCATACACATATCCTTCCAATAGCAATCAAGTTCATAATCATAATCCGTTTCAATCGAAACATATAAATAAAACACAATATCCATAAAATTTTACCCGTCTATGATCTCCATGTATATCTCTTTTGGCTTTGCTCATGCAACTAGCTTACCCCCATATTAGTAATTACAAATATATCATATTCAACTGCCTCCATTACCTATGATTCATTAGATGATGATGCCATCAATTTCAAAGAATTGGAATATAAAACATCCATTCATATATAAATATATATCATATAATATAGTCCTAATTCATTAATTAATTGTGGCTTATGTTGTTAAACAATGAACAAATTGTAATTCATAATGACCTCAAAATATGACCCTTGTTTATTTTAGCCTAAGTGTTGGTGTGAACTAACAGCCACTTAATGGATCTGTTCTGCAAGCTAAGGCAACTCTTACTGACAATCATTACAGGATGATATCAGGACTGATGAATTTTAATTGGGAAAGAAAAGAATAAATAATAATAAAGAAAAAACTATTAAGTGATATTATCTTTTTTGTGTTAGATGACTTAAATTTCAAACTTCTGCTTGATTCCCTCTAGATTCTAGAAGACTAAAACAGTTGTAAAACACATAAACAAAATTAATTCAAAGTTTAAGCTGATAATTGAGGTTTTATTATTTATTACGTATGTTAAGTGATCAACTCATTTAAAATTTAAAACTGATGGTTGAAGATTAAATATATATTTTAGGAAAAATTGTCATGAATAATCCCAATTATTATCCATCTGATATGAGTAATCCCTATTGTCGATTACTTTTAAATAATCCAACCTTTTTATTTTTTGTTGACAGCACCCCTTGATAAAATTTAATCAGCTACCATAGTTCCTATCACTAAAGAGGAGTAGAGGTAGACTAACGAACAAGCATAAGGAGAAGAAAAAGTAAGTGTAACAGCTAATAAATACCTACAGTATCCGGATATAATATGGCAAGGGGTTCTGTCACCAAAAAAATATACGAAGGTTGGATTATTGAGAAATAATTCATATTTTAGATTATTCACAGCAGATCGGCAAAAAATAGAATTATTTAGGGCCATTTTCCTATATTTTGTACTCTATAAATATTTTAAATTGCATATAGATTGGATTTAGGTTTAATTTAACACGGATGTGGGTTTATGGTCGGTATAGGGAGAATCTGTGTTGGATCTTAGAATGATAACCCTAGACTCGAACTCAAAAATTCAAACTCATTAATTTTTTTGAGCGTAACTCATTGAGTTTAAAAAATTAAATTCAAATCCTAAAATTAAATTCAAATTTAAAACATGTCTAATAAACTGAATACACCCATGACTAGAGTACTTTTTAACCCACTAGGCTATCACCTTACTCCTCTTTATACAATAAATTTTCAGATGATCGGTCGAGATATTCAAAACAAGGTTATTTGGTTTTGATTTTATTTCTTTTTGTTTTTTCCTATAGAAAATTACTCAAACGGTTGGTTATTTTTTGTTTTTGTGATAAGGTACGTACGAGCGGATAAATAAGCTAATTTATTCATGGATGTAACTCCTTTAAATTCTTTAGATTTATAATATAGCCTAAATTTCACTATAAAAAATATTACAAATTGTTTTATAGACGGTTTCATCGAAAAAAGCATTTTATACAGATTGAATAACTTTTCTAATACTTATTATGAAAATATGGGCTATTTATTTGAGATTATCTCACTAAACAATAATCCCACACAATAGAAAAGCTAAAAGTATATTAAGCCTTTATGCATGAAATGTTGTACTCGTAGATGTTGGAAAATGAAGTATAATGCTACTATGCAAGTCCAGCAAAACTCTTAGCAGAATCGTGTTTTGTAAATTGGGCTGAGTTAGATAGACCAACGTATTCCAAAGACTCAGTCAAGCCCAGTCCACGTACTTGCCTAATTATTTATAAACAACCAACAAGTCTGGTATGAAACTGTTTCACTATGAGACGGGCACATACAATCAACTAATTTTTCTAATTAATCATAATTATAAGTGATCACTTTAAAATTATAAAAAATAATCATTTTAAAACAATAAGTGATCATATTTATGTTATAATTGGCAATTTTAAAATTATAATTGATCACTAAGTTATAAATGATCACTTTAAGAATATAAACATGATAAGTTTAAAATTACATGTGAGCACTTTAAGATAACATCTTAGCAAGGTTGAACCTATAATTTGAAAATCAATGCCTCGATTAACGATAATAATCAAAGATCTTATCAAATTTCCTCTAAATTAACTATAGGGTTATAATTCAGTTTTATGAGATCCAATAGGTCATCGTCTAGAATCAAATCAAAAAATAAAATAAAATAAATATATCTAGGTTTAAGTCTAAAGTTTTCAAACTTAGATCTGCTTCATACCCCCAAGACTTAGACCGAGACTTTACCTATGACTTGATCATCATCTGACTTGTGATTTGTTTTCATCTCAATTCAAATTTAATTTATATTGATTTAGACTCATTTTAAAATATATGCTTAACTTACAAATTCATTGTAGACACTAGACACGTTTAACCCTTTAAAATGTAGAAATGATGGATTACAAATAGTAGAATTAAGACTCATCCAAGAGCTTACTCCTAGACCCATCAAACTCATTAGGTCTAGGTATGGGTCAAAAACTTTCCAACTCTATGGATCTAGGTTTGGTTTTGTTTCAGTAAAAATTAAATACGTCTGAGTTTTGTCTGGTTAAAAACAATCCATTACCATCCCTCAATATGCTACATTTTGGTTAAAAAAAAGTTACTTTGACATTATAATGTAACAAATTACTAAGACGAATTAGTATTTTAATAGATTTATTTTGCAATTTTTTCAAATAATGATATTAAAATGAAAATTTTCTCTTTCTGACACTATAAAGAAGTCACACTATTTATTAGTCTCGGTGTCAAATTGCTTACATTTTTTGTTCTCTTGAAAATTTTCAACCTTTTGGTCTAAAAATCTCTTTAAAAATTTAATCTAAAACTAATCCAACCTAAAATTCTATGTTCACCTCAATCCATTTTTCATGGGCACACATTTTTTTCCTTACTTAGAATCTCTTTTAGAGCATAGTACAAGTTTGAGAAAGGTTCCTTTTACAACTCAGAGTGGACCTAGATTAACACATAGTGCTCCTTCTATATTAGGACATGCCAACTAAAGCAACACTAAAAGCCTAATAAAAGCAATCTCGGGCTCTCGCCGTATAGATGGAGTACTTAGTATATGACTCCTTTGTTTATACACAAATTCTTTTGAAAGATGATCTAGGTCTTTTTAATAGACCATCTTTAATGATTAGCCCAAAAAAATGTAAAATAAAGATAGACATTGAATTTTAATAGACTGGGATTGAGAGACGTCTTTTAAAAAGATGGTCTCTCAGGAGACTGAATGTTGTTTATAATACATTGGTGATTGCATTACTCATATTCGCTTTTTGATTTTCTATATAATATTCAAAAAATTCTCACTTTGATTTTGCCATCACTTTATTTTTATAATATAGTACAATCGAAGGAATAGAATAGTAAATAAAAGAGTACTTGAATTTTATATGGTGATTCCTTGAATACATATACGACTAGATGTTCTAGTAGTGATGGGCATTTACGGACACGAATCTTTTCTAAACCCGACTTTAATTTAAGGACGGATCCAAATTCGTTCCCTTCAAAAATATTTTAAAAAGTGAATTTATGGTGTTTTAGAACCTTTTAATTTTCATAATTTGATCCGAAATTCAGATTTTTATGTCTAAATAAAATTAAAATTTTACACTTAAAACAAGATAGGATACAATAAAATATGGGTAGGATCTTAAACCATTACCTATCGCTAGTTCTTAGTTAATAGGTTTGATCTAATTTATGCCTCTAATAAGTTGAATCTTTGAAGTGAAGTACCAACCTACCTTTGATAGAATATTGGATTTCTAATCTATTCTTTATACGTTTACGTTATTTTGAATTTCTAACACATTGCTTATAAATGAGATTCAATTCATGTACTTTTTTTCCTACTTATTTGCATTATTTAGAAGAAATTTTTTTTTATATTGTAATTTGAAATATTGTAAAATAAATGAGATAAAAAAGTAAATTTTATTTCGCAGATTGCGAGATAGAGTAACATATGATCCATACTATCTTGACTCCTTGTAAGACTATGACGCCTTTAGGTCCCTTGGCTCAATATTCTTTGTTTTTATTTGATAACTATACTTGAATATTCAATGTTGAATATTATTTATCATTCAATTTTGTTTATAATTTTTTTAAACGCATAAAAAGAAGTATAGTCAATTGAGATTTTATTTGATTTATGTTAATACATATTTAATTTCGTTTATCAATTAATTTTCTTTATAATTTTTGTAAAGGCATAAAAAGAAGAAGATTTTATTTGATTCATCTTAATGCATATTTAATTTCTATTATATCAACTTTTTATAGATTTTTTGATGTATATTTAAAGATATTTAATAAAAAAACAGATAATAATATTTCAAAAATTAACTAAGAAGGAGAATAGTTAACTCAATTTACTATGACACCTTCAAGGGATAACATTGTTGTCTTGTTGAATATGCCTATCGAGTTCCCAATACTGGACCCGGAATAGTTGTTTTCATTAATTAAATCCCATTAATAATAATTGTTTCTTTACAAGTTATAGATGCATATCATGATATTAAAATTTTATTTTCCACTGCAATTTATTTATATAATATTAATACTGCCGAAATTCATACAATTGTTAGTTTATCATAATTATACTTTAAAATAAAATTAAAGATTGACCAAGATTGGATCCAAATCAATATAAGATCCATTTCAATATATATTGTAAAAAACCCTAATCTACCCGGATCTACCTATGTACTTTTAGTAAACTACCCCTCCCTGAGAACTACCAGCATTGATCAGTCTCCCAAGTGCCTCGGGTATAACCCGAAAACCCATAAAACAAAGAGGTACTACATTTGGTGGTACTCATGGTACAATAACTAGGAGAGTACCTCAATCGACGGCCATTAACCCACATTTTCCGATCATAATCTGCCCTCTTTTTAGGGTCCGATAATGTCGCATACGCCTCATGAACCCTAATAAATTCCTCCGCAGACGAAGTCGTATCCTTTTGCCCATGAGAAGCAACCGCCGCATCTGGGTGAAGAACTCTCGCTAACTTTCTATATGCAGCTTTGATTTCCTTACCCGTCGCACCAGCCTGGATTCCGAGCACTTCATAAAACGTCGACGTTTGAAGGGAATTAGAAACAACTTCAGTGGTGGACCATACGGCGGAGATTGAGGGGAGGTTTCGCCGGAAAGTGACGTAATACCCCGGGAATTTACGTGGGTAGTTCATAAATTTTCCAGTGGTGGATGAGACAGAGTTCAATGAGGTTGATGGAGATGAAGCAATTGTATATGCCATTTCTTCAGTTATTTCTTCTGGGTTTGTTTATTCAAATTGATTTTTTGACGTTTTTGAGTGATGACGTTTTTTGAAGAATTTGAGTGGTATTGACTTGCAAAATTTAGGAGGAAAAAGGAGATTTTATATTTCTTATTTTTGACAATTTCATACTAATCGTTATATTTTTATTTTTAGTAATAAAACAATCATATAAATATCTACGTTACTCCTATTTTTATCTTACTCTATACCTTATTAACTTTTTTTCCTCTTTAATCAAGAATTAAAATGGAGAATATGTTATATTTTATATAATGTGTCTACTTTTTCTTAATTCTGATACCCATGTAAATGCAGCTACAAAATCAGAACAGGTATAGAAAAGGAATGAGATCTAAAAAGGAAGAGACAGGGGGGCCCAATTGATTGTGGATTAGAATATTAGAAGCGTTAAAAAATCTTATCGGTGGTCTGAGTCAGGAAAGCGTCGGTATCATCACATTAAATATTGTAGATAAAAGCGCCACTATTATTGTGGTTCTATAATCAGTGAATCATAGATTTGACAATTTGTTCACCAAATTGCTCACCTTTTTTCAATTTACAAATTGCCCACCTTTTTTCAGTTAACAAATTGCCCTTTTTTTTTAATAAAAAAATTACCCACTATTTATACGCCCGTTTGATTAGTGGTATTAAATGGTGGTAATGTAAATAATTTATAGTATAGAATTTAATCAAAAGTTTCATATCATTTCCATTATAATGAAACTTTGATCACAAAAAAGTTTTTTTTTATAAATTTTTATTATCACCTAATACCATCTCTCCAAATAGTAATGCCATGGATTGAATTTTATGAAGAAAATCAGATGATTAAAATTGAACAAGCATCACCATCAGGGTAACCAAAAGATTTTTAACTAAAATTACACTAATTTTTCATTCTCATTACCGCTGTTAATTATAATCTACCAAACAAGCCGGTAGTACACTAGTGAAGAGTGATACAGTTGGATTTGAACAATGCTGTCCCTTGAAGAGACAAATAATGGTATTTATTTAAAAATAGTATTTTGGGTGTATGGTAAACGAGTATCAGATATTTGTTGCTGATTGTTGATTTATTTAATTAACTAAGAATGTTGGTTGACCTTGATTTCTTTGGTAAAACTTAATGTTTATTGTTGATTGTTTATTAATAAAAAAATATGTCATTGAATCTCAAAAGCCAATGAAGAATGCTAATCAAACTAGCTTTTGTATTAATTTAACAGTCGATTTTCATTTGAGTGAAAAACTAGTTTCAGTGTAGTATTCAAACCTAAATAAGTTTGAATTTTCAAACCTTTTGTTCCGTTTTTGTTCATATTAAAGAGTTTTTAACTTTTGAAAGCGACCTTATAAATTTTTTATGACCCATTGAGTAGTTAATATTAATTTGGTAGTTGACATTAAATGATAAGATTATAAATAAAAATTTAGTGTAATTTAGGTGGAAATTTTTTTGACCAATTTAGTAGTCATGCTTAATTTACCTTAATAATCTCATTTTCTTCAAAAAATTAATTTCAATGCATTACCACTTTGAAATGTAGTATTAAGTGGTACCGAAAAATCATAAATAAAAAACTTTTGATGACCAACTTTTCATTATCATATAAATGGCATGTTAAACTTACCAAAAATTTAACTATGAATCATAACCATAATTTTTATTATTTTGATACTATTAATCAAACGGATTGTTAACTTAATTGTACAAGCCAAGAAGACGCGGTTACTCACCATATCCATGTTTTTTCTAACTCGAATTGACAAAACATATGTATCAAAATTGAGTGACATTATAACTAGAGAGTGAAGATGAAATAATTGTACGACTGTATACATACACAAGACATATAGTCATATAGTCTATAGATGGCCACTTTTAGTGGCTCGTATTACAATAAAACTCCTTTAATATTAACATTACAAAAATTAAGTCGTATTTCAAATCTAAAGTAATTACCACTTTTCAAAAAGACTTTTTAATTTGATTTTCACATAACTTTTTTCATTTTACTCATACATTTGAATACATTTTGTGAATCACAAATTATACATATTTACACATTTTATCCGATCCATTAGTTTTACCAACATTGGTCAGTTTCCCAGGTTCGTCGGGTGTAACCCGAAAACCCGGAAGACGAAGAGGTTGTACATTTGGTGGTACCCATAGTACAATAAGTAGGAGAGTATCTCAATCGACGGCCATTAACCCACATTTTCCGATCATAATCAGCCCTCTTTTTAGGGTCCGACAATGTCGTATACGCTTCATGAACCCTAATAAATTCCTCCGCAGACGACGTCGTATCCCTTTTCTCATTAGATGCTACAGCCGCATCTGGATGAAGAACTCTAGCTAATTTTCTATACGCAGCTTTGATTTCCTTACTCGTCGCACCAGCTTGGATTCCGAGCACTTCATAAAACGTCGACGTTTGAATGGAGGTAGAAACAACTTCAGTGATGGAGCACACGGCGGAGATTGAGGGGAGATTTCGCCGGAAAGTGACGTAAGATGCCGGGAATTTGTGAGAGTATTTTATGGAATTTTCAATGTTGGATGGATTCGAATTAAATGAGGTTGATGGAAATGATGCAATTGTGGACGCCATTTTGTCGAATTTTTTCTGCTGGATTTGTTTTTTCAAATTAATTTGAACGAGAGTTTTTGAGGAATTTGGGAGGAAAAAAAAGGGATTATGTAGAAGGGAATTTTGGGAGGAAAAAGGAGTATTATCCGTGGGCTGACTCAGAAAAGCGTCGGTAGCGGTAGATTAATTATTGTAATTGTAAGCGCCACTAGTTTCAAACGTTGCTGAATAATTTCGGCGTGTGCTTCTAGATTCATTTATTTGACAATGACTTTTTTAGATAGAGCTTAAATTGTGGAGTACAATTTTTGCAAAATGCTATTATTATTATTATTATTATTATTATTATTATTTATCAGTCCATCTTGTATGAGATCATCTTACGGTAAAACGACCTCAAAACAAGAAATTCATAAGTTAAAAATTTCTATTAATGGGCTATTTAACGGAAGTATGAGACATGTTTGCCTCCGCTTCATTCCCTTCTTTTCCCTCCACACCCTTTCCTTCCATTTCCTTTTAATATTATTATTCATATATATTCTCTCTTTTATTGTTCATGTAACTTTAAATCTCGTAGTATTTCCTCCATTTTTAATGTTATTTTTGTTTAAAATATTCTATTTTAAGGAAAGAGAAATTTAATTAAGATTTTTAGAGATCACATAAAAGATAAAATATATTTATGTGAGATCTCGATAGATTCGTCTTAATGTATAGGAGTACTTTTTTATTTTATATTTTTTATAATTTTTATAATTCGTATTAGAAATGTTGAGGTTCAAAACTTGCTTTGAAAATTATAGGAGGAGAAAAAAAAGAGAGGGAGTAATATTCACTAAAGAACTAAAGTACATCGTAATACTTGTGCAAATTCCCTCGGTAGCAAACTTAGGGGAGTAAATGCTAAGATAAGGTGAATAAGGTTGTGTGGAGCATAGATTATAGACAAGCCTTGCTTGTCACAGGGCCCGCCCCTGGATGCAAAAACTGGGCCTTTGGACAGTTGTATTGGTAACAATCACTTGATATATCAATTTATCATGAATTCCTCTCTAAGGGATTTGGAGTATGAGTCAACAACAGTTGGTGAAAATGACTTTACTCCATATTTGTGTGTGTATATTTATTCCTCTTCAAACTTTGAATAATCACTAATTTTTTATATATATCGTCTTACTGTGAGACGAATTCAATTGAATCCGTTTAAACTATTTAAAAATAAAAACTGCTTCCTATATAAGAGTGATTTTCATTTTTTTTTTATGTTTTGTACTAATGGGCCTTTTATATGGACTCGTCTCACGGTGAAACGATCTCATACAAAAGGAGCTAACGAATAATAGAAGGAGCATGCCATTGAATTTCAACATACTCTTCGGTCTCATTAAGAATGCTATATTTACGTTCAAATCTAAGTGTTTTTTAAATCAAATATAGTTTTTGTAACGAAACATAAAAATACAGATCTACATTAATCACATATGTTCCAGTATTATAGACTTAAATTAAAGAAGACACATAGCCTTCGGACTTTCCATGTGATTTACTACTACTACCATGCCCCCTTGCACAATAACTACAACTCAATTATGGTGAAGGGGAAGACAAAAGGTGGTGCATAAACATGAAACATATCCAATACTATATACTTGATTGGTATGGGCCTATGTGGTGGTGTTAACTCATTTCTAGGTTCATTGTCTCCACCAACAAGTATGATGATACTTGAATATAATTTAATGAGAAATATAACCAAATTCATGAATCAAATCAACCACATGTTACACTTGCAACTTACATTGAATTTTTCTTACAAAAAGCTCAACACATAGTAGTATCAGAATGCCGATTCTAATCTATAATTCTACAATCTTACAATCTAAAAATAGGCGACCGATTCGGATCGTAGGTAGGATCTTAATGTGGTAGAATCTCCGATCCTACTTAGCTCAAGAATTTAGGTGGTAGGATCATAACACGATTGTACGATCCCACGATCCAACAATCCGATTATACATGGGTAGTTGCAATCGTAAAATATCTTCATATAATACATATTTCACTATGTGTAAATAAAAACTTAAAATATTTATATCAATATTTTTATAAAATTCAAGTTTTTCTTGATTTGCTGTTTAAAAATGATTATTAAAAGTATTTTGTAAAAAAAAACTTAAGTGATGAAGTCAAATAAGGTTTTACTTACACCTTAAAACTTAAATAGATAACAAATATAATCGATAATCAATAATCCAAAGCCCATTAATGCATATCTGTAGGATCACACGATCCTATGATCCGATTTTACCGATTTCGATCCTACTCCTCAACGATCCTAGGTAGAATCCCGATCCCAGTAACTTTGCCTCAACATGCTCCTATACTATCACTCTTATTCTAATTAAATGTCTCATTTATTTTTGTGTACAAATCTTTTTTTAAAAAAGTTGAATTAGAATTTTAGAATAAGAAATAATGTGTATTGCCACTTTTTCTTAGATCAGATTTAAATTTTACCGTAATTTTTAAAAAATTTTACTACTTTTTATGAGTAAACTTAAATTTTTTATAACATAAAAATCAGAATTGAAATTCGAAAAATAAAACATTAAAGAGAATCTCCGTAAAAAATTTCATTTGAAGTGATAAAAGTTTAAGAAAACTCTGGAAATGAATTTCAAGTTTCCGAAGGAAAACATTAATATGGATCATGAAATAAGCAAGAGATTGCTACAATATTGTGCGAGTAAATTTATATGATGAGATGATTCTAAACATGTTACTTGAACAATTGCTTCTAATTAAAAAGCTTTAAATATTAGTTTATATTATTTGTTTAAGATCCCAAATTTCAAAAAAACGTAAAATAAATGAAACTTGAAAAATTATTATGTGTTTCCTTTTCCGCATCAAAACATGAGATTATTGTATCAACCCAAAAAATATATATAATGTTGCTAAAACAACTTTTTTTTTTGGAATTATAGGGTAGGATGAGAGATTGAGAGGGCTAGGTAAGATTCGATTTCAAACCTTGCTAGGAAAAGACGATATTTGCTCCAACTGAGACAGGACCCGATTCTCAGCTAAAACAGCTATTCATATGCCATCAAAGATCAAAAATTCAGATTTGCACTTCTTAAAATCCCAGACTAGCTAATGGAACTAAAACTTGACTATGTTTATTACATCATATACCTAAATCAAGAGAATGAAGTCAGTTGAATATAATCCATCAATAATTCTATATCTATGTATGTACAGTAAAAAAAACAAGGATATATGCCATCATATACATTAGAATCGTAACAAATAAATGACGATGACTTTTAAGGTATATCATTATAGAAAAAATGTGTGATGCAGCTCCCCGGAATGTTGTTTGTATGAAGAGATCGCGCCTGCGTACGGAGAACTTTTGCTACTCTTACTCCAACTCCAAGATTTGGGTATCCTATGAGATGTCTTGCCAAATTCCTGACTTTTGCTGATTCCGGGAGTATTCCTTGTTTTGCACATTATTTCTAGCAATTTTCGGTCCTCTTCAGTGAGCTCGATTTTCATGGGTTTACTAACATCACTTAGGGATGGAAACCTTGTAACGGGAGGGTTAAGCATCAGGATCTTTTTGCTAGGAGACTGAAGCTGCGGTAATGTCTTGTGTGTATAATCCTTGCGATTCATTCCGATTACTAACTGGTGAAGTAGAGTGATGAGTGTGAGGATGTGATCGTCCATTGTCTTTTTGTTTGCATGATAGAGTGTTTCAAGACGGATTAAGCTGCCATTTACAGCCGTCTTCTTGTTACATTCAATGCTGCACAGTTAGAATAAAGGCCATGAATACTAGGCGAATCTAGGATAGAACGAGCCGAATACTAATCTTTGTCATCATCATCACAATCATCATCAACCCAATATCCCGCTCAAAAACAGAGTCTGGGTGATGGAAGGTAACGGACAATCCATACTCGTACACTCTCCAAAGAGGGAATCTTTGCATGTAACACAATTTAGTATTAATCGGGTTTTTAATCAAATGACTCGAGACATGACCTAGACACTAGACAGGTCCATGCCTAGATTCTCCACTGTGAATACCCAATGTTTGTTTACTTAGATTGAGTGTTTCTTTACTTCCACCAACTGTTTTATAAAGCATCATGGCTTTCAAGCTTACTCTTAGTATATATAGCTAATTTTTAAAAGATCGTATCATGAGAAAACTTATAAAGACGGCTCTAATATCACAAATACTACAACAACAACATGTCATTACCCAGTTCGAAGTGGCTCCCACCTAGATGGGGTTACGGGTGTCAGATATACGCCACCTTGCCCTCGTAGTAACAAAGAGGTTTTTCCAATTGTTTCCAGCCTCAAACAAAAGGAGTAGAACTTGAAACAATAGCTACAGAGACTAACCTCGCATTGGCCCATTCTCCAACCCATCCAAAACCTTGATGCGCTCTGCCGAGTTGCAAGATACAACAAAATACATGAGAAAATGTATACTAAGGAGTTAGGACGCTTAGGAAACACTTGATTGAATTGAAAGAAAGAGAGCCAAACATCTTACTTTAGAGTGTTTGACGCCATAGGAGCAAGCCATTGAAGCGTTTTTTCCATTTCTGCTTTAATTTGAGGGATTTCAACCTGAAACAATCATATAAACCTTCTTGAACAAAGCAAGGTATAATACACATATCAAGATTCCAGAAGACGATGTGCAATGATTCGGACTTGAGAAGTACCTTGTCATTGTGATGGAGTTTCCGCAAACTGGAGCGCATGGCATTCTTGACACTAACTGGTAATCTGCGATACAATGTATCCCTTATATTCGGAGGAAGGGAACCGGGCCTTGATGCCTGAAAAGCATGTAACTCTAAATCAAATCATTTTTATACCGACATATGATCTGAGCTTTTGTAACATAATTCACAAGCGAATTCGCGTTTTGAATTAATAGAACAAAACAGGTCATAACTCCCTTTTTTTCGATTCGAGATTTCGCAAGGAGAATATGAATCAAAGTGTTAGTCGGTCAAAGTAAAGGAAAAGACGAAACTTACAATGTTATCAATTTGGTTAATGATATTAGCGTAGTGTAAAGCAAGACCAGAAGGCCCTAATCTCTGAGCAGCTGCATCTTCTTCGCCAGATTTTGTTCCACCTGCCAGTTTCGGTAACGATCATCAACTATACTCAGACTAGTTAGTGACTGGTGCAATTGAATATGTAAGCGTGTTATATTACTAGTTTTATCTATCTAATCTTAAGCATTTGCTAGATCATCTAAGTTGAATGATGGTATAGGCATCGGGAAGGAAAATTTTTTAAAAATTCAAACACGACAGACTAAAATTGGCGTTAGAGTTATAACGGCTTGCATTAACACCCAATAGGACGTCTGTCTATTTGTCAAGTGAAAATTTTAATCATAAATACAAAACATTGATTCCAGAAATCCCTATGTATTTCTGAAAGTCATAAGCTGGGAATATTATATGTATACCTGCTTCAAATACTTCTGTGATCTCTTGATGGATGAAGGCGACAATATCAACAAGCTTCTCGATAACCTGCAATTGAGAAGAAAAGGGAAATTAGAAGCATAATCATGAAACTATAAGCAATTATGCAAATTAGAAAAGATATACGCATAAACAAAAGAAAGTGAGGAAATCATACACATCAACGCTTTTATAATTACTCAATATATTCGTCAAATGCATGAAAATCATGGGTAAGCCTAATGGTTAAGGACTTTCCCTTTCACCCTTGTGACAGGATTCAATTTTCATTGAAGGATAGACTCCCTCACGCCTCTTGGATGTAGAAATTATCGCCTATTCCGAATCAAAAAAAATACTTGTTGAATGCTTTGCTCAATTAAGGGCAACAGGAATTAGCACTCAGCTAGGGGCGGAAGATTCTTTAAACGTGACGGGATTAGAGAACATAAAAGCATATATTCAAATGCATATATCCGTCATACATGAAAGCCATAGGTTGTTTTATACTTAAGTTCATCTAAACGAAATAAACTAAAAACAGTACAAGCCACTAAAACGACAAACTATGGTCTATGAGACTTGGGAAGAAAAGCCAAAGAAAATACATTAAGCAACCCAAACAAGTAGAGTAGAAATCATACCTCTTCCAACTTTTTTGACCAAAGGGACTTCTTTTTCAAACTCATTACAATCTTCTTTTGTTGTTTTAACTCGTTGTCTAACATCATTAGATGTTCTCCTACAAGTCGGAAGAAACAAAAACATATCAATGCGGTCAGACATTAGGCAATGATATTTATTACTAAACAGGAAATACATTAAGCAACCTAAATGAATACACTACAAAGTCTCTTGTAAACATCAAAAAAGATTTCTATGGCGGAAAGTCCAATAATGCATGCCATAGACTTTGTTCACCTAGTGACCAAGAAGCTACTTCCATTTATCAAGCTCGGCAAGTAGAAGAGGATTGACCTCTCTAGGCGGAACAGAGGATCTCTATGAAGGGTAACAAATAGAAAACAACTTTAACGAAGCGGAGTTTACTTGGGAAATCAATTATCTCCGGAAATGTATATTAGACACTGAAACAGAGTCCTGTGATTTGGTTTCAGATAGTCAATCTGACTAACCTTTACGAGGCAAATTTAAAGACTTTAATTCTTCGACCTTCTGGCGGTAGTCCTGCTCAAATCTGTCACAAGCGTTCAGCTCATGGTATAATTCCTACACAAATAGTTAAAACTGTTCTCAGCACAAGCACAACATGAAATCTACATTTGGAGTCATCTTATGTCACCCATGCCAACTATTAGACTTGAAACGCTAGCAGCTAACCCCAGAAACGGTTATCGTGCATGAGTGTCTATTAAGGGCGGAATAAGAAAGTGAGAAAATTCAAAATGAAGTCCACAACTTACAGAAGTATGCTGAGCCAAAGCCATCAATTCATGCATTTTTGCTTCTACATGATCTCTTGGAGGTCCGTATACTGCATTTTCTGAATCCAGTCTGAAAATATTACACCCAGTTCCAATGCGAATATTTATTCAGTAGTAATGATTAACCTATTTTCACCTTAATTCGTAATAGAAACATCTAAAATCTTACTTCATAAAAAACCGATTCAAGCTATGCCATTGCGGGTCTTTACAAAGGTCACCGAATCTGATAACTTCTTTGCAAAAAACATCAAGTTCCTCCCTGGAAAACGACGAAAATTAAATTTGTCATTGAAAACAAAGAATTGATAAGATGTGAATCCTATGAAAAGTCCCGTATAACAACCTTTTGTCTGAAGCAACTAAACGAAGCAAGACCTTAATGTCCGAAGAAACCAAATTTTCAACCCCTTCAGAAGGAATAACATCCTCCTTTATGAACCTTACATTATCCTTGGAGAGAGATTGCATGAGATTTGTTCCTCGTGTAATTGTGTTTGCTACTTCAAATGCCAATATCGATATTTTACTACCCTTGGCCACCTTGCCGGTCAAAAATCCACTATTACTCAAGTTTGTTATTCCACTTCCAAGCGCATCTAAGACATCAACAGCCTTCTCCAAGCCAGCATAACTAGCTCTTCCGATAAATGACGAACCTCTAGGTGGAACCTGCTATAGTTGTCAAAAAATTAATAATCTCTAATGAATGATCGATCCTGAGCTTTTCGACATCCAAATATGCTGAAGTGATGTGACTCTTAAACCATAAACAAATGAATGAGTTTAATAATGAGATTTGACAAAAGACAGAAGGATTGTCATGACTTATAAGAATATGAATACAATTTCTTGTCAAAAGTCCGATTTGATTGGTCAACAAGCAAACAAAAGGACTGATCTTCAAAGGTGAGCTAGCATTATCTCCAAAATATCGTCTCATACATAAGCACCTATGCTACCCAGACACGGCACATGTGTATTCCATACCCAACACAACATGATATAAACAAGAAAAGTCTCACTAGCTATCTTTATCTTTGGTTGCTTTCTAGGTTACTTGAACTCTTCATTTTGTTTAACGTACCCGTGTCCGATCCTTGATGCTCGGACATTTGTATGACACTTAGACACTTCATTTTAGGCGTAAAGTTGAATATTTAGACGTACCCGATACTTGGACACGTACCAGTATCCTACATCAGTACCCGAGTTTAAGTAACATAGGTTTCTTTTAAATATCAAAGAAACACAAGACAACTATAAATTATAACAACAAACCAAAGCCTTAATCCCAACATATGGGGTTGGCCACATGAACCAAAACAAATCAATAGGTTCAGCACTAATCTACAAGACTACAACCAAGAATTCCAATGATCATTCATATAAATGATCCAATTCCATTTGTTTGAATCTTTCATCATATGCTCGAGCAAATCCCAAATTTTCATGTTATTTTTCACTTATTCTAATTAAAATTCATTCTTAGTCAATCTCTTCCTCTTATAATCTCCTCAAAGTTCCAACATCCCATTCTTGTAACAAGTGGATATTCGGTAAACCAATATCCTTCAAAAGATGCAAATGATTAAACCAATGTAGATTGTTTTCTCATTTTGTATTCAATATATACGACTCTTGTACTCTTTCTTACGTTTTCATTACGGATTTATCCTTTAACTTCAATTCTTTATTTTTATGATCATATTATAAAAAAATAACCTAATTCTGTCTAAGCTATTGACATGATTACCATTGACATAAATAATTTCATGATAATAATCTAAAAGTACGAACAAGAATAAACCATCAACATCTCTAAAAAGGAGGAATTTCTACCCTATATATCTGTAAAGTTCATCATTTAAATTTTACAGGTTTAAAAATAGCAAAAAATTATGATCCTTAAATCCCCTTTACATAATTTTCAATTATCAAAAATAGGCAGCGACAAAAAATTATCAATAATACAATTCTCACCCAGCTATATAGTGCAAATCTGCAAATAGTTCGATCAAACATTCATCTAACAACTTTATAATCAATCAAAATTTACCAACAATTTCCAAAACAATCAATTTAAAAAATACCCAGAAAAGAAAAAATACCTTAAGATCAGCAGAAATCCCCAATTCACCAGAATAAAACCTCTGGGGAGAAGCAGAAATGGGATCATCAAGCGAATTCTTGTTTTTTTTCTTCTTCAAATTTCCGAAACTTTTCCTTCTTTTAAGATTATTATTAATGCTTATATCGCTGTTTTGGTTCTTCATCTCTACATTTTCATCCAATTCTTCAGAACTAATTCTCCCTCCCATACAACCAATTGAACAAGCACCACCCATTTTCTATAAAACCCTAATTCTCAAACCAAAAACCCAGAAAATATTAGAACAATTATGCGCGAATTAGAAGGAAATCAGAGGAGGGTTTATAAAATAAAACATGGGTGGTGTTTGGATTAACATAAAAGATGAAGAATTGAAGAGAATTGGAATGAGTAAAAGAGTATAAACGAGATGAGTTGACCAAACGTTACCTTACTTGCACACCCCGCTTTCTGATTCGCTCATTTCTGTCCTGTTTTGAAATCTTTGACTTTGACTTTTCTATTATTAGAATTGAATATTGATCATGGGGATTGTTGGGTCCCTTCCTAACTTCCTTTCCCAAATGTCGCATTGCAATTTGCAACTAATGCTCCATGTCTTTTACGTATTCAAAACAAATTCGGTGACGGATCAAATATATATCTGATCTCGTAATTGCATTTAGTTGGATCCAATATGGAATATGTATTAACAATTACGTAAAAATTTATATGGATATATGATTCGATTTTTAACCGACTCGAAACATCTAATTCGAAATTGTCTTGAGAACCCAAATGAACACCTATACGACATCTCTCCCAAACATCAATAATAGGAAATGACACGGTTATTAAAAAAGTAATAGAAATATTAAAATTGTGTAGATATAATTATGAGGTGAAAAACTAAAAAATATATATATATATATACAAATTAGAAAGAAATGGCAGAAAAATTAAGAAAAAAATATTGTCAAACTCAGAAATTTCATATCAACATTAAAAAAATTATTTTTGAGTGAAAGGATTGAAAATAGATTTTTTTTTTTTTTTTTTTTAAATTGTGTTGAGTTATGTTGTATTGTAGTTGATTAGTTGATGGCATGACACAATATGAGGAGTATGCTACGTTGTGCCATGTTCCGAGATAAATCACTATTTTCTTCTTTTATAAATCCTTATTCCCAAAATTTGGTTAAAATGACATGTTGTTCCAATGAATAATTTCAATATTTTAAATATTTTTGTAAAGTCTTAAGCGAGTTAACTTCTTTTGAATGAAATTATAAACTCTAATTTGAAGTTTTAAGGATTAGACGATATGTAACACTTTTTGTTACACTTCTATAAACCGACTCCAAGTTAATTAAAGACCACATAATAGTATTTTAGGAAAACAGTGCCAATAGTGAATCAAGCAAAATAATATTCAAATCTTCATAATCTATCCGTAAATTAATATACAAAGCTTTGAAAATGAGCCTTAGGCGACGCAATTTTTTAAAAATGAAGATCATAAAGTCAAAGTTTCAAAAATTAGATAATATGTGACACCTTTTGTTATACTTTTACAAAGCGACCGCAACTTTAACCATGAACCCCACAACAATAGTATCATTAGCAACCTATCTCGAAACTGCATTAGAGAGACAAAGTTATTAATTTCACCCTATCCTTTACATCTATCTCCCCCACTTATTGTTAAAATACATTTGTTGACTTCTATAAAACCTTATGTATACCACTTTAATTTGGATCAAAAACTGACAAGATCATTGAATTCCTTAACCATAATTTTTGAATTGAAAAATCACAAAATCAACACCCAACAAAATATAGCTTTGAAGCATTATTAGTTACAATGAGGTTAGATTGGTAAGGTCGTTTTAGTCTTTTAGGATTGTTTAATTTGGCATTTCATCATATTCTAAATTAGCAATTGATGATAGTGATTAGTGATAAACGTAATAAACAATGGATAAATCATAAAATTTATACATTATTTAGTCAAATTTGTACTACATCTACATGTGAATAGGCTACAAACACTTTTCAATGTTGAACTAAAAGCTTATAATAAAAATATATTATATTTATTATATTATATTTGCAACTGATAATAATATTTTTTAACTATATTCTGTAATTATTTCGGCACAGAGGAAATGATAGAGTTTATCAAGTGATCTTAAAATTTTTAGTAATCTTATATTTTATAATGTAATTCTAGAGTACAAGACATGCACCGTTCTTCTTTTAGAAAAGGATCCAGAAAAATAATCTATATATATATATATATATATATATATATATATATATATATATATATATATATATATATATATATATATATATATTTGCTCATAAAACCTTGATCTAAAGGATGACATAATTGTGGTATATATCAACTAATCAACTCCAAGTGATGTCAAATAACAGTATTGATATCTCTTTATATTGCTTATGTCTTCCATCATTCCTTTAAATTTGCTTCGCTAACTAAAAAATACTTTAACTATAATTTGTATGTAGTAATTTTAAAAGGACGAAAGTATTTGTAGAAACGTTTCTAACAACTACTGTCTTTTAGATCCTTTGTATGGTCTTGCAAATTTCCTATGAGAAAAATAAACAAACTACCACTATTTTTGAACTTTTAAGTATAACAAGCAATCTAAATGATAAAACTGATGATTTTTAGCTTAATCAACTATAGCAATAAAGTTATTTTATCACAATTATTTTGGTTCATATTGTATTTTGGTTAGATCAATGATCAATCTACTCACTAAGGGCGTAAAATATTTCCATTATTTCACAAAAAATAGTCTTCAATACAAATGGAATAGAATAAAAATCAATAAAAAGAGTAAAATAGTTAAAAAAGTATTCCATATTTTATTAAGAAAGTTGGATCGAAAAATGCGTATATAAAATAAAAAGATAATTTAAATATATACATAAAAATAAAATAAAACATGTGAGTTATTTATAAAGATAAAAACATATAGAGAAACTCAATTATACAATTAAAATGAAAAATACTCTAAATGGAGTGAAAAAACAAATAAAATGTGCATCTAGCAAAGGGTAGATGCAGACATGCAATTATTTAACTCAATAATTGTAACCTTTTATTAACTATATATATTTGATCTTTTCCTCAAAATTGTCTGCTTTTGGTCAGCATCCAAATCGTGAAATCAAATCAATTTTGTCCAATTATGAAAATATTTGATACTGATGTAGCAGAAGCTAATATAATAAGAGGTAACAAATTTATATTTCATCTTATATATTTTAATTGAAATATTTAGTATCATGTATATGTATATGAAGAGGGTATGTATAAAATGTATTTGTAGTTCTAATGTAAAGGATTTTCGTGCGAGTGAGTGTGATAAAAAATTTATAATATACCTCATAGCTTTAAAAAAAATCAGATTAAAATTTTAGTTGAATTAGTTTCTTGATGAATAATTAGTTGTTAGGATATACTCCCTCCGTTCCTTTTTGATCTTCCACATTACTATAACGGGTAGTTTCAAAAGTTCTTACACTTTAGAATACTTCTATTTTTAGAAAGTTTTTATCTCACTTTTACCCCTTAAAATCCCCCTTACCCATTTTCTTTTATTTATAATTATTTTCTCTCTCATACTTCCAATACAATCATTACTTCACACTACTATTTAATTAAAATAATACCCACTACAACCTCATACTTCCAATATAATCATTACTTCACACTACTATTTAATTAAAATAATACCCACTACAACCTCATACTTCCAATACAATCATTACTTCCCACTATTATATAATTAAAATAATACCCACTACCACCAAAGATTCTCTTTTTCTTAATCTTTGTGAAATACCCAAATAGGAAGAACAAATAGGAACGGAGGGAGTATTAGATAGATGTACAAGTAGTTGTTAGTGATGAACTAAAGAGAGTAGTTGTTAGCCGCTAAAAATATTATTTGAAGTGTATATTTGTCAAAAACTAGTGTTATTTTTAGATATTTGAATGTTAAGATGTATGTGTGGGCACGTTAAGACGAATAAAATTTGACATGATGTTCTAGGAAAAAGGGTAGTGGTTGCACCTATTTCTGCGAATATGCATGATAGTAGATTGATATTATTTGAGCACATGCAAAGGATGACCATAATATGAATGAAAGTAGATTGATATGATTTGAGCAAGTGCAAAGGATGACCACCAACAGACCAGCGAGAAGGATGGAAAACATCTCGGTTGATGGAAGAGAAGTCATGGTAGGCCTAAAATATGGGAATAGATAATTATGAATGACAGGAGCGAGTTGCACTTATCATAGGACTTGATTAGTAGGGATAAAACTAGTTACACGCGTCAAATTTGTGTTTCAGGTCATCAATCGTTCTCTTTGTCATTATTATTGTTTGTACCTTTTATTTTTGTTATTTATATATTTTCGGTTGCTTATAATTTTTTTACTTGTTTTGTGTTGCATTCTCTCACCTTGCCTTGCTTGTCATGTCTATGACTTGTTTTTTTGTTGGTCTTTCTCGGGTTGAAGATCTTTCTGACTGCAACGTCCTTATCTCCTTTAATAAATGTATGATATGTCATTTTCTATCCCTCTCTAGAACTTCATCATAACTTTTACGAGTCAATAACAAAAATCCATACAATAATGTGATCTCCTCATTCCAGCCTAAGTTTAATTAATCTTATATTTTATGTATTTGCTCACTATTATATCGTAAGAATCTTTGATTAATAAACTAAAGAAAATTAATATTAGCTAAACACAAATTTTGTGAGAGACGGGATCTTTGAGAGATCATCCCTAATTTGGTCATCCCATTATCATCTTTTAGTTTAATTAAGTTTTAACGGGCTGAATTTGGGAGACGTCTTTCAGAGAGAGGGTCTCTCAAGAGACTGACTGAGTGACTGTTAACTAAATAATACACTTTGGGTGGATAGGGGAAGTATAGGATAAGAAAGGAGAATCGAATCTTATCTTAATTAAAAATCAAGAATCAGATTACAGAATATATCAATATCAATTCAATTCTCACGTAAAATAAGAATAGATATTGCAAAATAATCTCCTTAGCTTTGGTGATTTTGATAATGCGAGGAAGGAATCGAAGGTTGGTGTCTACGAAATCGAGAGAAAATAGTGCAAAATAAAAAAGACTAGGAAGTTACTAACGTGGGCCCATACCCTCAAAAACTTGTTGAATGTAACTTCCTTTCCCTCCTCTCCATCGGCGGTTACTCTTCAAAAATATCCCGCCTTTCTATTTATTATTTTTACTTCCCAAGTTCCCAACCAAATTTATCTTTCAAAAAAAAAAAAACTCTGACAACTGTCTCTTCTCCTGTACCTCCAAAAACTCTTCCCTCATATATTCTCTCTCCCCCATTATCATTCCTCAATCTAATTCCCTTTTCAATTCTCAATCAATTTCTGCAAAAAAATCCCAGAAAAATGAGGGAAATTTTGCATATTCAAGGTGGGCAATGTGGGAATCAAATCGGGTCTAAATTCTGGGAAGTAATTTGTGATGAACATGGTGTTGATAAAACGGGTAGATTCAATGGCGAATCCTCTGATCTTCAATTAGAACGTATTGATGTTTACTTTAATGAAGCTGCTGGTGGTCGGTATGTTCCTCGGGCTGTTCTTATGGATCTTGAACCCGGTACTATGGATAGTATCAGATCCGGTCCTTTGGGTCAAATCTTTCGTCCTGATAATTTTGTTTTTGGGCAATCTGGTGCCGGAAATAATTGGGCTAAAGGTCATTATACTGAAGGTGCTGAACTTATTGACTCTGTTCTTGATGTTGTTCGTAAAGAAGCTGAGAATTGTGATGCCCTTCAAGGTGATCATACTTAATTTGATTCTATTCAATTTTCTGAAAAATCTAATAATTTTTTGATGTTTAAAATGTGATTTGATTTCTGGGTTTTATGCTTGATTTTGTTTGTAGATCAGTTTGATTGTAATGTGGATGATCATGTTTTGATGTAAATTTGACGAATCTGATATTTTTAATCCTGGGTTTATTGGAATCCATCAAATCAAAATGCTGATCAGTTGATTAAAAACATCATTGATCTACATTTCATGATCGTTTTTAATATACAACAGATGTTGCAAATGATTGTTTGCTATAAGGGTCGATCATAAACGATCCCTTTGTTTCTATAACCCATAATTTATCGTTCCTTCGCGGAAATCTGTAATGACATTGACGCTGATGAAATATTGATGTTAATGATGATTTGACATTAGCATTGTCTTTCTTTTGAATTTTGGTGATGACCATTAGTATGAAATATGAATCATTAATTTATGTGCTCTTCAAATTTGCTTATCTGTAATAAGTTTAATGAAATAGCCTCTTTGTTAACATAAACAATGGTATGGTTGTGTACATCAGCCCCAAAACCCCGATGTGGGAGTCACTAAATGATATTAGATAATGGAATAGATCATTAGAGGATGATGAAGAAAGGTATGTCTTTTTGTACTCCTATGGAAAATTCAATGCTAGGTGCCTAGTAGGAGTAATAGATTATTTTTTTTAATACTTTCAAATACTCCATCCCTCCCACTCATTTAGCATATTTGTTATTTTGGTTTCTCTTACTTATTTTGCATTATTTTTATTACCTTTTTTTGAGAAAAACACTCGATTTCTCTTTGAAATTAATTTAAAAAGGGACAGTATCTGTTTTTGGTAATAAAGTTAATTAATTGACTTTGGACTTTGAGAACTTATATAAATAGAAGTTTTTATATCTTTTAAGTTTAAGTACTCATAAGTTATGATGCTTTGGACTTTAAGCACTTATCTAGATTTGGTAGGTTGGATTTTAAAGAGTTAAAATTGGTTGTAGGCTTTTTGGTTTGACTTGATAATTAAGGATAATGCTTTAAAGCAAAAAAGCTCATGTACTAATATTCTATGTTTTGATCTTAATTCTTTTTTTGGTAATAGGTTTTCAGGTATGCCACTCTCTTGGAGGGGGCACAGGTTCTGGTATGGGAACTCTCTTGATTTCAAAGATAAGAGAGGAGTACCCTGATAGAATGATGCTTACTTTCTCTGTTTTCCCATCTCCGAAAGTCTCTGACACCGTCGTTGAGCCGTACAACGCCACTCTTTCCGTCCATCAATTGGTCGAAAATGCTGACGAGTGCATGGTTTTGGACAATGAGGCTTTGTATGATATTTGCTTCCGGACCTTGAAGCTTAGCAATCCGAGCTGTAAGCTTTCGATCATATTGATCACTGTTAGTTTTTGTCGTATAATGTCTCGCTAGATCTGTCAAAATGGTCGGTCAGTTCATATTTTGGTCGAGATAATTTATAATCACATCATATTAACATGGTAATGGGTAGAAGTTCTTGTCATATAATGTCTTGCTAGATCTGTCAAAATGGTAGGTCAGTTCATGTTTTGGTCGAGATAATTTATAATCACATCATATTAACATGGTTATGGGCAGAAGTTCTTGTCATATAATATCTCGCTAGATCTATCAAAATGGTCGGTCAATTCATGTTTTGGTCGAGATAATTTATAATTACATCTTATTAACATGGTTGTGGGTAGAAGTTCTTGTCATACAATGTCTCGCTAGATCTGTCAAAACGGTCGGTCAATTCATGTTTTGGTTGAGATAAGTTTGATCACATCGTATTAATGTGGTTGGGGGTAGAAATTTATGTTTGAGCGTAATGTGTTTGTGAAGTTTAATTTGTGTATGTACCAAATTTATTTACTGGTATTAATGTGTTTGGATGTCTGGTTGGCATGACAGTTGGTGATCTTAACCACTTGATCTCGGCCACAATGAGTGGGGTGACATGCTGTCTCCGATTCCCTGGACAGCTGAACTCTGACCTAAGGAAACTCGCTGTGAACCTCATCCCATTCCCGCGGCTCCACTTCTTCATGGTGGGTTTTGCCCCGCTAACCTCTCGTGGGTCACAGCAGTATGTATCACTTACCGTCCCAGAACTGACCCAACAAATGTGGGATGCTAAGAACATGATGTGTGCTGCTGACCCGCGTCATGGAAGGTACCTAACAGCGTCTGCCATGTTTCGTGGCAAGATGAGCACCAAAGAAGTAGACGAGCAGATGATCAACGTGCAGAACAAGAACTCGTCTTATTTTGTAGAGTGGATCCCGAACAATGTGAAGTCGAGTGTTTGTGACATCCCACCTATCGGTCTAAAGATGGCTTCGACATTTATAGGCAATTCAACTTCCATCCAAGAAATGTTTAGAAGAGTTAGTGAGCAATTCACTGCTATGTTTAGGCGAAAGGCGTTCTTGCATTGGTACACCGGAGAAGGCATGGACGAAATGGAATTCACAGAGGCTGAGAGTAACATGAACGATCTTGTCGCGGAGTATCAACAGTATCAAGATGCAACTGCTGATTATGAGGAAGATTATGAAGATGAACCTGAAGAGAATTATGAGGGCTAGACATAGATTATGTTATCTTGCTTTTCTTTTTCATTTTTGTGTCTTATAGTTGAAGTTATTGTTTGAATTATATCAATTTGTTGTTTTTCATTGAGTGTTCTTTATCCTAGGAGGGAAGTATATCTATCTATTGTATTAAGTGAAAAAATGGTATGGATTTTTTTGTTTTTCCATCATTTCTGGTGTATGTGTATTGAACTAGCTCTATTGCTATTCATCTATTTATGACTATATGTTATATAATTTAATATTATTAGAGTTTACAATTAAATGACTAGGTCGCCATGACAGGTTTAGGCCTAGGTTTCTCTCTGCTAAAACGACTCAATATATATCATAAAATTTAGAGAAAATGGTCAAAAAGTACCTAAAAAAATACCTAACAAAAATTTTCCTTTTTCAAAGACTAACAATTAACATTTTCCTTCAGTTGACCAAAGAGTACCAATTAACATTTTTCTTTAGTTGACCGTCAAATATAATGGTCGACTGGTCAAAATCAAAAATTCTTCTTCCTCAACTTCAATTTCTTTTACAATTTAATTTCGTTATTATTTTTTTCCAATACTTTTTACTCCAAATCAAAATTAGATTGGAAAAGAAATTGAAGATAAGCTAAGGAAGAAGAATTTTTGATTTTGACTAGAGGTGATCAAACACCGGGCCGAGCGGGGTTCGAGCCAGGCCGGGCCGAAGTGCGGGCCAAAAAGTTCTTGCCCAAACCCGTACTATGCGGGCTTTTGCGGGCCTATGTTATATATTATTTATATATAATTAAAAACACAAATTACAAATAATTAAAATAAACAAATACAATTGTTGCATATTATACATAATTTAAAACACAAATTACAAATAATTGAAATAAACAAATACAATTGTTACATATTATACATAATATAAAACAAATTTAAAATGCAAATCATGAACAAGTCATCAAAACAAATTTTTTATTTGACTTTCAAAACAACTTAATTAAAAATAAATACTAATCCTATAATGTTTCTATCTAGGGCAGGCTACATATAAGGCAATACTGCAAAAATATACAAGTCATCAAAGTAATAGTAAGTAGTATATGCTAAATCCTATCCAGCTATATTACTACAGGATACCATCTAATGCGTAGGAAGCACGTTATTTGTTGTATTTGCACTAGAGACATTAGAATAAGTAATTACAAGTCAATGTATGTTTCAGGCGGTATGATTCATCGCCAAAACTCCGATCATTCGTAAGTGAAAGTTTGGAGGCTATAATAAAGTAATTAAACATATATATACAACAAAATGTATACAAATGTTTGAAAAACTAAAATACATATTATGAAAATGCAAGTGATATGTTAATTAAATTGAACTAATGTTAATGAGTACTGAAATATTTACCTGGTTGGGTCGTAGCAGGTCTAACTGATCTTAGTAGAATCCGAGACCGGTGCTGGTGTGCTTGCACGTCAGGCGTGCAAAATTCCACCTTGAACCGTACGCAGCATCAGGTGGGGTTGTGGTGGAGGAGCAGTATCACCACGACCAACGGTTCTGTAAGGTTGGTCGATAAGAATATGCTCCCACGCCCACAGCTGAACATTGGAAATGTAATTAGTATGTAATTCAACTACAGCGGATTAGAATTAAATGTTATTTTTATTACCTGTAATATGACTACTGGTCCCGCAATCTCCTTGACGTTCTTGTGGGCAGCACCACATAACCTCCTATACAGGTATCTAAGGGCTGCGGAGCCCCAACTATACTCGGCGATGCGCTCCCATGGGTCGTCAAGTAAAGTTAAGTAAAGGAGCTGTATTTAATTGTTTGTTTTATCGGCAAACAACACAACTCCTATCAAGTATAAGAGGTACTCCTTGGCGTACCTCAAAATGGTGCCTTCATCAGTATCTTCGGGGAGATGCAAGAAGGTCTGAACTAACCATGTGCAGCGCAAACCGCTCCCCCTGATCACTTCCGGTGGAGGGCGTTCTCCCAATATGCGATGCACCATGTCACGCCAGCCTGATAGCTGGCGTCCGACTGTACACACGGCACGTCCCTCGATGGGAAGCCGCGTTAGTAAGGCTACATCAAGCAATGTGATGGTAGCCTCACCTAGAGGGAGATGAAATGTATGCGTCTCCTGACGCCATCTCTCGACCAGTGCTGTGATAATAGCACGCTCAACTCTGCCGTATGCAACGAGGTGAAAGTCGTATAACCTCTTTAGCTCCAAGTACGGGATGATCCTATCATCGATCCCCCATGGAACGGAATCTGGATGCCTGGTGCCTAGCGTTTCTGCATTGGACACCTATGAATATTGACATATAAATAAGTTACTTGTATGTTAGCATTAGTAAAATGCAAATCACAACTATCGTACACCTTACCTGGGCATCCCAAAGAGGAGTACCTCCTGTGCTCATGCTGCATAGTCAAGAAACTAGGGTCTAGGGGTCCTGGAGCTGCTGGATCCATCTCCTCTACTGCTGTGTTCGCAGTAGCTTTAGTTAATATCACTATTATGTAATTATGTATCATATAGTTGTGTTGTCAGTTTAACATTATTATATGTGTTATAGATTATCATGCTAGTATAATATATATAACATATTACCTTGAGTTACTAGTTCTAGGGTTGTGACCTTCGCTTCCACAATGACGACAATTAGATCGTTTCTTTCTACCCTCATCCATTTCGTTAGCAATTCTCTTAGACTTAGGCCTCCCTTTACCTCGAATTTGATCGGGATCATGTTTAAATTCAAAGTCCGTGTATTGTGGCCATGACCTCTTATCGATCATTGGCATAAAGTAATGTTCATACGTACTTGCATAACTTTGAGATGTATAGCACGGATCCACGAACCTCTCATATAAAAGGTGTCGTTTGATGCAAACAACAAGTACATGTGAACAAGGTAGGTGGTATATCTCAAGTTTGTTACATGTGCACTTCATTTGATTCAAGTCTACATGTTGAATCTTACCCCCCTTGGACGATCCTCTAGTTTCCCTCCCAGTCTTAACTTCGAATATACCTCTTCTATAATCAAATGCGATTATGTCATGGAAATTTGCCTTCTTAGTATTTCTATTGATAATCCTGGTGGCATACGTTGTGTACATGTGTACTCCAAGTAACCATGCGCTAGCACGTTCACGTCTTTGAACAAAGTAGTCATTTAGCCGATAGAAGGTGAATTCAAAAAGTGTTTTCAAAGGTAAGAAACGTACACCTTTCATCACATAGTTGAAAACTTCAGCTAAGTTCGTGTTAGTAATAACGCCATACCTATAACCTCCATCATGACACAATGACCACTTAGATATATCACCCATGTCATCAATCCAGAAAATTGCCTCTCGTTTTGCAGTCGCAATTGCCTTTAAACCATTCATTACCTTAACTTGTTGTCTTTGCTCAGCTGTTTTACCAAACGACTTCTTCAGATGAACATTACCCATAGCACGATTGAAGTTGCTAAGCAAATGGCGTAAGCAAAACCTATATAAGAATTTACCATACAAGTGTGTTCCGTCAATGGCGATAAGAGGTTTACAATAATTGAAGCCTTCAATGCAAGGTTTAAAGGCACAAAAGACACGTTGAAAGGTCCTAATATTAGGTCTCACATATACACCCGTGTCATTGTCCTCCTTAAAATACCACTCAAGTACTAACCCCAGGTTGGAATGATGCAAAGCTTCTAAAAGCGTGGAAGGAGTGAGTAAGAACCTTCCCAGGTCCTGTAAATGGACAACAAGGCTTGTTGCTTTGCACACCACGCTCGCTTATAATTCACTTCCACACCAAAACGATCTTTAACCATCTACCGTACGACAGATACCTTAATGGATGAGTCTTTAGCAACACAATTTCTAATGACATTATTAATGACAGAAGATGTCAAATGACTGTGTTCAGCCGAAACAATGTCACTACCCAATACACAAGAACCATGCTTACCCTTATACGTAACAATACGCCATGAAGATAAATAAAAATCAAACGTAGCCCTAAGTCTCCACGAACAACCCCGCTTACACTTCAAGGTAAGGACAGTTTGGTTCGAGGTCTCCGTTCTGTACTCCACATTTCTGCGAGTATGATACGCTCTGATAGCTTCCAACAATGCTTCCTTACTATCAAACATCATACCTTTCTCAAACTCTCCGTCTTCGGTGTATGTGGTATCACAAGCTCAAGTCCTCCATGAGTTGTCCTCCTCATACTCGTCTAAAGGTGGACATAGGGCATAAGGTGTAGAAGGAATGATTATAGGAATGTTGCCTAGGGTCATGTCATTTGCTAGCGCATCCTCATCGATATCCACATCGTCCTCTGAAGGATCGTCAATGAGCTCATGACTCTCATTTCCATCATTTCAAGGTCTCATCTCAGCAGTTTCTCCTAAGTTAAACATTAAATCAATTGGAACTTGATTTGTAGGGGGTTGAGAAAAAGTACAAGATGTGGAAGGAACGAAAGGATTAGGAGTTTCCTGATTTGATATAGGCATAGGGGTAGGAGTAGGATTAGAAGCAACTACATTCTCTACGGGTAGTTCTTCTACGTATTACTCCAAAGAGGGATTTTGGGTGGACTTTGAATGCTCCCGCATAGCATCTATAGCCTCATCATCCTCAACAGGAAAGACAAGCAATTTTCCACTTATGTCATATTTAAAGCTTATATTTACGATAAATCTAGTAGAGTCCAATCCAATCTTAGAACATATAAAATGTTTAAAGTGGTTCAAATTCATGTTCGAATTGCATGCAAACAACTTACGTCTTCCCCAACATAATGAACTTTGCCACTACTTTCTCGAATACAACCATTTCAAAAACATACTATAGTCACGCGAAATGATGCCATTTTCTACATTAATACAAAGAAAATCAACATCAACATCAACTTCATGCCCATACAAGTACATTATATTCATTTGATTATAATCTTTTTTGGTCTAAAAATTATTAAAATCCATACTGTAACTAAGTTCATACATATAAAATACACATAAAATCCAAATAATAAATCAATTCATAAGTTCATAAATAATATTTCTAATACCAACATCAACATCAACATTTCTAATAATATTATCAACATTGAATTCAACTAATTCAACAACATTACTTCAAAAAACAACATAAAGCTATAAAAACAATTAAAAATTACCTTCAATACTTATGGATAATTAAGAAGAGTCTTGATTTAACAACTAATAACCTACATTTGTAAAAATAAGCAAATTTGATTATAACCCTAAAAATTTACATATACACCAAAAAACACAAACAAGTTTACCTTTGAGCAAGCTAGAGTATCCCACACTAATTTTGAAGTGCCAAATTGAAAGAAGAATGTAAGAATTGATGGATTGAATCTATGATTTTAGAGGGAGAATGTCGAGTGTGAAGGTAGGTTTTGAGAAATGGGGGAAAATGGGAAAAAAAGAAGCTGATCCGCGTATTTGTGCAGCATAGCTGTTCGCAGTTACTAACTGCGAACAGCTCCAAACCTCAGGTTTGGGATTTTCACGCTTACTTTTGCAATATTTTTGAAACTTGGTTTATTTGGTTCATTTTTTTGATTTTTTCACTTATACATTTCAAATTATCCGCTTTCAACGCCGCTTCATTTCTTATGCGAAACAACTCTTCTTCTTTTCTATTGTCGCTTGCATCAACATTTTACAATAAATTTAGGGAAATTCCACATGGTAGCATTTAGTTTTCATGAAACGCCAATGAAACGCCAATGGTAGCACTTTTGTAAAATTTTCCACATGGTAGCATCCAGTTTATGCACTATATAACTGTTGTAGCATTTTCCATTAAATTCTTGTTAATTTCTGTTCAATTCATCATTTTGTAAGATTTTTCCACACGGTAGTATTCAGTTTTTGCTCTAAAATGTTTGATGAACCATTTTAACGTTTAATTCACCGATTAATTTATCAACGCCCTAATACGCCCTTAATAAGTAGATATGTATTAGGGTTTAGAATGCACCTTTTGAACTTATGAAATGCGCCTTTTGAGCTTATTAAATGCTTTTTTGAATTATTTATTAGTGTTTGTAATGCACCTTTTGAACTTTATAATACCATTAATTTGAATGAAAATAAAATTGTTACAACATTCAAGGGCGTTGATAAATTAATCGGTGAATTAAACGTTAAGATGGTGAATTAAACATTTGAGATCAAAAACTGGATGATACTATGTGGAAAAATCTTACAAAATGATGAATTAAACAGAAACTAACAAGAATTTAATGAAAAATACTATGGCAATTAGATAGTGTATAAACTGGATGCTACCATGTGAAAAAATCTTATAAAAGTGCTACCACTAGCATTTCATGAATACTAAATGCTACCATGTGGACTTTCCCATAAATTTAAAGTAATATCAATTTTTAAAAAGGAAATCGTCACTTATAATACAATTTAGGCCAAATTACCTAAAATAATTTAATTTTTTTATTAATTTTCTTACAAAGATTTTAATTTTTGGTCAACCATAAATGATCTCAATTTTAGGTCACTTGCCCAAGAACATTGTTGTCCAAGCGGTGATCAGTTTTTATAAGTTAATTGCTAAAAAAAGAAAAATAAAATAAAAAAATATTAGAAATTAATAGTTAAATAAATAAATAAAATTTATATTTCTTTTAATTTTTGAAAATAATTTCAAATTTTTATAATTTAATTTAGTTTTTATTTTTTATTTTTATGTAAAATGGCTTGTATATGTAAGAGGTTATCTTGATGCATTTTTAGCAAGTACCCCTTTATAATTGGAATTATTCATGTTTAATTAAAAGTTGAAATTTTTGTAGGAAAAGTAAAAAGGTTGGATTATTCTGATAATATCTCCTACAATTTATTCACAATCCGACAAAATAAAAATAGACTCACCTATTATGTATTTTAAATAAATCCATCTATGGAGTTCCTTAATCATAGCAACCTACCAGGTTATCAACCGTAATATTGGGTTACTCACTGACAAAACTCCACCGCACTCAAACCCACCACCTGCTACCACCATCCACTACGCTAACGCTTTTCTAAGCACCACCCATTACCCCATCAACCACCATCTACGCTTTTCCATACAAGGGTGGAGTGGTCGTGGTGGAGGATAAGTATAGAGTTTAGGTGGTAGGAGAGTGGTAAGGAGGAGTTCATTTGGTGGGTGGTGAGGAGGGTGGCAATAGGGGTGGGGGTAGGGGTAGGGGTAGGGGTAGGGGTAGGGTGAGTTGGGTTGGAGTCATTTGAATAGCAAGTTATAAGTTATTTAGATTTATTGAGAGTCATTATATCTAATAATTATATCTAAAATTTTACATTCAAAAAAATTAATTAATTTAAAATTTTAAAATATATAATTGATGAATTTATTTCAGCACTATATTAATCACAATTCATTCTTTTCAAAAAAAAAAAAATCACAATTCATTCTTTTAAAATATAAATTTATTTAAAGCCTTAAATATAACCGTTGGAATAAAAATAAAATCTTTCATTTCGGCGCTCCTCAACTCTTATCTCTAGATTCGGTATCTTGTTCTTTAGCTCCATCATCGTAACATCATCATCATCATCATCAAAATCTCTATCTTCTTCCAATTTTATCTTGAATTTTAGTCTTATTATCAGTTATGGCTAATGCAAAGAAGAAGATCAATCGTTCTTCTTCCTCAGATCACCAAAAATGGCAAGTAATATTCAATGCTCTCAAACAAATGCTTCGAAAACAAGCAGAACAACTCGATTCTCTGCTTGATCAACGCGCATTCCTTCAAGAACGCATGCAACGTCTGCTAAAACGGTGGAATTCTGATGTTATTATGTTTCAAGATATGATTTCTCAGGTGCTTTATTCAATTTCAATTCCAAATTTTTAGGGTTTTGATTTTTTTTTGGTGTATTATGGATTGAATGTTTTTACTTTTAATTCAGACGCAGAGACAATTGCCATTATCTGAAATGGCGAGATTGGTTGAGATTTCTAGGGCTGATTTTTTTGTGGCTGCCAAGGAGCGAAATGCGTTGTTTAATAAGCTCAAATTTGGTATCTTTCTCAATTTTTTGTTGTTATTGTCGAAAATGCTGTTGATTTCTTTTATCTTAGGGTTTTGTTTTTGCTTAATCACTTGCCTGTTTTGGCTGTCGTGTAAGAACTTTATTTTCTTTCTTTCGTTTTTTTCCTTAACACTCATCCAGTCATCTGTAGCTTTGAGTTTGTTACAAATGCAAACTCTTGTCTGTATGAGCTGAAGAAAGAGCCTTAATGTTCGAATGAAGTAAAGAAAGAGATAGAAAGCGCGAGTTCGTGTTCCATAAAGCGTGAGTTCATTTTCTATAAAAAAATATAACAATTTAAGTGGCACAAACCGGAATGACAAATATATCAATTTACATAGATGAAGGGAGTGTGTTAGCATTTAGAAAATGGGCAAGGAGGAGAAGAGGTGATCCACATACAAACTTAAAGGAGGTTCACTGTTAAAACCAATTGGTGGTAGTAGTAGGAATTACACTTCAAGTTTATAAAGTGACATATGTTCTTCTCTTTCTCCGATATGGGATAACTCATGTGGGTGATAATGATGGGCATTTCAACATTTCCCTCACATGTGCGTGTCCATAGAACTTTAGGGAAATGAACATCCAATTTAAAGTCTGTAAACCAACGGTGAGATTAAATGTTTATTTAGAAAGGCCCAATAACAAATCAGGCTCTGATACTACGTTAGAATTTATAAAATAGGCTTGACTAACCCAAAATAGGAGGAAAAGAGGTGATCCACATATAAACTAAAGGACGTCACTACTAAAAGCAATTGATAGTAGTAGGAGTTACTCCGCAAGTTTATAAGTGACATATTCTCTTCTCTTTCTCCAATTTGGGAAAAGTCACATGTGAGTGGTAATTAATGGGAATAACAAGATCCTCTTCACCTACAAAAGGCACAACAAGGAAACTGAGAATAAGGTGACTATTAATTCAGTTAGGCCAGCTGGACAGATATTCTAGGCTTTAGATGTGTACATATATTCGTTTTTGCAATTAGTGGTGTACTGAGAGTAAGGTGACTATTAGTGATCCACATACAAACTAAAGGAGGTCACTACTATGTTAGCATTAGTTGGTTGTTGCAGTTTTCTAGGCTTTAGATGTGTACATATATTCGTTTTTGCAGTTGGTAAAAAAGTAATAAATAAAGGAGAATTGTAGTGCTTGAAGTCTACTTCACTATCCTTTAACACTTTCTTTATATTTTCTAGTTGAATTACAAGAATAATCTACCACAATCTGTAAGTATTGTATGCCTTTTCTGTTTTGAATAACAACAATAATCTTACCTACATTTTAATCCCCTGCAAATGTGAACTAAATGAAGTGATCTTTTGGCCATTTTGGGCAATTTGTGGATTCGAACATTAACTATATACTAGATTAGGTAAATTTAGGACTACAAATAAGTTTAGAGTTGGTCTTGCATGACTTAGTGAACACTAAATTTACCTTAAATTTAAGGCATGCAAGTTAGAGAGTGTAATTAAGTGGAGTTGAAAGTGAGGAGTCTAGAATTGTGAATGGAAAATTAAGGAAGGGTGCAAATTAAAAATATTATAGTATAATTCCATTTTAGACTTGCACATTAGTTTGATGTTAGGTCTAGTTGGGGAAATGCCTAGTTAGTTCTTCAGGTGAAATGAAATAATGAACATAGCCAAGTTGGTTAATTTTTTACCATACAATGTTTACGCAGAGAAATATGGAACCCTTTCTCACATAAAGTTTCCTCCACTTAAGGACTGTAAGGATTATGGATTGGTTTGACCAAACTTCCTTTGGTAGATTTGGTATCTTCAATTGGGTTTCGTCTCTATTGTTTCTCATTGGTGGAGAGCTTTCTTCTACTTGTAAGTTGTATATCTTCTTCACTAGGAGATTCCTTGTATACCCTTATTCTTGTAATATGTTGGTGCATCAATTACGTGTATGATATAATTTGACCAAAACCATCTCTATGTGCATACAAAGTTGCGTCGAAATTTAAAATTACATTGCTGTAATGCTGTTAGCTAATGCTGAACCACCAACATATTTCCTTTATGTCAAAAAATTCCCCTTGCTGCTTCAGGCACCTTGTTGTGAAACATTCTTTAAGCTTCCGAATTAAATAGCTCCTTTTTATGGTTTCTGTGTTTTCTTAAAAAATAGAAGTAATTGAAATTTGGGACTTGGTAGATATCCAAACATACAAGATATTCAAATAAAAGCAGTAACTTAGATCGTAAAATGCAAGTGAAGGATTTACAAAGTTCTGTGAAAATATATGACACATGTAGACGCCTATTTTGACAGTATTATACGGTACATCTTGTTTGTGAAAGCTTTTTTTGGATGTTCAATTATACTTGTGTAGTTGATGCAAGCTTTTAGCTTTGTTTGTCCTTGCCTTAGGCTTTAAGAATATGTGATGAAGTCATGAAGTAGTTAGCTATCTTTTTCTGCATTTTTCATACATTTGTCTTAGGAAGGTTGGAAACTAAACTGCTCTGCAATGAAATGACAAATCTGTCATAAATTGTGTATTACTAATGCTTCATGGAACTGGGTTGTTCTTTTCACATCAATAGTATGGTATGTAGCTTGTTTTCGAGAGCAATTTTTTTTTTTTTTTTTTTTTACTTTAGAGTTGAGCTTAACATATTCTTTTGATTTCTATTGAAGAGTATCTGTCCTTTTGTTTTTGTTCTTTTCCACTTCTGCGATACTTTTATACTATGCGAGCGATGTTCTACCTCTCATATCTCTTGCTATCCTAAATCTGAATTATTAAGGTATTTTTTTGAGGGCAAGGGTGGTGGATTGTATATCATAGTTTTGGAGCTGCTTGGAATTAGAAAACTCTACCTGATCCGTGTTTTCTTTTGCTGTTTTGTGTTGGTAATTTGAAGTTTAGCATTGGATTAATGTAATTGTGATATGATGCAGAACATGCACAGAGTGAATTAGATGATTTTAAAGCCTGGTTTGACATCCTCTCTCATAGATGTCCTGATAAAGAGGTGAGGTAGCTTCCTTTATATGTGTATTGCTGGGATTATTGTTGTAAACTCTTCACCAGTTACTACCTTGTTGTGTTCTTCTAATCTTACTGTTTTTGACCTCATAGGATATGAATATCTCTTTTGATGGGTTATATGAAAGCCTGAAAGCGAAAGTTGGTAGTCCAAATTTGTCAAAGGAGAGATCTAAGAGTCATTCTGAGCTTCAGAAAGAAGTGGCAATGCTCAAACATGATTATGAGAACCTTTCTGTGAAACATAAGTTTGATTTGACTTCCCTTCAGAAGGAGAATACATTTGTTTGGAATCAATACAAAGCAATGGAGGCTAGTTACACCAATCAACTGCAGACTAAGAATGATGAAATCAAACAAGCAAATGAGAAGATTAGGAGTCTGCTCACAAATGTGGAACAATTGCAATCAGCAGGCATTGAAAAGGATGAGACAGTCACAACTTTGAGAGCCAACATCATTAAGTTGGAGGCTGTTGCGAATAATAAAGATGAAGAAATCTCCAAACTTAAAAATGAATTAGAGCTGTTAAAATCTAAAATCACCGATTTTGCAAGTGAACGTTCAACTTCTGGTATGAAAGGTAAAAGGCAGAGTTCTGTGCTGGAGGAAAAGGCCACTTCTGCGCAGCTGCAGGTTACAATCTGTGCTCTAAGAGCAAAAATTAGCGAGTTGGAAGCTGAAGCAAACCAAAAAAGTGAAGAAATTTCCACACTGTCAAAGAAAATAAAGTGGCCAAGATCTAAAAACTCAGCTGATATGCCTGTGTTGAGGCGCTGCAATAATAAACAATCCTCTTCTAGGTCTAGCGGAAGAGGTAATGGCAGACTTCAAGGGACTACTTCAGAGGAGGAAGCAGCATGTTTTACACAGCCACAGGGTACAGCTGCTACTCTAAGAAGTAAAATCAGTGAGTTGGAGGCTGAGGCTGAGGCAGACCAGAGAAACGGGGAGATATTCAATCTATCAAAGGAATTAGAATTGCTTAGATCTACAAGTCCTGCTGATGCATCTGCATCAAGACGTTGCTCAGTTCGACTTTCTTCTTCTCGGTCCAGTGGAAGAGAAAATGTAAAGGACGAAACAAATTCTGTTGGGCTGGTCTCCAAGCAAGTGAGTTGACTTAACTGCTTACTTGGTCATCTCCCCCTCCCCTGCATACGTCAAAGTTAATTTCATTCTACATGAGCATGAACTTTTTTTTAAGTTCCATTGTCTGAGTGCTATATTGATTGTTTGCACAATATCTTACAGTAGCTTCATGAACGTACAATTTTGCTTCTGGGACATTTTTCTTAATGAAAGTCTCTAGAAACTTAGGAGAATTTAGTTTGGGGCTTTTTAAAAGGTAAAAGGGGTTCAAAGTTTTTATTTGAAAATTTTTGAGCCCAATAATACATTTATATTGGATGGAATTGTCTGTTTTTGAGTCCGTAGTTTCACCATCATGCCTTCGTTTATCAATCCCCCACTCATGTGACTCCTGAACCTGAAACCACTGCTGACAATTCTCCACCTGTAAAGCTGGAAAGAAATTTCATTGCCTTATCTTTCTGTAATTGGTATTTCGTAATGTAGTGTTTGGAAACAAGTATTTTATTTCAAATTATGGATTTCAATTATGAAATCATAAATGAAGAATTTGAGAATGGCAAGGTTTGGGCAGTCATTCTCAAATTCTCAACTTTAGCTACTTTAAAAAAACGGTGGAATTTGATCCAAATTCAAATTTGAAAATTTTTGATTTGCCAAATAATAAATTTGAGCCAAATCCAAATTTCCAAATGAGATCATTGTTCCAAAGCATGGCATAAGAGAAATTTAGAATCTTGTTGATAATCTTGTGAATCTAAGACTATTGGCAACTGTCACTTCCATCCCGACAGTCCCCTTACATGATCTATGTCTCGCACAGCTCACACAACCAGTTTGTTAATGCGCTGTTCCAAATGAGGGGAGCTTTATGGTTGGTGTTCATCCATTTCATGGTGTTCAGTAAGAGAAATTCAAGAATTGTTATGCTTTACGAAAGAGCGGAGCATTATGATGCGATAAGAGACATAACTAGTGATACAATGAGGCTTGTTGGTAATTCTAGGTGAAAAACTGGCAAGTGGTGGTAGTGATGATGACTGCATGCTGCTCATAAGTGGGTAACGGTATGTAATTTGTTGGCTGTATGGCTTCTAATAGTGATGGCAGGAGGTGGTTGTTGGTGGATGCTAATTGTTCCTTTGTGCCTTTTAGGAAAACCTGTGAGACACTACTTTATGAAATATTCACTTTGAATGTGACCACCGTTTAGTTGTTTTTTTGGTCAAATCATACCTCATGTCAATTTTCTTTTGTGGAATCTCACCTTTCAGCTAAAAGAAGATAAGTTGTATACAACTCTACTGTTTGTGATAAGTAGGTTTCATCACCCTTTTGCTTTTAGTTGATAAAATAGTGTTAAAATGACGGTATAATAGATTATTATATACTTCAAATGTGGCGTCTTACAAGTATGACGTTATATAACATGGTTTCTAGCCAATTAAAATTGTGGTTTAAATTTGACACATAAAAGGTGGTTGTTGGTAAATTTTCTGTTTTTCATGTAATTTTTATTTCCTGTTCCTCCTTTGATGCAAACCTAAATATTTACTGGAAGTAGAGACGATAGAGTCATAGAGATGATATTAGTGGCCATACCATACGTAGCAGTCTAGTACTGGAAGTAGAGACGATAGAGATGATACGGATTGCTAATTATGGTGTCTGTAGGTTGCTGTATGTGATCACCAATATTTTTACTTTGTTAGGTGGTAAACATTTATCAACAGTTTAGCTAAAATGCAAAGAGTTATTAAGTGAATGACATATTGTAGACACACGAGCCTTATTCCGCGCCAACAAACTTCTTGTCACTATGGCTCAAGAGCCCCATATATTATTTTTAATTATACTCCTAGAAGAAAATATCCTTTCTGAGTTCCTGGTATCACCTTTCATTAGTTTTAGAGGTCTTTTAGATGTTACCACTATGTGCTCCGTGGTATAAAGCCAGATTGAGAAAAAAATTCACTTTCACCTACAGCCTGCAGCCCTGTAGCAAGGACACTGGAGTAATTTTATAAAGTATGCGTGAAAGAGGCCTGATATATAAATAGGAGAATCAACGTCAAGCACAAGAGTGATAGTTGTAAAGTTTGTTTGCTGAGCCATCTTAAAAATTGCAAAAAAATGCTGGATAACTCGACATACCTCCTGAGTACTGAGCCATCTTAGAAGTTACCAGAACTTCTGGGGAACTTGACATACCTCCTAATTAATTATACCAAGAAGCTTTGAATAGAATACATGAGGAAAGATTGGCATTTGGCAGCTTCACTTATAATGGCATGCAGCCCATGGACGACTGGGAATAATTTTATACTCCCTCTGTCCTCTTGAAATTGCTGGTTTTACCTCCTTCAGATGTCCTCATAAGATTTTCCCGTTTCCATGATGGTAAAAATCTTGATCCCTTTATCTTTCTCCTTTTTCCTTGTCCCAACAATTTTTCTTTCTCCCTTAAAAAAGTAAACGATTGATGGAGTGATCCCAAGTGGACTGAGGAGTAGCATTGTGAAGCGTAAAAAAAGCCTAGAAACCTAACACTATTTGGATGGAAGGAAATAGAGGGAAAGTAAGGGGAGGGAAATGGAATTATTTGGATACAGAAGGGGAGTGGAAAAGTCTTACATTTTAAATTAAACAAATCCTACCGACATTGGAAAGATTTGAAAAGAGAACTCATTAATCTCCCTCTCCTCCCCTCTCATCTCCTCTCCTCTTCTTCCCTCTTTTTCTTTCCTTCTTAAAATGTTATCCAAACAAACTCTAAAATCCAACTTGTTCTAGATAGACCCAAACACAAACTCGACCAAATCAAGCCTATGTGCAAGTACTAGTCATAAAGAGGCTTCATCAAGGCTTTAATGTGTGACTATGGGGTGAAGAAACTTGAGTGGAATTCCTTTAATTACTTTACATGTTTGGGTGGGGGTGGTGGCAGTGGCTGTGGCATATTTCGTATATAAGCCCATGATTAAGTACCGTAAATTAAATCAAACTATTTGGATGTGAAATTCCATTTTGGTTTTTGCTCCATTTTGCACCTTCACTCTCTTCAACTAAAACTGATGTCTTTGCTTAGTTTTTTGTTGTGAAATTCCTTGTGATAACTTCCTTGCGTTTTTCTTCTGTAACCAGGGTGTACGGTGGTCCAAGAGAAAACAAGATAAAATTATCGATGTAGAAGACACACCAAGGTTATTTACATCCCAGTTTAAGATCCCTAAATTGAGGAGCAAATCTCCTCATAGAAGATAGCACCTCCTCGTCTCACATGTTTCTCCGAAACAGACCAAGTGTTGTTGTACAGATATCCCCAACAACGAGTTTCACTTATATTCTGATTGCGTATGTAGCCCCTTCATTTGATTCATGTATTTTTTTAAAAGGCAAGAGCATCCGTTGTTCGTATAGTATGTATGATTCCTTCTACTACAAGGGTAATACTCCCTCTGTCCCAAAGATATTTTCGTAGTAGCCATGTATAGCTCGCTTCAATTCTGGATGAGGCAGTTTATTGTATAATTCATGCAAGTAGCTTAACATTTATATTTTGCAAGTTGTAACATTTGTGAGTGAAATGGAAGAATGATTTGAATTATTTACTGTTCTATCAATAACTTGAGTCACTTGTCGAAAGCGCGATATGAGTGAAGCTAGATTTCAATTTGAATCAGCTCGAGATGTTAACGACTTAACGTGTTAGTTAAGTTTGAGTAGGCTAGTATGAAGCAAATACAAAGTGTTGGGTCCTCTGGTCTAGGTTCAAAATATTTTTTCCTTCCGAAAATGGGTTTAGTTTGATCCACTATAATTAAACCTATAAAAACGAGCTTATATAATTACTCTATTTCTGTAATTGATCATTTTTGAATTAAAAATGAACAATAAATGTGTTTGGATCCCAATAAAGATAATTTTATAATTAGATGGTCTTATTTAAGAATTTGTGTAAATTTTTAACTTGATTGGTGAGTGCTTTGAATTCAAACTGAAAAATAATGGGTTATAATTAGAAAGTTTTAACGTGTACTTTGAAAAAATTGGGTCAAATCTAACCCTAGCCAAGCTTCATCGTGTTAACATGTTTTTTCATAGTAATCAATTTTTTTTCCACATCATCATTCTATGTATTGGACACTCATATTTCTAGTAATTTTATATATTTTGATTTTATAATTCTTTGTTGATGTCTTAAAAAGGTATATTACTCCTTATTTATAAGATTTTTTTTAAATAATATTTTTTTTCATAATAATATTTTTTTAAAAAAACCTTTGACCAATAAAAGCACTGAATTGTCTCGATGGGAATTTAACTTGATTATAATTCAATTGAAAATAACATAATTCGTAACTCGCATGCTCCCCGGACTTTTTGAACAAGTATAACTATAACCCGACTTTTTAACAAATCTAATTATAATCACGAACTTGGCCCATCAAATTAACAATCAATTTATAAACCCAAAATCTTGTATTAGGCCATATACATTAATTGAATACGGTTGGTTTTGGATGAGACGATCTCATAATTAGACCATTAATTTTGGTCGGCTCAATTCGTGCTTGTAATAATTTAGGCATTTTTCATTTTCTAGATATTTTTCAATTTTGAACTTAAAGGTATCAATTTTGACCATAAAGGTATCAATTTTCAAAATTGATACTTTTAAGGTTAAAATTGATAAATACTCTGAAAATTGAAATGTTGTTACACGCACGAATTGGGCCGTCCCAAATTGACGGTCTCATAATGAGACTGCTTTATCCAAGTTTTTGTGAACAACTGTCTTGGACGAGACGACCTCATAATAAAACCGTCAATTTGGGTCGGCCCAATTCGCCCGTGTAACACCCTAGGCATTTTTTCATTTTCTGGGTATTTTTCAAAATAAAAAAATACTCAAAAAATAAAAAAAAAATACCCAAATTACTATACGCGCAAATTAAATCGACTCAAATAAGACCGTCTGGTCGAAGTTTTTGTGCTTTGTAAATGGAATAAACCCAATTAATATAATTTATTATTTACATATAAACTCCTGGTTATAAATATCTATTTCTATCTCATTTTTTTTAAATTAGTGAAAGTTCAAAACTTGAAAAAACAACCTGATCCCTAATACCGTTTTTTCACACCAATTATTCCGCCATCGGGCATAGCTGAAAACCCTTGTTCGCCATTGTTATAATCTTCTAACTTTTCAATTTCTTCACTCTTTCCTCTCTAAACTCCAAAGAGATGCCTTCAGAAGACGCAAAACCAGTGAAAAAGGAGGAGATTGAATACGACGATGATGATGATGAAAAGCCAATTTCCGCTGTACGCAACAAGAACAAGAACAAACCTACTGTTTCTCCGACTTCTACTACTCCAAAGCAGAAATCTCGAGTAAAGAAAGAAGTTTCAAGTGATGAAGATTATGATGACGACGATGATGATGTTCCGTTGAAGAAACCCAAAAAACCTACTCCTAAATCAGCTAAACCTAAAAAAGAGAAGTCTGCCTCTAAGAAGTCTGTCAAAAACGACAAGGTTTCTCTCCAGTGCTTCATTTTCTCTGCATTTTCCTTTTTTCCATCTGCTGATTGAAATTACTTTTTTGTTATTCCAAGTATTACACGGGTAAGAGTGTTGATATCGGACCCGTAAACCCGCCTAGACCGCTGTTATCCGGACCCGAGAACTCATATCCCACACCAGATAAAGTATAAAAATATCTTACCCATGTCAAAATGTTGAGGATTCAACACTGAGTATTTGAGGTAGAATGAAGAGTCTCAGTCCGTATAAGAAAGGTTTAGACGGTAGCTACTTTAGTGGCATTGAGGCAATCCAATGTTATTTAGGTTTTTTGATTGATGAGTATTTGTTGTTGTTTGTTGGTTTATGATTTTTGGTTTGTAGAAAAAAGTTAAGAAGATTAAGGACGAGTTGAAAACGGGTGATGGAAAGAAGAGAGAGAGAAAGGTGTATAGTTTGCCTGGGCAGAAACGCGACCCTCCTGAAGAAGTAAGGTTTTTTTCCCATTGATTTCTGTAAATTAGCAATCTTTTTCATATTGATTGATCATCTGTTAAAATCTTGGGGTGTAATTGTTGCTTGCAGAGGGATCCTTTGAGAATTTTCTATGAATCATTGCGTGAACAAGTGCCCACCAGTGACCTGGCTGCTGTTTGGTAAGAAGTTTATGCTTTTTTTCATTATTATTCTTGCTGCTGAGAATTTGTATGATACAACGTTTATTTACACATAACTCTATGGAATAATGATTTTGAGCTTAGTGGGACGAAGGAAATGCCTTTATATGTTGCTATATGGGTGGTTTAGATCCTAATGGGAGTTTTCACAGTAGAAGATTTTAGTCTTACTAAAGGATGAAATGAATGGTGTGCATATATGGACTCTTTTTGACACACGGTGTTGTACCAATAGAGATCATTAACGGCCCCAACACGGTCATCTTGGACATTTCATAGGCCTTGTGTGAGAAGCTATAAAAATGCCCCTAATACCATCTACAACATAAATTCTTCCATGGTTAACCATCAACCTGATCAAAAAAGCATCTTTGTAATTTTTCAAAATATGCTTAGAACTATTGTTATTAAGTAGCAATAGATTGTTAGTAATAGGAGAATCGAAGAAATAACCTTGACATTAAAGACTATGAGTCTACTTAAGATGAATTCCTTACGAGATGGGATGAACACGTACAATTAACTAAAATTTTGGATGTTTTGAAAACAATAAATTTGCTACTAGCATGATGGAGCTCAATATCACACCATTTATACTTTCATAACCCAATAGCAATGTTGTTAAACGTACAACAGAGTGTGTTTGTTAGACCGAAGATGACCATTCATATACAAGCGAATGGGGGCAAACTATTTCATTTAATTGTTTAAGTACATCAAAGAATACCTACAACACTAAACTTCAAAGTTTGGGAATGTAGTCTCTCCATGATTAATTAGGACATCCTTGATGTAGAAGTAGGGGTTTGTACCACAAAGTCCAAGGATAGATAAACTCAAGCCTAAAGATTCAAAATCAAAAACTATACAAATCCCCCATTAAAGAAGTTGGTGTAAGAAGTTGAGGAGATGAGTGAAACTTCCAATTAAAGTCTGTTTTTTTTGGAAATGTAAAGCTCCAATTAAAGATGAAATAAAACCCTAATTAAAGATGAATTTGGAGAGAAAATGAACTGTTGAGGAATGGGGACTAGGGGTATATAGACTAGGGATCAAATTGTTTATTGCTATGTTCAAGGTGTTTTTTAGACAAGGTCTTAGCATGAGGTGGATGACTCAAGGATTTACCAAGTGCAAGTAAGATTTGTATTTTCTTTTACTTTGTAAGAAAACACTAAAACTTTAGATCGATGATTTTACCAATCTGAATAGGCATTAAGGCGATTCAACCCGCAAATGAACCTCGAATCACGGCGATCGAACCCAATGGCGATTTGTGGGTAAAGACATAATTCATGTGAATGGGAAATGATCATAGTAGAAAGATGAGAGTAGCAAAAATGCGAATGCTTTGATGGATAAGGGCATATTTTAAGGGATATAATTCGAAACAAAGATGTTAAGTAAGGGTTTATGAGTTGTAAATTTTGAGGAAGAGATGAAAAATAATTGTTCAAGATATTTTAAGCATGTGCAAATATGGAGTATAGATAATTGATGATGAAGATAGAAAGTTGGAACTTGAAAAACTCTAAAAGAGGGGAGGAAGACTAATGTTTTGCAGGACAATAGTGGAAAATAATATGAAGGACTTTCAAATTAAGATGGTAGAAAATCAAAATGAATGGAGAAGAAAAATCCATATGGACGACTATTAGAATTGATATATTTTTTTATGTAGTCGATTCTAATTTTTTGGGATTAAGACTCACGCATTGCTGTTGTTGAAGGAATCCTTGATATACTTAGGGTTTCAGATGGTAAGCTAGGTGTTTTTGTGCATTGTAGCTTCGTGTAGCCGACCTTATCTTTTTGGATGAAGGTTTTGGCATCAATGTGGTTGTGTCTGATTTCTCGGCGCCGTCTTTTTTTTAATAGAACTTCAAATTGTATAGAACAAAAGAAAAAAAAAAATCTGTTCTTGTTATTCTGTCATCAGATCTTTATCTTCCTTGTTTTATTAGACTTATTTGATAGTTGATATTGTCTTCCACTTCAAGCATTGAGAATTTTTTGGTTTTATTTAAGTAATACTCTGCAATGAATTGAGCTAGCCATGGATGGTTGATTTTAGGTATAGGATATAATCTACTATCAAGAATAGCAAAAAATGGTATTGAAATGTAAAGATTACCGTAGATGAATGTAAATGTATATGTATATCGTAGATTGATTCTAACCTAAGAATTATTACAATGAGATAGTAATCAAGCAATTTGAGAAGATTAAGGTCTTCCTAAATGAGTCAAGTCACTCACCCAATTTCTATTACAAAATGATTGAATTCTTTCTCTTACTCTTCCCCCTCTATATTTATACTGTTCACCTCTAAATCTTATTCCTCGAACGAACTAATTACTAGTTACCATTTATTAGGTTATTCCTAAATTACCCTACTAAGCCATCCATTGCATACTCTGGTATAATTAAAGCTTCAAGTCTTCAACTATCATCACTACACACAAATGCTAGGTTTAACTGTCATGTTTTCTGTTTAATTTCGATGTCCCATCTTTTTGCCCGACTCTATTCAGCGCATGTTTGTCTACAATCCCTGAATTTTCCATTGTTTAAGTGATGCATATGTTAACCAATGTCTACAAAGCTCTGTTGATATCTTTTTAAACTAAACATCTTGAAGTGGAAGCTACATTTGTATTTTACATTGCTTCTCAATTCCTTGCGAACCATCTATTGTGTCTCCTCGTTTTTTATTTTGCAACGTTATAGCCTTACTAGCCCCTTTGATGACAGCATCTTGAGTACCTGAAATCTATCTTCTTTTCGAGTTGGGTTGCTTGAAGCTTCTTCCAAGTATTAAGGATCTTATGATAGAAATTCATTGTTGCTTTTTTCTGCCAAAACAATTGTGAGGCATCATTTGTACTTCTTCACTTGCCTTGGACTTGAGATCACTCAACTGTCACATGATTCACTGATCTCCTTGCGAATTGCGAATCAAAATTAATTTATTATGTTCGGTTTTCATCTATTTTAAGGTCATTTTGAGCGAATCACGAATTCAAAAGGCGAATTAATTGACGAATTATGTTACACTACTCAGTTCTCATTCCATATCATATTTTGCCTAAATATGTAATAACATGCTGTTATGTGATTATTGTTGTAATTGTTATGTTTTACGAACACATGTGTTGGGTTAAGGCTTTGGCATCATTATTTTGTTGTGGAACCATTTTGATCGTCACATACTCACATTGGTATTTGACTTTGTAGGCTGATGGAATCGGGTTTACTTCCGATGAAGGAAGCACTTCAGGTGTATGAAAAGAAAATGAAAAAGAACCCGAAAATTACTTCCCCAACTAAGCCTGTGAAGTCAGAGACCAAATCTGTGAAGTCGGAGGCTAAATCAGTGTCTGCTAAGAAAAAAGTTGCTCCGACTCCAAAATCATCGAATAAGAAGAAAGCAGAAACCACAAGCGCGACAACACAGTCGAAGAAACGCAAGGCTTCGAGCTCTGATGAAGATATGAGCTTCGAGGATGAGTCCGAAGATGAGATTCTTCCACAAGTTAAGAAGAGGGCCAAAGCGTATTAGTCGACAAAATTAGAGATAATTATGGAATCAGGCTAATTGTGCAATGATTATTAGAGATGGAATTACAATTGTTTACCTTAAATTGTGGTTGATCCTAAACTAATGTTTTTAATCAATATTAGATTGCATCAATGAAAAAGCTTTTTATGGAATTATGTAAGTTTATATGTGAATGGAGTTTTTCGTGTTGTGGTTCGGGTCAGTTCAATATTCTTGTATCACATTTCTCCCTCTCCAAGAGTTTATTATATTGTGATTTTTTATGTGAGTTTTTTCGTTCAAACACCATGTAGCAAATTCTTGGTATCTAAATTACGCCTTGTTTAATTCACGACTAATTTTTACTGATTTTCACTGATTTTTATTCATTAAAACAAATTTTTACTTATTATAATTAATTTTTTTATTGATTTTTAATAATTGAAATGGATTGTAATTAATTTTAATTGTTTGTAACTGATTTTTATTGATTGAGCTGACTAAAATTGATTTAGACTGATTTTTTATTTTTTTATAATGATCTAAACAGACACTAATACCAGTAAAAATATGAAGAGTATTTGTTTTTGGGCCTACAAAATCATGTTGGAATTCAATTTTCATTTGATTTTTGGGCCTATATATCACAACTCATGTGAAAATTTGAAAAAAAATAAGATTTTTTAATAACTTTAATCAAAAAATAAGCTTTGGCTAAACTTTATTTCCAAAATAAGCGTCTTTGGCCCCAAAGCTAGGCTCAGTATGTAATCGCTATTACTAACAGCGAGTATAAAAAAATGGTCAAAATTTTAGTCCAGCTATATGTCGTTGTTACTAACAGCGAAATAAGGCTTTGACTGGTCAATGGTCAAGTCGCTGTTAGTAACAGCGACTTTAGGCTTAACCTGGTTTGACTTTTATTGACTTTTTTGTATGATTTAAACAAGCTGTTGTAAAATTGAAAACTAGTTGTTATAAAGTTAAAAATAGCCGTTGTTATTATGTTCTATAAATAACTCCATCATTTCCCTACTTCATTGTATCCAAACTCCATCATTTTTGTTCTAGTTAATCGATTTTGAAGGTAATTTGATATGGATTCGTTGAACAAGAATGAAATTGTGTTGAATTTTCGAGATCATTTACTGTATTTGAATATAAGTGTCTGTTTGATTTTGATTTAATTCATACCTAATTCTTAGAGGAATGATTCATCGCTGAAAACTTTGAGTAATTAGCATCATTTTATTCATAATAAACATGTGATAATACGATAAACATATATACACATCTACATATATATTACAAAATATATACAACAATCCACATGTTAAAATATTCAATATATACAAATTGTTACTAATGTTTAGTATATAAAAACATCATACAAATATTCCGTGGGTTAGGTCTCTGATACAAAATCGGGTGAAATGACGAAGGAGGAAGAATGCTGCTGTATTTAGGGTCGCCTAAAGTCGCTGTTACTAACAGCGATTTGATTATTGACCAGTCAAAGACTTATTTCGCTGTTAGTAACAGCGACATATAGCTTGACTAAAATTTTGACCATTTATTTGTACTCGCTGTTATTTGTACTCGCTGTTAGTAACAGCGATTACATACCGAGCCTACTTTGGGGCCAAAGACACTTATTTTGGGAATAAAGTTTGGCCAAAGCTTATTTTTTGATTAAAGTTATTAAAAACTTTTTTTTTTTTCAAATTTTCCAACTCATGTTAATATATTATTTCTTAAAAATATACTATTATGTATTGTAATTTATTTGAATAAGTTGCTCATATATGAGGTATGATGTATATTTATTATTTCATTATAAATTATGAGAAATTTTTATATGTACTTAGTTTATATTATTTTAGAATATACTAACTTTAAAAACTATTTTTTAATAGCAAGTATTTTTACTTAAGAGAAATACCATTAATTATTAAGTTAATGCAGAGTGTGAACCAAATCTTGTTTATTTGCTCCAAATATAATGAAAATGTCTATGCCTCTATGGCATGCAAATACAAAATCATTTGATTTTGCAATCTCTATTTTTGCAATAAATATCCCTTTCATGACACGTTGGAGAAAATAAATAAATTCTATTTACAAATTTGACAAGACAATTTTATATTATAAATAATAATCCACATGACCCATGTGTATATTATATGTTATCCATAGCTTTTCTCTTTTAAAAATTTCCATGCTTCCATGCATATAAGTCTACTAAGCACGAAATGAATGAATTAATTTTAATTCGAAAAAACTATTAGACAAATAAAATACATTATTTAATTAATAACCTAATAAGCAAATCTTATCAACAAATGATAACTCATGAATAATCCAAGTTTTCTGTTGTATCTTGAATAGAGAATTTGAGTAGGATTTTTAGATATAGTATGCATGAGTTGATAATATTTTAAAGATACAATTTTATTTTTGTTTTTGATCTATTATTTCGAGTCGATTTAAATTATTTTCAACAATGAGGACAAATGTTAAATCGTGGAAGAGTGGGAGGTTTTTTCGCACGAGTAATATATTTGATCGGCTGATTGCGCGCATAACCCAAAAGTTTTTATTATTGAACTATTTAACCTAAATATAAGACATGTCTCATACAAGAATTTGTGAATATTAAATAGTACTTCTATATAATCTATAAGTTGAGAGAAGGAGATAGCTATGGTGAAAATCGAATCAAAATCTTTTATGAAAATTGATATTTGTTCTCCATTAAGACGATACGTCAATTTTCAAAATATTTTAATATACATGAGCTTTAAATACCCATAAGAATGAGTATGAGAATAAATTTTAAATTTTATTGTAACGTAATTTGAGTTTTTTTAATCTTTCAAACACTAAATTCAACCAAATTTTAATTTTCAAAATAAAATTATAATTTTTAAATTATATAACATCGTTTGTTAATTTTTAAATGTATAGACCCACACAATACTTTCTTCTAACCTTCCAATTTTCAATTCACCTAACTTCCTCTGTCACCCAAAAAGGGGTTATACAAAACTTCACTTCCTATCAAATTTATCAACCAATCCGCGTCAGATTCCCCATTTACACTCCATCATACAGGATTTTACTACACATCATCCCATTCCCATTCCCATTCCCATTCCCATTCCCATATATAAAAACTAACTAAATATGTATATATAACCCACAACCCATTTAATTTTTCCTCTCATTTATTATCCCATTAATTTCCTCTGTTTAATTGGTTGAGGAGTTTCTTCTTCTACAGTTAAGTCTCTAGGAGGGTTTTGGTGTTTTTCTCATTTTTGGTATTTACCCATTTCCTTAAAATCTGGTATGTAACATCAAATATGTTCTTTTGTATTTTACCTTTAAATGTATGTTATTGTTATATGAAATTATCTTGCTTTTCTTATTTTAGAGTGTAATTTAGTTGAAGGGTGTTTAATTTCATGACATTTTCAACCCATCTAAGATCTGCCATTAATCTTTGCTTTTTTTAGTTTTAAATCTTGATTATATCACATGCATTTTAATCAAATGAATGAAATTGAAAGCATATAGTCATTGTCATTGTATTCCTAATTCTTTGTTTGTTATCAATTGTTAGAATAGTAAATTATAGTTTAGTTTACTACAAAAGTTGACTTTTTTGATTAAGATTGCTATGTTTGTCTTCTAATATATAAAATCCAATGTTTTTGGAGAACTCAAATTGAAAATTCTGTTTTTTGTGGTGTTTTTAGATTTTTGAGGAATACTCAAATACCTAAATGTCTCAAAATGGGGGAGCTAGCACAAGTAGTGCAATTTTTGAGATTTTTGATGATGATTTCTCAAGGTTTTCTGAGAAACCTACACCCATAAAGACAGAAAGGAAGAAATCCTTTGATGAGAAGTCTTTTAGTGAATTATCAATTACTATGTCCCCTAGACCCTTTTACAGAAATTCAGAGAATTCGTCTCGGGTTTTCGAGCCTGTTGATAGCATATATTCATCAGGAGGAAGGTCTGGTTTTGATACCCCTAGGTCTGAAAATGGGTTTGAGACTCATCCTATTGTATCTGAGGCTTGGGAGGCTTTGAGGAGGTCTATTGTTTACTTCAGGAAGGAACCAGTTGGTACTATTGCTGCTTTAGACCATTCTGAAGAAAAGCTCAATTATGATCAGGTGAAGTTTCTTTTTCTTTGCTGTCAAAACCCACATGTTTAAAATGCCTAGTTTAGATCTATATGTATATCGGGCGAATCTAGGATACTAGGTATACGGTGGGCCAACACTCATCTTTGCATGTGTGTTGAACCCACTTGACTACCATTTTTATGTGTTATATGTTACACAATTCAATATTAATAGGTTTCATCAAATAACTCGGACCATAGCCTAGACAGGCATGGCAGGTTGGCCTAAATTTCCCAATAGATGTTTGTTGTGAACGTTTATATGAAACTTGTGCCTATATATGATAATAACACAAACGTAGAAAGCATGTGTGCGAAATTCTGATCAATCACTAATAGCCGATAGGTAAAATGATCGGTTGATATGGTTTTCATATTATGTTCCGCTTAGCGGGTACAAAATTTTATGTAGATGTGGATCTTAGTGATGACTCTCTTGCTCTAGATTTTGTACTCTTTTTGCTTTAGATTCTGAGGTTTAGATTTGTATCCATCAGTACTAATTTTGGATTTTTTGATATTTGTTTTACTCTTTTAGTATATTATATATATTGTACCAAGGAGTAAGGCATGTTTGTGGAGTTTTTTTTTTTTTTGAAATGACTCTCTTCCTCTAGATTTCCGATTTCTGATATATGTGTAGGTCTTTGTAAGAGATTTTGTTCCGAGTGCGTTGGCCTTTTTAGTGAATGGGGAACCAGATATAGTCAAGAACTTTCTCGTGAAAACATTGCGCCTCCAGTCATGGGAGAAGAAGGTTGATCTATTCAAGTTAGGGGAAGGTGTCATGCCTGCTAGTTTTAAAGTACATCATGATGCAGTTAGGAACACGGAGACATTAGTTGCCGATTTTGGTGAAGCTGCGATTGGACGGGTAGCTCCTGTGGACTCCGGTTTCTGGTGGATCATTTTGTTACGTGCTTATACTAAAGCGACTGGAGACTCGACACTGGCTGATTTGCCCGAATGCCAAAGGGGTATCCGTCTTATCTTAGGCATTTGTCTTTCCGAGGGTTTTGATACTTTCCCGACTCTTCTTTGTGCAGATGGGTGCTGTATGATTGATCGTAGAATGGTTTGTTCCTTGCATCTTTAGCCTTTGGTGTATGTTGGAAACCTACATTTTCTACAATGTTTTGTTAAATATTTCATTAATCATTATAGTGCATCATTTGGTGCTTCTATGTCAAGTCAACTATAACACACTAATGCTTAGTATATGCTAAGTCAATCACCTTAATTTGTTTAATTTTATTTTGGATATAAGTGATGTCGACTGACTTCAATGACTTCACGCTAGATCCGCCCATGATGTCATGGTATGTAGTACCGGGTAAGGGATGAGTGTAGAATCTCCATAGCTTTTGAAATTTATGAGATGCAATTTTTTGAAAATTTTGTTCAAGGAAGGACATCTGGGTTAGAATTGGAAATTCTTTGGAAGTACAAACAATGGTTTCTTCCAAGATAAGAAATTAGTGATAGTTATGACTGTTGTTTCTCTTTGTTCATCCATTTTACTGTAGCTTACAAACTCAAGGAAGATGATGTCATAGTGGGAAATAGAAATATCGTAAATGGGTGAGCGGACTAAAGGTGAGAACTTTAGGGGGGATATATGTTAAGAAGTTGACTATCCATCCTCATGTTGGAGCATCAAGCATAGTTGAGGTAAAATGACGAATATGAGTAACATTAGTCAAGAAAAACGAGTCTCGTTTTGATATTATACTTTGCATTTGCTTGATCGCTTTTCTTTCAGTGAATCTGGTCCTTTTTGTCTGTCTTGATTCCGTGTTTTCTACTGTGTCGTTAACAGCAAGCTTATCATTGGACGTTTTTCTATGAGCTGAACATGTTTCCAACCTTTTGTGCTTGTTTCGCTCCTTATTCTTTTCCTTTGTGGTCCATTTTCTGATCATTGATCTCTGATCTTTAAGCTCTGTTGATCTGATTCGGTCAACTGAGCATAATTCCAGTATCGGTTTTGTAGATGCTCTTTGAACAATACCCTTTATGGTAAATATGGTACACAAAACCGTCAAATTCTTCACAATCATCTCCATTGTTTGTCGAGCATTACATCCTAGTCCCTCACTAACTAGTAAAATACCATGCATTTTTTTCATGAGTATTAGACAAGATGTTCTTTTAGTCCAATCATTTCTCAATTCCATACCCAAAACCAACATGAAATGAACGGAGGAAGATAATTTTTGTAGACGATCATTGAAACTGATATATTGGTTCATGTAGCCGACTCCAATCTTTTGGGATTACTGCTCTGGCACTGTTGTTGATGTTGTGTATGTTGTGTTTGTTTACATAAAGAATAACATCGTGTTCTATTGTTTTCATATAAGTAGCCTTGAACTAAACAAGTTTCATTCGTCATAGGGTATTTACGGGTATCCCATCGAAATACAAGCTCTCTTCTTTATGGCATTAAGGTGCGCCTTGCAATTGCTAAGGCCCGAAGGAGAAGGAAAAGAATTTATCCAAAGAATAGTAGAGCGGCTTCATGCCTTGAGCTATCATATGAGGAACTACTTTTGGCTCGATTTGAAGCAACTCAATTGCATTTATATGTTCAAAACCGAAGAGTATTCCCACACCGCTGTCAACAAGTTCAATGTGATGCCTGATTCACTCGAAGATTGGGTATTCGACTTCATGCCAAAGAAGGGGGGTTACTTCATTGGCAATGTTAGCCCAGCACGGATGGATTTTCGATGGTTCTGCCTTGGGAACTGTGTTGCGATCTTGTCTTCTATGGCAACCCCAGAGCAAGCCTCCGCGATTATGGACCTTATTGAAGCTCGTTGGGATGAATTAGTCGGTGAAATGCCTCTTAAGATTAGCTATCCGGCCCTGGAAGGTCATGAATGGCAGATAATTACTGGGTATGATCCGAAAAATACTCGATGGAGTTACCACAATGGTGGTTCTTGGCCAGGTGAATTTCCTGCTTCCTTGTACTGCTATTTTTCTTATAATATGCTGTATTTCTATTATTGGAAGCTATTACTCCCTCTGTTCATTGAAGTTCCTTGTATGCTTGGGCACACATATATCGCGATAATTTACAGTTAAGTATTGGAAGTGTTCTCTAGAAAAATAGCAGCCGAGCTAGTTTAATACACATGCAAAATTGGGTGTTTGCCCATCCTATCATACTGCAAAAACAAGGCAGTATCATATCATAATAGTTTTCAAAATTACCGAACTGATATTACCTGTACCGTTAAGTTGTAAAAAAAATGAATTTTAGGTCGTTTCGAGCGATTTTTTAAGGTATGGTCCGAAATTTGGCGATACGATAACCGCATCATCCCCGTTATTATATTACTGTCTCCATTATCGCAACTGCGACCGTTATTGTATTTTTGCGATCCTATATTAATATCCTAGATTCATCGATCCCAAACTTTTGGGATCAATGCTTTGACAATGCCATTGTGCTCTTTTTTTTCCTTTTTTTTTTTTTTTTTTTTTGCGTGTGTTCTCTAGAACAATACACATGGAGTATGATGCATAAATGAGTATTCGGCTCATACTATACTATATCTTGGATTCACCTTAGTTATGCCTTGTAAGAAAAGAATCCAAAAACTTCCTTTCAACATTGTTGTTTTCATATTGTGAGCGATGTTTCGACTCCTCCCAACTTGCATCCTTTCCTATAATCTCAATCTCTACACTCACACTAAAACACTTTTGAAATGCAGTTTTACTGTGGCTCCTCACAGCAGCCTGTATAAAGAGTGGAAGACCACAAATTGCGAAAAAAGCAATCGAGCTCACAGAAACTCGATTGTTAAAAGACGGCTGGCCAGAATATTATGACGGAAAAGCTGGTCGTTACATAGGAAAGCAAGCGCGAAAAAACCAAACATGGTCGATCGCAGGATACTTAGTTGCAAAGATGATGTTGGAGGATCCTTCTCATGTAGGGATGGTCTCTCTTGAAGAAGATAAACATATGTGTCCTCAAATTAAAAGATCTGCATCTTGGAATTGTTAACGAACATGCATTTATGTTTGCCAGTTTGCCATTTTGTAAGAACAACGAGTGCAACATTTTCAGTGATTTTTTTTAGCTACTTTTGTGAGAGACTATTTTTCGGTGAAATGATTCAAAAACAAGGAGTCTATATGTTAATAATTATTTTAGCTGAGTTATTCAACTCATGTATGCGGAATGTGTCACGGTGAGACTATTTCACGCAAGAATTTGTGATCTTCTTTTGTGATTATATGTTAGATGAAGTTGGATTTTGGATTGTATACTCCAACATCTTGAACTCTAGATTGGAAATTGGAGTTTTTTTTGGGTACAAAGGTTGAAAGTTTGGACAAACAATTGATATCGAATAATAATTTAACTAAATAAAAGTATTTCAGTAAAATAGCAAGTCAATTATTGTTTTACTTGTAGTTTTCAAAATATTAGAATTTTTAGCGTTTTAAAATTGGATTTTAAAATTGTTTTTTTAAAAGATTTTTCAATATCTAGTGTGATAGTTACTTTATCGAATATTAATACTTTATACATTCATTTGAATGACTAACCTTATGGCAACTTTATACCGATTATATCCTCAAAATAATTAATTTTTGAAATATTCTTACTAGCACAAAATATTTACTCTTGTATTTTTTTTGGAATTACTACATAACCATTTTTGTGAAAAAAAGAATGATGATTTAAAAGGGATTGTGGCCCTTTATTCCACTTTGAGTATAAATTACACATACAAATATATTTTCACAAAGAAAATATATTGCAAGTATTTTAGTATTATTTTTTTTGTTTTCTTTCTTTATAAATTCTAAATAAATTTCTATTGTTAATGCTCTTTAAGATTGAGATTTTTCGTCTTTTATTTAGTTAATGAGTTAATCAAATAAATTACTTTTAATTTTATTTATTCACTTATTTATTAGGGGATTTAGACTTTTAGAGTATTTTAAGGTTGAAGGAAAGTGGAATATGAAACGTGATTCTCACTTTCAATGAGTAAATACATATATGTGGCTACGTACACAATGCCAACAAAAGTGGATCAATAGATTATTCATAATAGATGAGAAAAAGTTTAACTTACTTTCAACAATTTTTTTATTGGTAGAGATTAGAGAATATTAATATAGCAATTCATTTGGTCCATAAATTTAAGGGGATTTCAAGACTGTTAAAAGCGTTTTGATAATTGCTAATATAAATAATAAAATCAAAATTTAATAAACTCATACCAAAATTAATATCTAGTTTATAATTTCAATATAAAATATGAAGTAAAATATTTCATAATTACTCTTACTACGTTCTTCTATATAATATTTTAACCATGTTGGTTAGATACAAGTACTAATGCAATGATTGATTGACTGCGATCATTCGTTTTCATTTGTAACGAAAAGGCTAAATACAATTATTTTCTTTAATGACAAAAGCGTAACAATTAATAAAATATAGATTATAAATAAAGTAGAAATAAATAAGACAATTTATAAATTACTCTATGACATAAAATATTTAGTAATATAACAAGTATCGTAAAACATAGGAAATAAAATATATTTCAACATAAATTTTAAGCCTCGATATCTCATACTATGTATAATAAAAAATTGTAAAAATTATATATTAAAATTTTTTGCATTAAGACGAATCTAACAAGATCCCACATAAATATATTTTGTCTTGAATATATACTTTAATAATAAAATTTAAATTTCCCACTTATAAAGTGGAAAAACTTAGAGTGGACAAACAAAAAAAAATGGAGGGAGTAAGATTAATAAGATATGAAGTATGAATAAAGTATCGATAAATAAGACAATATATGTTACTCTATGACATTGAAATATATAATAATGTAGCAAATATTGTAAAAATAATGAAAATAATAATATGATAACTAACAAGTATTATGGAACAAAAAAATTAATTATCATGCAAAATATAAAACATAACTAGGATCATATCAGGGATGAAATAAAAAGTATTATAAATTTTTAAATGAAACGGTCTTATGGTGAAATTATTTTTATTAAGTTGATCAATATATATTTTTTTTCTTAAAATGAATACTAATAATTCTAAATAGAATTCATTTCATGATTGACGGTCTCAAAACTAGCTGAATGGATTTATAAAGGAGTATTTATTTGAAAAGGTCTTAGTAAATAACGATTATTTGTAAGGTTAACAAATCACCCTCACATGGTAGAATTTGATAGGGTGAGAATATTGTATTTTAATTTATTTTTTTTAATTATATTTATTTTATTATTATTTTTTTGTCGATCTCCCTAACTTTGTAAGACTCAATTTCTTGTCTCTCCTCAATTTTTCCTCTGGTCTTTCCAAATTCAAAACCAACCCAATAATCTCTGCAAACTCTTCTCCAATTTCCCACAGTTTTCTCCACTACCCACAAATCATTAACAATAATGAAGGGAGGAAAACGAACCCCAGTACAAGCTGTAACTCTATGGGTACGAAGACAACCCCCAAAGGTGAAAGCTTTTCTTGCTGTTATTGCAGGAATGGCTGCTTTAGTTTTCCTTAGAATGGTTGTTCATGATCATGATAATCTTTTTGTTGCTGCTGAAGCTGTTCATGCTATTGGGATTGCTGTTCTTATCTATAAACTTACCAAGGAGAAAACTTGTGCTGGTTAGTGTCTTTTTTTTCAATTGAATTGCTTTGGATCTTATGCCTTTTGATTTTTTTTTCAATTGGGTTTTTGTGGGTGCATGTTTTTAATCCTGTTTGTGATTTGATTGGTGGAGATTTTGAGTCAATTTGTAGTATAAATTGAGTTTAGAGGTGTAGAATTGAATTTGGTTTGAAAAGATTGGATCTTGATCTGTTCACTAGTTGATTTTTTTCTTTGTTGTTTTGGGTGTGTGCGTGCAAGAATTAACTCTTAGTTTTATGTTGGTGTTTTTTTTGAGTTTATTGAGATTGTTTTGAGCTTTAATGTTTGAACTAGATCTTGCATTTTCCTGGAATTTTTTTGTTTGTGTTTTCTTCCTATTTTACTTTGATAATGAAAATTTCCAAATTTTGATGTTTCTGATAGAGGATATAACTTGTATGGGGATGTCAACCATCTGTCTGAGCTTTTGGCCGAGTTGGTTTCGTTAGAGGTTTGAATCTCATTTCACTTCTCTTTACAAGTGGAATTGTTAGTGCCAAGTATGAGGGAGTCTTGTGTTGAATTCACAATTTTAGCAAAAAGCTCTTGTGTGAGGGACGTTATAGAGTATAGAACAGTATAACATAATCCGCTAGTTAATTTGCTTTCCGAATTCGCAATTCGCTTAAAATGACTCTAAAATAGCCCAAACGACTATAATTCATTGTCTTTGATTCGTGATTTATAAGGAGATTAGTTAATCATGGGATAGTGGTATTGGCACAGAACATATATTGTGGCGTCAATCATTAGGTTTGAGCATTTAGCTAAGTTGGTTCATTGAAAGTTTAGTATGAAGTATGAACCATATTGGTGTATTGCTAGTTTCAATTTAAATGAATTATGCAATAAAAATTTCCAAATTATGATGTTAAAGTATGAACCATATTCATCAATTGCTTGTTTCCTAGTTTAACTTATTATGAGGGTTGTTGTAATTTGATGCTAGAAGATGAAATGTATATCAAACATCATAATATAGGATTAACTTCTGATACTTTGATGTTTTATTCCTATCCTTTCCCCTAAAGAATGAGGATGAAATAGAGAAATGGACACAATGTGCTTGGTTCTAAATGTTAGATACTATGGAGTCAAAGTTTTAATCTTTCTAACCTTGGCTTCTTGGCTTCAACTTTTTCCTTGATTGGAAATTTTTTCGGGGGCTGTTTGGTAAGAGGAAATTTGTGGATGGAGATGGGACTTTTTGAGATAATGTCAAAAGTCACTTGTTTTCTTAAGGGGAATGTGAATGAGGAGGAGGAGATGCTGAGATTTGGATGGTGAGATTTAGAATTAGAGAGGTAAAATATCATAATATACTTAATTAGAACTTACTTTTCAACTATGTTACTTGAACTCTTCATTTTGCTTCACGTACCCGTATCCGATCTTTGATCCTCAGACATTGATATGACACTTAGACACTTCATGTTAGGCATAAAATTAAATATTAACGTATCCTACACTTGGACACGGACCGAGTCCAAGTAACATAGCTTATCTATTCATTCCATTCATCATCTTTGGTATCTAAAGGCATCTTGGTAACTTAGTTTTAAAACAATTCCATTCCCTATAACAAACAAGGGATTGAGATATATTTCATCAAAATCAATTTCCTTCTCTAGTCTAACTTAAAAGTCTCAGATTTCTATTCCAACTCCCCAAACCTTCCCTTATTACATTCGACTTTCGTTACAATTAATATTTTGTTTTTATCTTTTACATTTAGATCGAAATATATCTGATGGGAAATGATTATTTTTGTCCGTTTCATGAGATTAACATCACTTTTTATGGTCCTTTATTGCAGGACTCTCACTGAAGACCCAAGAACTTACGGCTATCTTTTTAGCTGTTAGATTGTACTGTAGTTTTGTGATGGAATATGACATTCACACGCTGTTAGATACAGCTACATTGGCGACAACCCTCTGGGTTATTTATATGATTCGCTTTAAGTTGAAGTCCACTTATATGGAGGAGAAAGACAACTTTGCTATTTACTATGTGGTAAGTTGGCCATTATATTTTTGCTTATTGGATCTAATTGAACTTTCTTCTTGTTATACTTCCTTTGTATATATACTTGCATCACGTCCTCCTTGACGTGAGAGTGGGAGAAATAGTTTGTATTAAGATATGGAGGAAGTCCTAAGTGTGCATGTTGCAAATTTCATGTTGCTACTTTCTACATAACTTTTTTCAACATTTCTTACTGAAATATTGTTTTGTCCGCATGATCATATCGCGACCGTATTTTAAAGGTTTTTCAGTTTATTGCGACCGGAATGTAGGCCACTTTGCCCGTGAAGTCACTTGCGTTGACCGCAAAATTTGTTTTGTGACCGTGACAGAAACCATATTTTTGCACTATATTTGCAGTGATTAACTTTTGTGCATAATTATAGTCATATAGCCAATATAGTGATGTATCCTTGAGATTTGAGCAGCCATCACCTGATCTCGAATCTTGCTGTAGGTAATGTCTAACTGAGAAATAAACCCAACTGAGCCAGCTGTTTTTGGTCGTGTCAAGTCTACTTAAGCTCATTTTGTATGTCATATCTTTTGATACTAGCACTAGGGAAATCATATCCGAGACGGGAACGTGTATGAGTGTCCGACTCGGGCTAAATCACAATATTTTTTCTCCCATATAACGTGTCCAGGTGTCATACTCATGTTTGACAATTAATTTATAATATTGAAAAGTTTGGGTAATATGGACGGAGTGTTGCTTGGAGAAGCATTAGGACGTATTCAGGCGACATATCTTATGAATGTGCACATTTCATTGTTATCACTAGAAGTACCATAAATGAAAGAGCTTCTGCGAATTAAACCCCCATTGCATTTTCAATGCAATTTTTCCTCATAAGTGATTGCGACTTTGCATTAAGCTGCGTTTTCGACATTTTTTCCGTCGACCTTTTTCCCGCCCTTGCCATATATTCTATATCTGTACAAGCTAGAATGCTTCGTTACGCTATTGTATCTGATGTGTACACGTATTTGACGGTATATGTAGGTGGGACCTTGTGCTTTATTGTCTCTACTCGTTCATCCTTCCACCGTCCACAACATCGTCAACAGGATTAGCTGGGCCTTTTGTGTTTATCTAGAGGCTGTTTCAGTTCTACCTCAGCTAAGAGTTATGCAGAACACAAAGGTGCAAAATCACTTTCTTTTTCTAACTCTGGTTGCAGTCTTGCCGAGACGTTCTTCGTTATTCATATTCTTTTTGTATTTGTAATTGGGGTGTTGCTTATATGCTTGATATCTCGTGCAATATATTTCGTTCTTGTTAAGTTTAGCTAGACTTATTATGAACCCCAACATATTTTCGGGGAAACACGAAGTGCGCTCACTTTATAAGCCAAGGAGATACCACCCCAAAACCATATGGCCATGGAATGAAGGGCTCCAATGACATATAAAGTGTGCACACCATCTTTAATTTATCTATGTGGGATAAACCATCCTAACAGTTCTCTGTACGTTTGGGATTGGAATGGGAAACCTTTTAATTGTGAGAATCATATCTTTCGCTTGCTTCTTACCTTTATTTTCTTTCTCGCTAGATTGTCGAACCATTCACGGCCCATTACGTTTTTGCCCTTGGGGTGGCAAGATTTTTAAGTTGTGCACATTGGGTTCTTCAGGTATGAGCTAATAAGATTTATAATCTCTCTCGCTCTCTCTACCCCTCTTTTAGCGTACAAGGAAACTTGCATGTGAATTCATATATGTGCGCCTTATGCAGGTCCTAGACACCCACGGCCGCTTGCTCACAGCGTTGGGCTACGGTTTATGGCCTTCAATGGTGTTGCTTTCCGAAGTCGTTCAAACTTTTATCCTGGCAGATTTCTGCTATTACTACGTGAAGAGGTGAGTTTTTGCATTCCCTTCCATTCGATTACTCGATATTATCAACATCATGTAATAACTCGATTCATCTAAATCTCTTAATCTTCGTTGTAGTCTTGTTGGTGGGCAGCTAGTCGTGCGTCTCCCCTCTGGTGTGGTGTAAATTTAGCGTTTAGGTATGTAGCAAAAACGATCAGAGTAATGCATCCTTGTTTAACATAAAACCCCGAAGGAGTAAATGAAGTGCTTTTTGTTAGTTTGTCTTTTCGGCAATGTGAATTTTCTGTACAAACTTGTTTCTCGCAACGACTTAAGCTGGTTTCGACCAGGGATGTATCTAAACCGGGATATTCGTATCCCTTTAATTTTCGTATTTTGAACTACACTTTCAGCCTCTGGTGCAATTTGCAATCAGGACGTTTTTTTAGCTTTTAACCTCAAATAGTTTAGCCGTGGTGTGCCCTGCTTGACCAACCAAACATAAAAAAATAACTATGAAAATTGTGTCGTGTTAAATCATATCATGGAAGGGAAAAAATTTTTTGTATCGTGCTGTGTCTCAGGCGGGTCGTTTCATGCTACTTCGGCCCACATCCATCTTTGGTTATCAATGATCAATTGTAATACATTTTTTTCCTAAAATGATTTTTGTAACATTATTTTTTTTTTTAATATGAGAGCTTTTTAATAATAATGATGTAGCAAATTACTAATTACATGAATATATATATATATATATATATATATATATATATATATATATATATATATATATATATATATATATATATATATTGACATAAAACGACTCAATAAATCTTTTATCATTATATCACATTATTCCTCATAAAAAACAAAAATATATATTATCATTGTTATTTGTCATTTGCATGATTGTTGTACTTCTGACTATCACTCCTTACATGATTGGTATTTTTTTTTTCACTTAGCACATATAATTAATAAAACCATAAAAATTGCAATAAATTGATTTTGTTCAAGAAAGTCGCAATCATATTCCATCATAGGAAAACAAAACACTTCGCAATTTTTGTATATATGGTGGTGAATTATTTTCTTCTTCATTATATAATAAATTATTCCTAATTATGATTAGGCTCTGAAAAAAGTTGAATGACTAAGCATACTAATAAAATACCCTTATAAGGAAGTTGCCAATATTGAGACCCTTGGCTTAAATATGACCTGCAAAAGAAACAAATGACCTAGCGTACACGCCAAAGGCTAGCGAGTATAACATACGATCAAGTTAAACTTTTGGTTGAATTGGTTTTTTGTAAAGCTGTTTAAAATTGACCTGACTACTTGATATTTTCTCGACCTTATAGTCAAAATCGACTTGACCCAACTTTAAAATGAATTTAAAATCATATAAAAATCAATGTGGACGCAAGACTCAATTTTGAACCGTTCCGAAACATTTGACTCGATGAACCGAATGAACACCTCTAGTTCCTTAATATGGTATCAGAAATCAGCGTGACTAATAATACTGGTAATATAATCAAACAAAAACAATACTTTTGTACCAATTGATTAATTGTTTATTGGTCCATATATTTTTGTTTGGGTTGAGAACGGAACAAAATTAAAAGGAAATAGCTTTATAGGAAAGCAACTAAAAGAGTGGGATTGGCCTAATTAAACAAAATCATCAGCATCAGGTGAAAGAACAGGGATGATCCCACTTGAAAATTAAAGGTTGATATATTGAATGAGCTGATAACAGCTGTTCTTATAGGTTTCAATCTGTCATCAATGGCTGCCTTTTGTCCTTCCTTTCTATGATGCCTGCCCTAGCTACTAGTGTCTAACTCTCCAACTTGCCCTAACTTCTAGGACTCTCTTATCCTAAACGTTTGGACGAGTGTCATCAAGGGCGGATTCAAAATAAAATCAAATGACATCAATGTATTAGGTATATTTATTTTTAAAAATAGTAATAGTACAGGTTGAATACCTTAGAAATTACTGTCACACAATAATATTAAATACTGTCACTTGACAATATTAAATAGGGCTCAACATGATTTATTATGTACAATAATCTTCTTGCAATATTACAAAACGAAAGAAGTAATTACCATTAGTTTAATTAGTTTAACATTTTTAGGCCACTTGAGAATTGTGAATTCATTAATCTCTTTGGAAATTCACCAAGTAATAACCATGATTTCTTATTTTTCTAGTGAATTAAAATTGAATAAAATTAGAAAATTATTGATTTACCTAGTGACTGAAGATTTTTTGTTTTAAAATTTAGAGGAGGCGTAGCCGTACATTAGCAAATAATAATATTAAAACAAGTTAAAATCTTTTTGTTTTGTTTTCCCGGCAAAATATTACTTATAACTTGCAGACATAAACTCTATTAAATTATTAGTATAAAAAGAATTATAATACATATAAAAAAATATTGTATAAAGATTTGAACTATAGACCTTAAATTTCATTTAGACTATTTTGACAACTAAATTTTAGTTAATTTTGAGATAGTTAGGTATCCCTTAAAGAATGTATTACTATAAATTATTAAGGAGACTAAATTAAAAATACAATAGAGCGTGTGTTTCTAAACCCATTTAGCTAGCTACGCCCTGATCGTGATAAAATTTAATTTTCACCACAACAAAAAGAATTAATTTCCGAGGAAAGTTTTGCTCAAAGCCTTATAATATTAAAAAGACAACTCTTTTAACTATACTTGTGAGTCATTACCCCAATGTACAATTATTTCAAAATTCAAAGTAAAAGATAAACAAAACCTAATGCCATTCTCAAAACTCACACTAGAAAAACCAAAACTAATGTCATTTTAGTGTAATTCCTTTAAGAGTAAGATTGTAATGAATGAAGCAATAGCTGTAATTTAATTTGTCAATGGTTACTTGATGATGACTGTTACGTTGGTGAGTAGCATGTGTTAATGCTTAAATTAGGTCATAAGTTAATAGATATGGTTTAGAATAATATAATTTTCCTAAAAAAGTATCATTAATTAATTAATAGAGTATTAGAGCTTAGGCTTTTAAATAACTGGGTTTTGGATGTAATCCAAGTTAAATAGTTTATGCATGATATTAGGTGTGAAATGATCGATTGAGTTTATATTTTAGTAATTTTATATGAAACGTTTTATGGTGAGATTATATAATAATTTATTGAATTAAAAATTTTTGAACTTTGGGCTATTATCATTATTGGCCCAATTACTTTATTAGAAAATTTTATAGAAAAAAAGAAGTTGATAGCAGTGGCGAAACTAAGATGTTAGCGTAGAGGTATGCTTAATCAACTTAACTTTCATTTTGTATGCTATTTGTTATAAAAATTCAATATTAATAGAATTCTAAGTCAAATAACACGGTCGTATATAGTGTAAATAAACTTGAGTTTGGATTCCCTTGATTAAAAGGAGGCTGCATTTTGTTCATTAAAGAAGCTCTAAGAACTATTATATAACTTTCTCTATGCCTATGGAATTTGCTATATTGTTATATGTTATACAATTCAATATATATAAGATTCTAAGTTAAATGACCCAATCATAACCCAAACAGATTCAAGTCTGCATTCCCCTAGTTGGTAGGAGTAGGGATGGGCATTAAGGGTATGGGTCGGATCTGGACCCTACCCGGATTCGGACCCTAATTTTAGAGTAGGGTCCAGACCCAAACCCTGATATTAAGGGTTTAAAAATTTAGACCCTGACCCTAATAAGGGTCTAGACCCGGACCCTTAGGGTCTAGAACCATACCCTTAAATGCATATCCTTGTGAAATGTTTAGACCCTTAAAGAACACTCAATGTTTTCATCTGGATTTAGCATCATGGCAGCATTGTCGCTTGCTTAATTACTTCGAGTATAGTATAAATTCAATCAGATGACAATTGGCAAAAGAATTCTTTCAAGAATGAATGAAAACCATTTAAAACTCCGAACAGGTCGATAAGCAAACAAATTCAATAGAATTTCAAGAACACCAAAATATGGCATCAAGAAAACCAATAAAATCAATAGTTAATTTTAGATTCAATAACAATAACTTCAAGAATCAACCGATGAATAGTGTTAGGATAATGAAAATTCTAATCTTTGTTTTGGCAAAAGAAAAAAAAATTATGGAAAAAACACATTAAATAAAATGAGGAGGGATTAAATATTATTTTATACTTACGCTTAATTTATTTTCTCAAATGTTACAAATTATACTCTCCAACTCAGAAAAAATTAAAAATATAAAAAATAAAAAGAGTCAAATCTGAGTCTACCTGGACCCGAAACCTTATAATATTTTTTGGACCCGGACCCAGACCCTTACCCTTAAAAAAGGGTAGGGTCCAATAGGGTCCGGGTAGGGTCTTAGACCCTTGCCCATCCCTAGGTAGGAGACTGCTTTTTGTTCATTAAAGAAGCTCCAAGAACTAATATACCCTTTTTTATGGACTATGTTGCATGTTACACAATTCAATATTAATAGTCTAAACAGTGATAGCCTAAACAGATGCGAGTCTAAATTGATGATTGGTAGGAGGCTGCTTTTTGTTCAATAAAGAAGGTCCAAGAACTAATCTAACCTTCTCATAATAAAAGACTTCTAAAAACTGAATAAAATGCCAGTTCAATTCAATACTTTTCACCCACTAAAATGCACTGTTTCATTTTTGTATTTGCTACTTTTGTATTTTTGTTGTATAAGATTTATGGTTAATGCTTTGCTTAGCTTTCATTTGTTAGCTGTATCCTCCTTTGCATTTATCACCACATTTTCTTCTTTTTCCCCACTATAAATAATGCCTTCACTTACAATTTTCTTCTTCACTTTAAACTTAATAATATTACCAAATACAAGCCTCCTAATTATAAACACAAGCTCTTTCTGTTTATAGTAAGTTTTTATTAATAATGGCCATTTCTAAGCTTCTCATTGCTACTTTTATCCTCTCACTTTTCCTTCTTAATGTGGTTGAAACTCATCAAGAGGTAATATTATAGTAATAATATAATAATATAATAATATATATATATATATATATATATATATATATATATATATATATATATATATATATATATATATATAGTTTGTTTTTTATTTTTGCACTATTTTCTCCTAATACGCTAATTAATTAATAATATTTGTGAATAAGATAGTATATAAAGTAATGCATTAAAACAAAACAATAAAATCCTTGAATCTTAATGATGCTTTTCTTATATAAATTGAAAAGTGAAGATGCGTGCATGGTTACAAAGTTGACAAATGAATAGTGCATACTTTATTCATTATGCAAACATCGAAAATAAAAAAACACAAAAAAATATATGTACGTATTTTCTATATATATGTTTACTTATTTCTCCTATAAATAAGTATTTTATACTTATTATTTCTCACCATCATATTGTTGTAAACCATAAAAATCTATCACATGCATCTATCTATCTATTTGTATTACTATTCCGTACTATATATACTAACATTGTTAATTTTAATAATAAACATTTTATTTTTTTTCTGCCAAAAAATATAAAGGTTACTAGACATTTTTGGTTTATTTATTTGTTTGTTTTATTTTTTTTCCTGAAAAAACAATACAAATATAAGTAGTAATAAAAATATATCTACAAACTCCTTTATTACTTTCAAGTTTCAACCTAATCCTTACTACTGATTAAATGTTAATATTAATTTGGCTCTTGCAGATCATTGAGAACAGCGGTCCAAAGAGGTCCCTTCTTGGCATAAGTACGTATCCATTTTTTGTATGCTGAATTGCTAACTATAGTGTTTAGAGGTGTTCATTTAGGTCATTAAATTGATTTTGTTTCAATTATTTCGGATCATTTTAAAATTTATTTTTGTATCCAAATTAATATTTATATAATTTTAAAATCGAGTTCGATTAATTACAAGGTTGTATAAATATCAGATCTACTAATGAAATTCACGTTGTAGATGTAACTTCTATTAAAAGTAGGAACTTAGAGAAATAATAATAATAATAATAATAATAATAATAATAATAATAATAATACATATAGTCGAGGCCTCGAGGGTTTGAGGCCACATGAAATTTGGTCTCGAAGCAACTCTGTTTTTTTGAGTTTTCATACTTCTGAGACTCCTCTGATACAGATTGTGGAGCAGCATGTGCGGCTAGATGCCGATTGAGCAGGAGGCCGAATCTATGCCACAGGGCATGCGGCACTTGCTGCGCGCGGTGTCTATGTGTCCCACCTGGCACTTCCGGCAACCAAGAACTCTGCCCTTGCTACTACAACCAGAAGACCCATGGTGGCAAACGCAAGTGCCCTTGAATCAAATTTTCTTAAACCTACTTTGTACTACTACGTATACGTAGTCGCACTCGCCAACGTATCTATTTTTCCTACCATTACGAGTTTATATGTATGTTACATTATTTTCTTTTTTGGTTGGTCGAGTATTGTATTTTATGTACTTTATTATTGTAATTGATTTATATGATTGTTGTTATGGTTATATTTAAATTTATTTAATTAATTATTTATTAGTGAGATATGCATGACCATTAAAACTGATATATTGGATTATATAGCTGTCAACTTTAACATTTTGGGTTTACGGCTCTAACATTGATGTTTTTGTTCGTTGTTGTTTACGGTCAAGTTAATATTTTGTTTCCTTATTTTAGTCCTTATTACTTGTATAAATATATGTAGTACCTCTCATTATTGTTCAATACAAATCAAGTATTCAAAACTTAAATCAATCTTTATTTCCGCATTATAATTTTCTACATGATATCAGAGCCGTCAGGTTTTGCTGGACGGAAAAACTCTATCGGTATTTTATCATTGATCATTATTGACCAAAATCGATCCAAACAAAAAACAAATCAAAACAAAACCAATCAAACCAAAATCAGATGGAAAACATAATGTTTTCATTGGCAGAAGTTGAACAAATTGTTCTCCTTTTCCAAAAAAAGAAACCAAAAATTGATACAAACTCCAAGTGGTCCACAATGGAAACAATATGATAGCAAGGTTATGTCATGGATTCTCGCATGTATTAACTTTGACATTATCGACCTTGTTATTTCATTCACTACTACTGTCCATGAATTATGGACTTGGATTCATACTCTATACGGGCCAATTTTGCTAACTTCCGTCAATGGCACCATCGAGCGTGAGGTCGCGAGGGGGAGTAATATAGAAGACGTGAATACGCAAGCAGTGACGGACCCAGAACTCAAAGTCAGTGAGAGCACAATCGTTAAAATCATAATTTAATGAAAAATCATTAATGCAAAAAAAAATATTTTCAATTTAATCCTATAAAAGAATATTTTTTTGAACAATTCATTTAAAAATTTATGTTTTTAAGTATTTTTCTATGAATGACACTTTGATCTCTATACATATTAAACAATTGTATATCACTAATCAACAATTATTAATAGAAATTTTTATGAAAAGAAATTCACCTTTTGTAAATTTGTAATGTAAATAAATAATTTAGAAGAATCAATTATTCAAGAACATACTTAAATAAATAACCAAACAATTACCCCTCCGTTTTTTTTGTTCTTCTCATTTACTTTTTACACAATTTTCAAAGTAAATTTTAAATCTCAATATCTCTAAATACACATAATAAAAAATTATAAAAAATATATAATAAAAAAGTATACATTAAGACGAACTTAACGAGATTTTACATAGATATATTTTATCATCTAAATATATCTTAAAAATATTAATTAAATTTTTCTCTCCTTAAGGTGAAATATTTCAGATGGAAAGAAGATTAGAAAACGAAAAAGTACTACTTATATATACATCTTATTTAAAAAATTGATAATAACTGAAATTAATCGAAAACAATAATCAATTAATCAAGAACTTATATCTAATTTATTCAAAAAATTGATAGTAATTGTAATTAATTAAGATTATATTATCATATATAGTTGACTATAATTTGCAAAATTTATTGTATTAATTACAAAATCACACCTTTGATTAAAGTTAACTATAATTTATAAAATTGAATGTGTTGGTGGTGGGCTAGTGGCAACTGGAAACTAGCGGTTCACGGTAGCAGCCTTGTGGGCGGCGATGACGGTGCAGACAACAGATAACAGACCCACGACACAGTTGTGAACAGTGGTGTTTGGTGACTTGGCGTTTGATTGGTTTATGCCCTAATAATGTGAGTGATTTCGTGCATTCGGCATTGTGAGTTTTATTTACTGTTCATTAAAATAAAAAGATATATATGTAATTGATTTTCACAATCTTACACTGAAATTATGTGTGCCAGTAGGCAGCGACTGCAAACAAATTCATTGATGCGCAGGGTCGCACGTCCAATTCCCCTTGCGGTAGCAGTTTATTTTAAATTTAAAACTTTTTTTAAAATGTCAGTGAGGTCACCTGCGGGCAGGAGCCTATTAGATCCGCCCCTGTACGCAAGTCAATGGTGAAAGGGAGAGTAAAGAGAAAGACAAAAATCAAATTTGAAAAGAAGAAGGGACAAACGAACCAGAAGCAAAAACATCGGAACCTCAACCCAAAAAGCACCCCAAGAAAGGTTCTTCAAAGGGAGAAGTAAGTAAGGATAACTAAATTTTTGAACCCACAAACTCAGAATCTCAAAAATCAGTAGAGAAAGAAAGATCAGATATAAAAATTAAAAGTATATTTCCAAAAAATGAGTTTTATATGAAAGCTACTCATTTGTTACCCTTGTCTAATCTAAAACTACCCAGATTGCAAGCTCCCAATCCACTGACCCGCAAACTAACCGACCAACCCATATCTTCTACCTATCTACCCTTTAAACAAAATCAACCCAATTTTATCTTTAAATCTCAATTAATCAAAAACTCTAAAATCCAAATTGTTGACCCAAAACAAAAATTAAACTAACCCAACTTATATTATGACCTTTTATCCAAAGTCAAAAAATAAAAAATCAACTATGACAAATTTACCGAAGAGATCATCAAAATGTCATTTGTTAAATCAAAAGATCAACTAGCGGACTTTCTACTAAAGGCGAATGGATTTGAAGAGTTAAAAATTGTGCAAGTTCAGATTCGGTGATCCCGAGACCTAACTTGAGGGGGAGTATAGGAAAAAAAGAAATAGAATAAAATAAAGATATTATTTCAGAATATTATGTTTTAGGAAATTAAAATATTTTTAATATTTAGAATATTAAGTTTAATTTGTTTCCTAATTATTTAGGTTTAAGTTAATATTTTATTTTCTTATTTTAGTCCTTATTACTTGTATAGATAGAGGTAGTACGTACCTCTCATTATTATTCAATACAAATCAAGTATTTTAAAACCTAAATCAATCTTTATTTCTTCATTGTGATTTTTCTAGATGTTTAACATAGAGATAAGTCCATTAAATATTAAATTATTAATAGCTAAATATAATTAAACAAAACTAACCTTAAAGATGATAGAAAACAATTAATTTATGAACTATATATAGAAGAAAAGTGCTAAATTTATGATTAATTTATTGTGTCCTCATCTCACAAATACTATTTCAAGTAAAACATTAGAAAATAAAATTCAATACAAATTTCAGCGATTACTTATTTATTAGCTATATGTTTAGTCATGCAGAGTGGAGATCACGTACCTTATTGCTCCATCACTTATTTTTAGACGTACAAAACAATCTGAATGTAACCACTATGATGTCTCTAATACTTATAAATACAAATACATGAACATGACTTACATGTCTCCTACATTTTTAAAGTCCCGTGTCAAATTTTATGTTACAAATTCTTATATTTTATAGAAAAACAAATTAAAATACTAAAATATGATAAAATCTCTTCATTGATTACATTAATAATATTTAACTCTTTATTATTTGATTACTCTCGTGTAAAATAATATACATGTGCTTGCAATAATCAAATAAGTATAAAAATAGATTTTTAAGGCCCCTCTGATACCGTTTTCACATGCTAATCGACGGCCATAATAACTTATAAATATATACTACTCTGGCCTCTTTGATTTGCATTATGATTTCTTAAGTTAGTGATGTTATGCTTACATGCACATGGGCTTTGAATTTTCATTTTCTAACAATTTTTTGGATTCATCAAAGATGACTTAATTGGATTACACTTGGCTTAACATAAGCCATCCATCATATATTCTATCACGTAGACAATGAGAATCGAGTCATATCATAAAGATGATGAGTATTTTTTTTTATTACAGAGTAGGCCGAGAAAAGGAGAGGTTTAAGTGAGATTCGATCTTTGAACCTTATCTGAGAAAGACGGTATTCACTTCAACTGAGACAAGACTCGATTCTCATGATTAATATTTATTACTAGTATATATATAGCATAATTTTTATAAGAGCCTATATATCTCACTTATTTTTCATACCTCTCATTTTTAGCATGCGTACACAAATAATCACTTGTGCACACATACGTTCATTGGTGCAAAAACACTAAAACATAATTTTCTTTTAGTGGGATATATTTAATGGCATTTAATTTAAATGTCACTACTTTAAATGTTTTAATAGTTTATATAGTAGATTTAGTGATATTTAAATGTCACTACTTTAGATTTAGTTTATATAGTTTATATAATAAAAAATCATACTAAAAATTTTTGCGACATAGGATCTAGTGATATTTCTCATAAATGCAACTATAGACTATAGTAATAATTACATATGCCACTAAAGACCAAATAAAGTGTTACCAAATCATTTTATAATGGAACTTATAATAAAAATAAATAATTATTACACTAAAAATATAAATCAATGACATTCTTTAATACCACTAAATAATTCAATATCGTAAAAAATTAAATTTATTGTGGTTAAATTTGGGTCCATTACTAATTTCTCGTGCATTCAAAATATCTACCATATATTTTTTTCATATTGATTGAATCTTAATTATATATTTAACTAAATTAATTTAATAATATAAAAAATGGAGGGTATATATTGTTATTTTGTTGAGGGGTTCAATCTACAACAAACCAAGCATAGACTAAGTGGATCACCATCTCTTTGACATTTAGCACCAATTCAACTCATGATAGGGTCAACGCATTGAAACTCTCGTTTATTTTTTTATAGATCGTGGTTATTAACTTATATTATTACTATAATCCTAATTTTATTCATTTTTGACACCAAAACCCATTTTTTAAAAAAATACTTCATATACATCATGGCACATAGAATTTAGTGCATTGGTTAAATAATTAATATATTATTGAATCTTAAGTGGTCCTTAAAACTTAAAATTTTGGTTTATATATTAATTTTTCTATTTGACGTTATTAAAGTGTCCGGCCAAATATTACTATTGTTCCTTTATATTAAAGAATAGTGGGACTATAATAATAATTAAATATGTTATTTGATATGGTATCCAAACCATTTTGGTAGTATAAGGTTATTGTTTTAAATCTTATTTATCCTTTATTATTAGTTTAAACGGAGTTTTTAACATTATATATAAAGAGGATATATGCTATAAAATCATATTGTAACTGAAAGGACTCTTATGTGAAGAGGCGTAATACAGATAGATTATGAATAAATTTTGCTACATTAAACTTAAAAAGATACTATGATACAAAAGGCAACAAAGTAACAAATTTAAAAGGACGAAGTAGTATATAATTATGTAATTAAGATGACTCATTAAATTACATATACTATTAAAATAATAAAAAAATAATTCGTTTTAGCTAGCTAGTTCGAGTCTAATACATAATGCTAAATATTTTATTAAAGGGTAGATGAAATTTAAACCTGCGATTTTTTGCATAATCAACTTCTGATATTAAAATATTAAAATATTGTTTAATGTAAATAATAATAATAATAATAATAATAATAATAATAATAATAATATTAATAATAATAATATGTTTACATCAATAAAGGGAATTTTAAATTCAATACATGTTCCCCATAATTGACTTATTTATCATGAAGGCATCAATGGATATAATGCTTTGATTAGTTTGAATACATTATATGTATTCATATAACTAGATAGCTTCAATCTAGAGAAGTTGAAATTTAGTGAAAGTCAACTAATCTAATTACTATATAATTAAGTTGAGAAAAGTGGGTTTTCAAAGAAAAGTTACTCTTTGTTTAATTTAATCTTAGACCAAATTAAACTCATTAATCCTGTGTTTTTGAAGCAAAAAATATGAGAAAATCTGGCTTAAATTGGTCTTTTGCAAACAATAGTGCTGCTGCTTATTCCCAATTTCTTTCTTCTAAGTCTGCCCAACAACATGGAGGAACTCTCAATCAATACCCTCCTGGATTTTCTCAGGTTTGTCATTTACTTTGAAAAATACAACTACAAAAATTATTATTATTATTATTATTATTATTATTATTATTATTATTATTATTGATGTAAATATTAAGAAGTACTCCTATAATTTAATTGGAGTAATTTCATGAAAATTTTAAATTTTGTGACTCATATTAAATGAGAGTAAAAATATGTGGGATTGTATGATAGGATTTAATCATGAAAAAAAAAATGTAGTAAATTTAAAATTTAGTGAACGACTGAAATGGAAGAGGGTGTCAAGTTGTCAACAATCGATTTAAAATTTAGTTGGCCTATTTCTTTGATGTAGTAATAGAAGCCAAAAATAAAATAAGATTCGGGTTTAAATCTCATCCATTCTTCAATAGAAGATTCAGTGCCTGCATTGCATTCATAACATTTTTGTATTACGTTGAATGATGATTTAGTTGCATAAAGCTAGATATTGATACAAAGAAATGATTTTTTTTTTTTTTTGTGGGTTTTATAGAGAAGCTTAGATTTGGAGAAGCAATATCTTCCTCATGCTCATCCATGGCAAGCAAATGATGCCCAAAAAACTCCCCAATCAAAGCAAATGGTGTCTTCTGCTATAAAAACTTCTGTTGTTTCATCTAATTTGACAACAAATCCATCAAATAATGTCTCTTCTTCTATCTCACTTGTTCCTGTTCCACCTTCAAATAGTGGTCCTGTTGTTGGTTCAACTGATCTCAAGTATGTTTAAATATAGTTTTTGTTTTCCTTTTGGTTTGACACTACAAAAGAACTCGGTTTTGCGAAAACGGGTATTCTGTGTATACAGGTTTAGCGATAAAAATAGCGACAAAAAGTCTTTGTTGCTAGCTAGCGACAAACTATTTTTATCGCCATATAAATAAAAACTTGCATAGATATAGTATATATCTTGGGGCTTTGACCACTGACTTAAACTTTCGGTTAAGTTGGTTTCTTGCAATGACATTATAAGCCAATTTAACGAAAAGTCACGAATTTGAATTTCATCATGTATGATGATAGCATGTACTGCATTCACATTTCTAACTCAAAAACCTCTCGTCCCAAGGATATAAGATATGATTGTATGAATATATATATTCCATATCTTACAATATATTCCTTTGAAACTGAGGGATACGAATGATGTTGTTTTGTAGGAGTTCTCCGAGTATCTCTGTGGGAACCTGTCAGTTGACTCTCTTTTATAATGGATCAGTTTGTGTCTATGATAATGTATCTCCTGAAAAAGTAATCCCTTCTTCTATTTTATGTTATTTCAAGCCACACTGATGTTGTTGGATATACGGATAAAAAAAAGTGAAATATGCTCGAATTTTGGCTATCTTTGGATAATAAATTGTAAATTTAAAAAGCAAATTAGCTAGATAAGTACATAACACTGAGTTCAAGACACGAATACATATCCAAGTATTTGACTCGGATAATTCAGGGAAAATATTATGATGTTAACCAAAAAAATTAAATGTGAAATTTTGTTGCATGCTTGAGCTTGTCATTTTAACTCAAATACTCGTGTTATGGACTCTCGACACTTTAACATTACAACGCTTAAATACTTTTCTTAAAACAACTAAGTTGGACACTTGAATGTGTATTTGTGTTGAAAATGGTTAAATGAGCTAGTACGAGTTATATGTCCAAGTATTGAACTCGACTGCTTTAGTAGTAGCTCAAGACACACTAATATACATCCAAGTACATGTTTTAGTATTCAACTCGACTATTTAGGAAAAATTTTGTGACTTTTGCTCAAACTCTTCATCTTACCTCAAAGAATTGGAATTTTAAAACTTGAACATGGTACTTTGTTTGGACATGAATAAACGAGTCCGATCCGAGTAACATAGGAGTGAAATGTAGAGTTGTAAAACAACTTCTCTTTACTCTTCTGTTGCAAACCATTAGCTAGTTCTAGTTTCTATTTGTAACAATCCCTTTTGTTATTTAGGCTCAAGCCATAATGTTACTAGCCGGAAATGGTGAATCGAGGAACTCGACTGCCTCACCGGCCGCTTCATCACTTCCGTCGCTACCTAAAGTTCCGCCAACAATGCTAAGACCATTGCCAGCAAAAGACACTACTGTTCCAAATCTTTCTGTCGGACTTTCGAGCCCAATTTCCTTGCTCGCACCTTTGCCTGTACCTGTTAGTGCACTGCATGCACCAGCAATTAGTGCTCAGATTCAGCCTGTGGGGTTCTCAAGCTTGGTTTCTGCAGGAGCATCCACTTCTGCAGTTGAAGTAAACCCAACCAAATCAGTTGTTAATCATGTAAAATGTTCTGATCCTCCAAAATCAGATGCACCTCAAGTAAAATCAATTCCAAAAGGCTCAGGTATAATGTTCTGTTACATTTTTCTTCCTTGTGAGACCATTAGACATATTTCCCAACTAAATTAGACTGGATTTATTGTCAATGTCAGCATATATGATTGAGGAAACACATAGTGCGCAGACTTTATAAGACAATGGGATACCACCCAGGACCATATGACAACGAGAGAAAGGACTCAATGACATATAAAGTGTGCACACCATCTTTAATTATCGATGTAGGACAAACCACCCAACAATTCCAGTTGATACTATAAAAAGAAACCAACTCAAGTTTAAAATTATGATTGTAAATCTAGGATATGTTATATATATTTACAGTCCGTTCGATAGTTGATATTAAATGATGAGAACGATCTGAAAACTCGATAAGGTTTATGATCATGCTTATTCTATTCTAATAATTATTTCATCACAAATCTTTTTATATCCATTACCTCTGAAAAGGTGGTATTGGGTATTTACGAAAACTTATCGAGAATAACCCATATTTAGGGGTGAGAGTTTTACTACCATGAGATAACATAACACATTTTTTGAAAATTAAAACTGAAATTCGTTTTTGTTATCACTGTTTAATATCAATAACTAAATGTCGTGTCTGGTGTTTACCAGTTCAGTTTAGCTAACCTTGTGTTATTGATTGCAGCTGTGCCTCAATCACGGAAAGCATCTATTGTAAGATTCTTGGAGAAACGAAAAGAGAGGTGAGCATTTTTAACATCAAATGGCTATATTTTTCCTGAAAGCTAATGATGTGACTTACGTTAACTCGACATTTCATTATCTCAATGTTATTAAGTAGCTCCGTCTAATTACTCGGTTAAATACTCAATTTGGACATAAAAATTCTCACTTTAATCGTTTATCATTCTCTTTAATAGTTACTTAAATTTAATAGTCACTTAAATTTATAAAATAATATATTTTTATATGTTTCTGCAATATAGGATAATTTACATGTAGTCAATAGCATGTACTTCAATAAATGAACAAAAGAACGAGAAAACAATCAAGAAAGTAACACACGAATTACTTAAATACACCCTTTGTTCCGATAAATTTGTAACTAACAACGATAATTGCACATATTACATGTATCAATATCAGTAGCAAATACGTGACATGCACAACCAGTAATAATCTTATTTGTTTTGCTGCAATGTTCAAAATGCTTACGATATAACTTATTTGTTCTTAGGACAATCGGTACATTTCCTTATGCAATCAGCAAGAACACTTCTGAACGCAATGGAGGATCGACGTTTTTGGCGAATTCTACGTCTTCAAGTCTTCTACCAGCTAGAAATTGATAGAAATATTTACGGTGCTATTTCTCATTAATGAAATTAATAGGAATCAGAGATATATAGTTGATGAATTCTGGCAATGTGACTGTTGTCAGGATGATCATGTTCATTCAACCTTAGATATGATGTTTTGTACATCTATTTTATTCCTTTTGACTTAATTATTGCAATTATTATAAAATGTATGTATTCTGTTCTACTTTTACTCATTTTTTTCAAAAAAAACCACACAAATAGAGAAATATTACTTTTATGTGTAAAGTTCTAAATTGGATATTAAGTAGCTCTTTCATCTCACAATATGAATTAATATATCGATTTTAATGATCGTCTATATGATTTCTACCTTTCCATTCTTTTTAATTTTCTGTCATTTACAATTAATGACTTTTAAGGACATGTAATACCTTTGAATAGCATCTCCATGACTCCTAGTCCAAGCCACAAGCCAAAAAATGGTTTGACAAATTTCTTTTCTAAGCAAATTGAAAAATGTTATTATCATTTTCTTAAAAAATTTAATCTTTATATTTCTTTTACTTTTTCAATGTAAATAGTGTAAATATTTGCAAATAAAAAAACTTATTAAAAATCTGAACTAAAATTTTTCTAAATTTATATAACCAATACGGCCTTATCCAAACACATATGAACATAAAACCTAATTTTATATTGATTTAAAATCTAACACGATTAATAGGGATTCAAATTAAATATTGAGTTAGAAATGGATAAATCCTCCATGTCAACATGAACACCAGATCAATACTAGTTGACTAGTGACTAGTGACTAGTGTGTGACTAGAGCTAGAGGCAATCAGGATGCGTGCTTATATAGAACTACAACATTTTCTGGGTTTCTTTACGTCTCCATGATCGCAGAAAAGATTAAGAATTGATTAATAATTGTCAAATTATCATAAATTCAATCAAATAACTCAAAAAAAAAATGTTGGGTATCGCAAGAAAAAATGCATCAAGAACGAACCCATCATCTTGGAATTCATTTATGCTGAAATCATCACCTTCAATTCTTCAACCCAGAAGAGAAATGTGTTTGGGTGTTCTTCCTGATGGTGTTGATAGAAGTTCCGACGCTTTTTCTGAGAATTCTCAACTTATGAAGGATTTACTTTCTCAACTTCAATCCAGCATCAAAAAGGTTTCATCTTTAATTTTTATTTTGTTCAATTTTTTTTTTCCAAAAATTTGATTATTTGGGAACTTAAATTGAATTGTGATTTGTAATGGGTGTTTTTGATTTAAGGTGCTTGCTGGTGGAGGAGAAGAATCAGTGAAGAGGAATAGAAGTAGGAAGAAATTGCTCCCTCGAGAGAGAATTGAACAGATTCTTGATCCTGGTTCTTCTTTGCTTGAACTTTCTCAGGTAAATTTTAGAGGGTTTGTTGTTTTTATTCATAATATTTAGTATCTTCAAATATTTTTGTTTTTTAATGCATTTTCCTAATGATTATTGGGAGATTAGTAAATAATTTTTATACTACTTATGTGAAAAAAATGGTTGAATTTATTCTGTATTTTGTGCTGCAATGGATTTATTGACTTGTGTGATTAACTGGAGTTTGGTGGAAGGGGAAAAGAATTTGGGTCTAATGTGCTTCAGGGTGTTGAAATAAGTGTCATGATTCGCCAATCTCCTCGCAAATCAAGAATCGTAAAAAGCATATTATGGTCATTTTGGGCTATTCTTGGGCAAACTTGATCGAATCAGCTAGCGAATTATGTGAGAATAATGCTGGTCCAAATCTCACATCATGTTGTGGAAGCAATCGGGTTTTTGGCTTTAATGTTGTAGTTATACAATCAAGTAGCTCTTAACTAGCTTTGAGTGCTACTCGGGTAGCTAGCATTGGACAAACACTTTGGACTTCGTTTGATGGGGGATTGGGGATTGGGGGGATGGGGAAGGGGGTTATTTCATCTGCATCCCTCTTCAAAATTAGGTCATGGCACGAGTTAGTAAATTAATTATGTAACGTGGTTTTTCGTGGAAAAGACAATGAATGTAGATGACACAGGTATATATTAGCTTATGTATGTGTCCGAGTGTTTCATCTTCATCATCATCATACCCTCTGGTGTATCCTACTCATAGGAAAAGTATAATCAGGGTCTAGGGAGGGAAGAAAGGGGGCAACTTATATCCATAAAGGAGACAGTCAAAGAGTCCCTCGGCTCAATATAGATCTTCAAAGAGAGAAAGATCCCCAAAGATCTTCAAAGAATGTGTCCGAGTGTCTAGCTCGGCTAAATTATGGAAAAGTACAATATGCTTGGTCCAAAATAAAGTGTCCAAGTGTCGTATCCATGTCCGAGCATTAATTATTCGACACGGATACTTGAGGCAACGTTGAGAGTCTAAGTAACAACGAGCTTTTGAATGTACTATCAAGCACTTCTTCTCGCTACTTGCTTCAGTAAATTGCACTCCATGTTTGTTTCTCCGTTATTGTAGTGTTTATGTTCTTGAGTGTTGATACTTGATCTGTTACCTAGTTACTTACTTTCCTTTTCCGTGTCCCATCATGTTTGCGGCTCCCATTTCGGTAGTAATAGTATTAGAATATAAATTGCTCGAAATTTTATCTTAACTTTCTCTAAACCCAAAATCATGTAATTAGCTTGCAGGCCATGGACTATATGAAGAATCCCTTCCATCTGGTGGAATAATCACAGGAATCGGACCTATTCATGGGAAACTTTGTATGTTTGTGGCTAATGATCCCACTGTCAAGGGAGGAACTTATTTTCCCATTACGGTGAAGAAACACTTGAGGGCACAAGAAATTGCCGCTCAATGCAGACTACCGTGCTTGTACCTTGTTGATAGTGGCGGTGCTTTCCTTCCTAAACAGGCCGAAGTGTTTCCCGACAAGGAGAATTTCGGTAGAATCTTTTACAATCAAGCTATAATGTCTGCTCAAGGCATACCTCAAATTGCCCTTGTTTTGGGTTCATGTACTGCTGGAGGTGCATATATACCTGCAATGGCTGATGAAAGCGTAATTGTAAAAGGAAATGGAACGATATTTCTTGCTGGACCTCCACTTGTGAAGGTCGGTGATCAGATTACAAGTTTATAAGTTATAAGTTATAACATCTTGAACAGTTTCGTGCAAATTTTCAATGCGTCTTCAAACCATAATCCGTCGTTCCTTTTTTAGATAACAGAGTTATTGAACATGTGATCTTTAATATAGGTATCTGTTTGTTTTTCTGCGACGTTCTGATTGTGAAATTGAAGCAGGCTGCTACCGGTGAGGAAATTTCCGCTGAGGATTTGGGAGGTGCTAGTGTGCATTGTAAGATATCAGGAGTTTCTGATTATTTTGCTGAAGGTATTCTACTTCCTTAACATCTTTTTTCATCATTTCATAAATTTAGGTCAATCACTGGATGCATTTCTAGTTCTTCTCATAAATGGCATCACGCTGTTGCTCATCTAGAATTATTGCTAAGGGAAATTGTCGATAGAAAACTAACATTTGCTTAATCTGCTGAAAATAGACCCACCTATTATTTATTTTTAGATAAACCCACCTATTAGGTATATTTGCTAAAATAAATCTACCTATTCTTTATAATCATCTTCAAAGCTTCTTTGTAAGTCAAGAATTAGGAATAAACTATAGTTGGATTTATTTAAAGCAATTATACCGAATAAGTGGGTTTATATAAAATTAAACAATAGTTGAGGATTTTCAGCGAATCGATCAAAGGTTGGTTTATTTTTGACAATTATCCCTTGTTGCTAAAGTAATGTCATGAATCTTCAAAGAAGCCTTACTACTGCAATAGAAATCACTAAACAACCCTAAAATAGTATCTTACTTACCAGTAATCAATTTGATGGAGAATATAAGACATGACAATGCTTACCTTCCTTCCTCATTATGTTGGTGCATTTGTATTATGGAAGTCCTTAAATTGAAAGTGCTAATTGTAGGCCCTCGAGTAAATATTAGTTTTCATGTTTACATAATTGATAGCAATTTCATTTTGTGACTTTAGATTCTTCTTGTGTCCCAATTAAGTTCGAACACTTATCAAGATACTACCAAATATGTGTGTAACCCATAGAGTATAAACAAGGCCGCATCGCATCGCATCAGCTGCGTTGTAAAGGTTTTTGAAATAAACAAACCAATATTTCCCGCGTTGTAAAGGTGTAAAAGATCGGGTTTTGGGCTGTATCAAGGGATATCTTATGGTTTTGACCGTTATTTAGGCGCTATTATGATAACCGAATCACTCCCGTTACCGCATCAATGTTCCGTTACTGCAATCACTACCCTTACCGCATTTTTACACTATGGTGTAACCCATTCGTGTAGCTTCACATATCATTTTTTTTGTGTCTCTTTGCAGATGAGCTGCATGCACTACATACAGGAAGGAGCATCATTAAGAACTTGTCTATGGCAGGAGCACATGAATCACCCAGAACCTCTCTTTATGTTTCAGGAGAACCTAAAGAACCTCTCTATGACGTAAAAGAGCTCAGAAATATCGCCCCAATAGATCACAAGCAGCAATTTGATATACGATCTGTAATTGCTCGTATTGTTGATGGAAGTGAATTTGACGAATTCAAGAAACTGTATGGCACTGTGAGTCCCGTTAAAATTTCTTCAACAGAATATCTAAATGTATAGCTTATCTTTGTTTCTAATTCTTCTAATCAAACATTTTTGTTGGTTTTTCTTTGCAGACTCTCGTAACGGGTTTTGCAAAAATTTTTGGGAAACCTGTTGGCATCATCGGAAACAATGGCGTATTATTTAATGAATCTGCTCTAAAAGGGGCCCATTTTATCGAATTATGCACACAGCGTGGCATTCCTTTGGTTTTTCTACAGAACATTACTGGATTCATGGTATGAGAATTTTTAATCATTTACACTTGTTAAAAAGAAATTGAAACGATATCCAAGGTGGAAAAATTTGATGACCCCAAAATACGAGGAATTATATAATCAATTATTTGGTATGAGACGATATGACGATGAATTATGAGTTTAAGATGATTTGTTCGTTAGTTGTGGAAAGCAGGGGATATCAAGCAATGTCGTTTTCGAGGAACCCATAAGGATAATTGTTGAATGGAGAAGTAGATGAATAACCCTCATTTCTGATCTGCTCTTACTCTCGTTTCTCGTTTTAGAGTTACCTTATGATATGTTTTTGTGGCAGGTTGGGTCAAGAGCCGAGGCAAATGGCATAGCAAAAGCTGGGGCCAAAATGGTGATGGCTGTTGCTTGTGCAAAGGTTGGTTCAGCAATTCACTCTCGATTCTTTAATTGAGATACCGTCTTTCTTAATCTTTATACAGGGGTTGAGTTCTTTCGGATTTTATGGTTCAATGTCTTTGCTAAACTTTAAGGTCGAAATGACATTGTAGTGCATAAGAGCTTACAGTATCGCAAAACCCCGTTGCATAACTCATAATAACGGCCGCTTTATAACAGATTTTGAGCTTACGGTACCGCAAAACCCTGTTGCATAACTTGTGATTTAAAATCATGGAGTGATAACAATTATAAGATGTTATTCTAACATGTTAGCTTTTTAATATTTTTTTTAAGCTTTTACGTTCTAAAAGATCTATGGTAAGCTTTAATTTAAATATAAGCTCTACTTCTAGAAAACTTAATTATTACGATAAAATGGATTTTTTAAAGTTAACAGTTAGCTTTGTGATGTCATTGAAATGAAACGTAACACTGCATATTGCGTCTGCGACATCTCGACCATTACCGCAATCGTGACTACTTTCACATTTTTTCTATGCTTCGGAGTATGTAATAGGTTCCCTTGTTACAATTTTCAAATTTTTCCCACGAATGTATATACTTCTGTGTTACATTGCAGTTATCTTTGTTAGTTGTTGCCGAATTCGTTTGCAAATTACTTTGGTGTAAGAAAACACTAGAAAATGGGGGGGCTCTATATGTTGTCTTAACTTTTTTTCATTGTACAGGTTCCTAAAATCACTGTTATAATCGGTGGGAGTTTTGGTGCCGGAAATTATGCAATGTGTGGACGTGCATATAGTCCCAATTTTATGTTCTTCTGGCCGAATGCAAGAATATCCATTATGGGAGGAGCACAGGTACAATTTTCATTTGAGCTACAATCGTCAAAAACTAAGATCAAACATCTGTTAAATGAGTTATTTGCTGTCTAAACGAGGCACTAATAGGAATCATTTTCTCTTGTATTGTTGAGATTAAGGATTCATCATTGTTGTCGGTGTGCTTGGTTGCAATCAAAACAAAAGAAATTTTTATCAAAACAATATTCGTTATTTTAGAAGTTACAGCTAGACTTATTGTGAATGTCTGCATATTATCGGGGAAACACGAGGTGCACACACTCCATAAGCCAAGTAGGTACCATCCCAAAACAATAATGACTTATAAAGTGTGCGCACATCATCTTTATATGATGACTCGGGTCAAAGCGTCCAAGGGCATTATTTCATATTAATTAGTCTTTGTACTTTGTAATTAGAATAGTTGTTATCTTTTAATTGTCTTTTGGGGCTTAGACTATATATAAAGCCACCCTTGTAATAATTCATTAGCTTTGGATTAATTGAATAATAAAGGAAGTGTCCTTTAGTTAGTGGGCAGACTCGAAGTGTCCATACTATCTAGTCTTGGGTCGGGTCTTGGCCGGTGTATTACACTTTAATTCATCTATATTGGATAAACCATCCCAACAAGACTACGGTCTGTTAACTCGAGTTGTCTGCAGTTATATTTCTCCCTATAAGCATGCTTAGTTACGACACGAAAAGAAATATTGGGGCGTGGTTGAAATATAGTGAAAACGCTTCATCTTTTCGTCCCCAAAGTTCTAAGATCTTTAGTTGACGATCCTCGACTAGTTTTCTGACATTTTCTCGCGGAAATGTGAAGGCTGCAGGTGTACTGACCCAAGTGGAAAGGGCCAACAAGAAACGCCGTGGGATCCAGGTACTATATAGAACTAATTCATTCGAACTGACGATCCTCGACTAGTTTTCTGACATCTTCATTAAATTTATAGTGGACTGCTGAAGAAGAGGAAACATTCAAAGCCAAGGTTGAAGAGGCATATGAGAAAGAAGGGTCTCCATATTATTCTACGGCCAGGCTTTGGGACGATGGCATCATTGATCCTGCCGATACAAGAAAAGTAATTGGTCTTTGCATCTCCGCTTCAATGAATTGTGTTCCGGAAGAGACAAAATACGGCGTGTTCAGAATGTAACGACATTGATGAGATGCTAACAGCGATGCATTGTATAGGAGTAAATATGTTTGTAAATGCAAGGCGAAACAACTATGATGTTATCATATTATGCCAACATTCTAGTGTGGTCGGTCTCGAGAATCGAGTCTTATTTTAGTTGGAAAAATACTACTTTCCTCAGTTAAGGTCTTGGGTTCGATTCTCGGTGCCAGCTCTCCTAATCCTCAGCCTACCATGTACTTAAAAAAATGAAAAAAAGTGATTGTATTCAGCTGATTGTTTCAACATATGAAGCAAAGTAGCTAGACTATTTGATGCTTCAAAGTGTGAACATGGTGCATTCAAAATTACTATATTGCTCTTAACAAGTCACTAATACTTGGTATTAGTTTGGCTATTGCAGTCTAGGAGGGATGTCTAGATTTGTTCTCCGACTATTATACTTTTTATCTACGTGAAGCAGCGTTAAGGGTTGATTCAAAACAATCACTTTGTTATTACAAAGACAAGATTGTGTACGTCTAATCACCCGAACATTGCCTAGTTAGGAATCTAAATAGGAAATTATTTCATAACGTTATCAGAGTATTTCATAATGAGAAAGTATTTGATAATCTATCTGCAAGCTTGGAAATTGTTATCTCCTTGGGAATTGGTTGTCCATATTCCTTTTGTGGCTTTTTCTTGATTAAAATTTTTGTAGTTCTATCCAGTTTACAGTCCCACTTGCTATAATTATTGGAATTTGTTTTAGATCTGGCTTGTTTGTGTCAAATTATTACTCTTGCATGTACTTTGAAATTTTATGAGGATTTTATCAAATTGAGTTCCACTTAAGTTTGTTTATGATTAATTTTTAATACTCCCTCCTATTCGGTTTAAGTGTCCCATTTACTTTATGCACTCTATCTAATGCACTTATTCAATACTTAATATATTGAGTTATGTATAATTAAAAATTATAAAAAGTTGATATTAATAATCTTTACATCAAAATGAATCAAATAAGATCCTACATGACTATGTTTTAACTTATAGATTAATAATAAAATGCAATTTAAAAGTGATAAATAAATAGTGTCTTAAAAGTAAATGGGACATCTAAGGTGAATAGGAGGGAGTAGTAAATATTATTTGAAATTTCATATGAAATAAATAAAAAGCGTACATAATTTAATTAGTTATTTTATATAGTCTATTATAATAAAAAAAGGAAAATTTCATATAATAGCATTTAATTTTCATAAAACGCCAGTGGTAGCACTTTTGTAAGATTTTTCCACATGGTAGCCTCTAGTTTATGCACTTTCTAACTGCCGTAGCATTTTCCATTAAATTCTTGTTAATTTCCGTTTAATTCATCATTTTGTAAGATTTTTCCACGTGGTAGTATCCAGTTTTTGCTCTCAAATGTTTGATTCACCATTTTAACTTTTAATTCACCGATCAATTTATCAATGCCCTTAAATATTGTAACAATTAAGTATATATGCATTCGTGCTTGGAATGCACTTTTTGAACTTATGAAATACACCTTTTGAGCTTATAAAATGCGCATTTTCAATTATTTATTAGTGTTTATAATGTACTTTATGAACTTTATAATGTCAATAATTTGAATGAAAATAAAATTGTTATAATATTTAAGGGCGTTGATAAATTAATTGGTGAATTAAAAGTTAAAATAGTGAATTAAATATTTAAGAGCAAAAGCTGGATGCTACCACGTGGAACAATCTTACAAAATAATGAGTTAAACAAAAATTAAGAAGAATTTAACGGAAAATGCTACGGCAGTTAGAAAGTGCATAAATTGGATGCTACCACTGACGTTTCATGAAAATTAGATGCAACCATGTAGAATTTTTCTAAAAAAACAGTCTAATTAATAAGAATTTAAAAGGTCAAATATATACAATATATTTTACTCTTGTTAGTAAATTTATAATGAATAAGTATATTGTTTTCAATTTATCCTTGATAGATTACATCATCTGACACGTCACATAAAATAAATAAATAAATAAGAAGACATATAACTTAATAAATCATTTTAATACAAATTCATTATTATAATCAGAAAGTAGTGTTTATTTATTTAAAAGACTTTTGATTTCAAGAAAAGAAGGTAGGAATGATCAAACCAAGCATCATTATTTTGAACCAAAAATTAGATTGCAAACATATGCTTTTTTCTCCTAGATTTGAATAATCAATTTTGAATTTCTATTTTATTCTTTATTATAGATTGCTACTCATATAATTTATTATATTTTTGAAAGCTCACCCACGTAAGGACAACTACATTATCAAAACATGTTATTTTCTAAATTTCAATTATCAAGTTTATATCTCCTATCATATCTCTAATTTTAATGGGCATGTCTTAATTAGACCCAATTCTATTTTAAAGGTGCGAGTCTCATTTTTTTTGAGACTCGATAGTTAGATGTAACAAAGAATAACTAAGTTAACATTTTAGTATTTTCAAAGCTAAATTCAAACTTATACCAATTCTGAATTAGACCCACTTTAGATTATACCCGACCAAATTCATGATTGTTTTTACATCTACATTAGACCAATTTTAGGTACAATTAGACCCATTTTCTTAACCTTAGAACCAAACCCATCAATTTTCTTAAAATTGCAAATATATTAAAGTGAAAACAATAATAAAGTGAAAATCAATTGACTTCCATTTGAAAACGTTGATGCATGAACAAGCTCTAGATGTAAAGTCTAAAATTTTCAAATCCTATAAACCTCATGATTCTATCTATTCAATATAGGAGTAAATATGTTTTTAAGGTTATAATTAGCTTAAGATGCAAATCTACAATTTTTTTTATCATTGGATAAATTAAAGAAAGAATAAAGACAAGTAAAAATCCAATCTAATATCTTTCATAAGAAGTTATATACCCTTCTAGTTCACTCCTAATGTTCAATTTACTTTTATGCACCTATTCAATACATTTATTCAATTCTTAATATCTCTAATTGTATATAATTATTAATTATGAAAAGTTGATATAAATAACCCTTGCATTGAGACGAATCAAACAAGATCCCTCTTGACTATGTTTTAACTTATAGATTAATAATAAAATACAAATTAACAGTAAGAGATAAATAGTGTCCAAAAAACAAATGGGACATTAGTGATGAATTGGAGGGAGTATATTCTCCAACTGAAATACTCCTTCATTCCATTGTATTTGTTGCTACTGATAATAGCATTTCCAATAGTTCCTAATGAATAAATATGATTTGTAAATAACTATAAAAAAAGAAAATAAATAAATAAATAATAATAATAATAATAAAACAAACAAAACCAAAAAAGGTTAATTAAAATCACTAAACTCCCACCCTATCAAATGCTATTACATATGAGTAATTTATTAATTTTAGAAATTATCTTTATTTACTTAGATCTTCTCTAATATTTTTCTAGTAGAAATATCACTATTAATCGTAAATTTTTCCGAAATTAATATAATAAATTGGATAACCTTATATTGTCATAATCTGAAATAACATGGATATTGTTTCAATAAAAAGAGAAAAGCACAGGAGTTGAATCTAGTTAGAATGTTAGATATTTAAATATGATTCTTGAATCTAGTCTTCATTTTAGACACTATAAAACGCACCGTACCATACCAGAAATTGACCATGTCAGGGTCCACTTTATACTACTGTGTCAGAATGTCATCATCCTTATTGGCCCAAACTTGAAGCCACGAAAATCTTTAATCCCCCCTTTTCCCTCTCCATTAAGAATTCTCTATTCAATCGCCATTTGCACTGCGCATGTAATTGCAGCACCGATTTCTATGGCGGCGGCATCAATTTTCGATATTCATCAACAATTTTAACGAGGTTTGATTTTCATTTCATTTTGATATTTTTTTTTCTTTGCATTGAGATTTAAAATTAGGTCAAACTTTTTGCGGCAATTTCTGAGCAGGCGACTTTTTTCTTTCGATCGGGATTTGTAGGTCAAATTTACTGTGAATTTTGGCGGCAATTTCTGAGCAGGAGGAGGCGTTAACTGCATACGAATTACGATCTTCGCGTGGTTAGTTTTTGGTTCGCGATTGCCATTACTTGTGCATCAATGTTAATGAACAATTTTCTGGTTAAATTATGATCGATTTAAATAAATAAAAGTAAATTTAAGAACTAATTTGAAAATATCTAAATTTGGTAGTCCTAAACTGTTAAGGCGTTTTGATTATTACCAAATATAGTATTATTTTGTTCCTCTGTTTCATCTAATCTAATCACTACTAAATCTAGGCTATTAGAGTAATTAATTTCTTATAATATTGCTAACTTTGTCTGCATTATAGGTGTAATCCAGCAATTAACTAATTATTAAGGCCCTTTTGTGGTTATACTTTATGACTATATTATTTTAAATTTTAGAACACTTAACGTGAGATCTATCTAGATTAGGTGTCCTTTATTGGTCTTTAATTCATTTTGAAAATAATAGTATCTATAATAATTATAAAATAGTAATATCACTATGTCTATGTAAAATTAATATCACTTTCTTTATAAGTTTTATTATTTAATTAAAATTAACTTTGTTTTTTTTTTAAATCTAATAAAAATTAACTTAAATAGTAAAATTAAGGTGATTAGAATTGATTTTTAATGTATCGTCTTTTTTGTTTTTTGAAAGGTAATGAACAATTGACTTATTTTAATTAGTAAACAATGAACTCAAGTTATTTTCATCAATTTTCTATAGTTTTATAATTTACTAGTTTAAATTTGATTCCTTATTTAAATTCATGCTTATCAATTAATCCTTGTTTTATCGTGAACTAATTAGGAACTTCCCTCGGAATAATAAAATATTTTGTTGAGGTAATCCATTTGCCAAGATGCCATTATTCTTGTCCATCAATTAACTTTTGAAATATTGGTTCCTGTCTACGAGAAGGTCTTAGTAAATAACAGTTATTTATGAGATTAATAAATTACTCTTATATAATAGAATTTGATAGGGTGAGAGTTCTGTTGGTTTTTTTAATAATTTACAAATCACGGTTATTGATTAAAATTTTTTACCATTTATTCTAGTTACAACAGAAGCTCTAAGCAGATACGTCATACTCCTCAAATTAAAAACTAAAATTAGTCAAATAGAAACTAAATACTCGACTTTTACCGGCTAAATATACAAATTTCCCTGTATGGACTGTGGTCCATGTAGGATCGGAATATAATACGGACTAGATAATATTTGAAATTTAATAGGAAAAATGAAGTAGATGGAACCATCAATATTCAATACTACCAACTCAAATTGTATCTAGAAAGTCAAATTCAATTATCTTTATTTTTTTCGTGATGCATTTCTTGACTTGCTAGCTGCCTTAGTTACTCCATTTTAATTCCGCTCATAGTATTTTTTTTACCGGTATGTCTAATCCATGTCACAAGGTGGAGATTATTAATTATAGTATTAATTAATTAACCAACATTTTTTAAGAGTTTTATCTTATATATTCTCTTTGACATAGTAATTTTGTATCTATTAATCTGTATTACTTATTGTAAATATTATATAAGAATAATTTTTTTTAGAATTATATATTAAATAAGTTAATTAAGCAAAGTAAGTAATGTCTCTTAACCTAAATTAGATAAACCCCTTCTTTTATTGGCCTTAATTGAGGAGTATAATATCATATCCTTGGTTGAATCATTGAATGAGTTTGTGTTGGTTTGCGTTTGCCTCGTAGTGCCAAAATATGATATTTTTCTCAATTATGTTAATAGGTTGATTTGAAAACAGTATGGTTATTGTCCTCTTAAATATTCATCAAAATTATGAGATATCTTTTCTTTGTATTTGATGTTCTTATATTTTTTATTTTGAATAGTTTTTTTATTGTTTTTCTAAACAACATTTTTATTTATATTATATTTTTAGATATAATAATTAGCCTTAATACCCTAAATTTTAATATTTTTAATGTTTATAGTTCCTACACGTTTTCCACTAACTTAATTTAAACATGTTTATAATTTTTATGATCTTCATACGTCATTAATTTTATTTTAATATTTTTTAATATTTTAGATTTATTTTATTTTATTATTTTAATACTTAATGTCTCCACTTTTGTCATTAACTTTATTGTTTAATAAAATAATATCTCCATCATCTAAAAGAGTTATCTTTTTTTAATTCGCATTTACATTCTTTATGGTAATATAAAAAAGAAACAAAGGAACTTATTGTTTAATTTGAGTTATTTCTCTGTCCCTCTATAATAATAGCAATGAGAAAGTAATTTATTTTCAAGGAAAATGTAAATGTTTGATAATAGAAGTAATTAATAAATGAAGTGTGAATGAAATGTATAGATTACAAATAAAAAAGTTAGAATGTGTGGATAGAATAAAAATAAAATAATAAAATATTGTCAAAAATAAAAAATAATGCAAAATGAGAGATAGCAAGCAAGTAAAATGCAATTTTTTAATAAATTTTTGATGTTATTAGATCGATTTGACAGATTTGAAAAAGTCTACCAATTGATATCAATATATCAATGCTTTATTTTGATGATTTGTCTAATTGATTATTAGTAGATTAAAATATGGAGCCAGAAATTCATAGAAACTAAAGTTGTTGCTAAAGTTCAATATTACGATTGATCAATATTATCTTAACAGCTAGTCTCTTGAGATCATGCTTACTTATCGTATTTTTAATGTCTACTTTTAATATCTTAAATGTCTACTTATATCATTCTTAATACCTACTTATAATATTTTGAAAAATATATTAAAAAATGAAAATATAATGAGACGGTCCAATTAGAGACAAAAAAACCGTCTCTCTGAAGAATTTGTGTTCTCTTAAACCCCTTATACAACACTTTCTTATTCCAATATTAGTAATGTTTGAGACCTAAACTTCTATCTAGGGCGGATTAGGAGTCTAATGTAAATCAAAGAGTTATAATTTATTAATAATCTATGACAATTAAATTTTTTTTAAAAAAGTGATTGTTTCTTGCCAATGAAAAATAGACATGATTAGAATCCGTTGAAGATGCTTTATAATTTTATAATCTATACTCTGTACTTTTCTACAGAAGTACAAATATTCAATCTGAGCCATCTTTTATCAAATTAAGATAAGAATCAAAGAAATGCTCTATATTTGGCTCATATTCTTACGTTGCATTCTTCTATCTGTTCGTCAAAAATTAGAATAAAAGTAGATGATGTCTACTCAAATTCCAATTTTGCAGGGCCACATAATTGAAGGTTATTCACCATTTGTCGCAATTCCCTATTATCTTTTTATCTTCTTTGCTGTCACGTAACTCTGCCTCCAGAGTTGAAGTACCATTTTTCTATCCCTATACCCCAAAGGTGTCTACTTGTTGAATCAATATGTCAATATCAATTATCAGCCGTCTTTCTCTCTCCTCTTCGACCCATTTTTTTTTCTTTCTGTTTCTTCTTTGCTTGCTCCACTACCTCACGTTACAGATTCTCTCTATCCTTTTCGTCGCTTATCTTGATTTTTTATGGGCTCCTAGAAAAAGAAATGTCTTACTAATTAAAATTAAATGCTAGATTCCATTTTTTAAAGATACTCCCACAAATCCACAATTGCTACTTCTCGGAGAAAAAAAATTCGGTCTTTTCTATCTATCACTAGTATGATTCTTAATCTTCTCTTAATTTCTTTTTGAATCTTTCGTGGAAACTAGTTGATTTTTTTTGCTGCTTATTTAGTTATCATTTGATGACCCAGACTAGGAATTGATGTTATGAACTGAAAAGGCTGAATCAAATCTTTGAATTTTTGAATTTGATTAATTTGCTGCATTTTGTGTAGCTTTGAATGATGTATACTGTTAAAAATGGCACCGCCAAATTTTTATATGCCAATAATATTCATGCTCTTTCTTATTGAAGTTGAATTCTAATTTGATAGAATCATTGTTGATTTGTTGTTTCTATAGGAGAAGAATCATTTCGAATCATGGAAATTTTGAATCGGTTATGGAGTTTAGAGGAGCCCCAGAGGGCACTGTGATATGAAGTGATAGTTTTTTTTTTACAAATTTCATAGTTTTCATAGTGCTGGACATTACTTATGTCGTTTATGAGTTGAGGAACTTTTAAGTTTTTTGTTTGGGAAACAGGATCTAGGAGCAACTTTTGTCATTAGTTATGCTAATTTTGAACCAGGAATAAGGAAGCATGAATTATATATAGTGGATTTTATTCATTGATATCATTATTGAATTCCTGGTTACCCATCAGAACCTGATGCTGTGCAACCGTGGATTTGCTTGTTGTTCAACTTCCTCTAAAAGTGTAAATGCTGTTTATGCAACAACCTTTGCTGTAATTGGTCTGTGTATGTGTTCATTATGCATAAGAAGCTGTAATTAAAGATAAAGAATAAAAAATAATTGGAATCTGTTTCTGAAGATGCATTGCATGTAATTAAAATTGTGTTTCCTGATAACTGGGCTGTAATACTACAATTTAACAGGCATTTAAGCCCAATCGTGATTTATTTTCCACAAAATCATGACCAATGAAGTAGAGGTGGACGATGAAGAATCACTCAACAGGCCACTTGGACGATGGCCGGTGTTCGTTTATGGTGTGGGTCACATGCTTAATGACATTACATCTGCTTGTTGGTTCACATACTTGTTGGTCTTCCTGACAGATATAGGACTCTCCCCAGGGTATGCTTTTCAACTTTATGATTTTTTGTGAATATTATATCATGTCTTTTACTTCTTTTCCAATTAAAAGCGATTGCATGTTTGGTGGTAGATCAGATAGTTCAATTTAAATGCAATTTTAGTTTGTTCTTGTCATTCAAAGTTGATCTTTTTGGAAGCGAACGATGAGATAGTTGTAAGATAGCATTGGTAAGGATGCAATGATGTTATATACTCTAGGACCAGTAAAGGGGTACTAATGACATATTTGCACATTATACACTAAGACCAGTAAAAGGGAACTGATGTTGGTTTCTCTATCTATTTGATTACATAGAAGTTCTCTTCATTAGAGATTTGATCATGGTGATAAAATGTGCTATGGCTCTAAAATATTGTCAACTTGATTTCTGAAATGAGCAATGGACTGTGGAAACTTGACTCTTAAGTTTCTTATTATTTAGTACTCACAAAACTGCAAGTAGTCCTGGATCCAAGACTTGAAATCGAAATAATGAAATATTGGCTTTGAATTTCTCCTGTGACCTTGGATGAGTGCGTAGTCATAATACCAGTGGTTCAAGACATTAATCACGAATTGTGGCATTGAGTTTCTCCTTGGTCTTCAAATGAGTGAAAACTAAGTGTTCAAGTGTCATCTTGTCATGTAAATCATACCTGAATCAATTTGAGTTTTTCATTTGTTTAGTTTGACCTGTTTCCATGACATACTTGAATGAAAAGGACAAGCGGCTTGTGTTGTTGGCAGTTGACATGAGGTGGTTGGGCAGCTATATTTCTGTGAATAAACTTGAGTTAAATATAAAGTACATGTGATACAAGCTTGGCCTATAAATGAACACTGATTCTGCTTTGTCGAAAAACAAGGAAGCTCCGAGTAATATAACTATCCAATTTTATAGAAGGAACTAGTAGACGTGCTACTTTACAAATTAGTTGGTGGTTCACAAGTTAAAGAGATGTTTGATTTAAATTATTTACTACGACTGTAAAATATTCTTCTATGTTGAATGATTCAACTTTGTTCAAATGGATGACACACCTCCATTTCCTGATCCTGTATCCATGGGAAGTTGCTTAGATCTTTTGTGATATCTCTAATTCGGACATTGTAACGAGTTACGACTTTAGTTATTGCTGTCTTATCACTTATGGACAGAGAGCTAATATCAAGAGCTTAACTAAGGAAGTTCAATTTAATAAATTGGTGTTTCTTTTGGTTTTTCCTATTATTAGCTGTATGTACCCTTATTATCTCATGAATATGTGTGCCAATGATTTGTGAATGTTAACTTTCACTGCCTCAATGTTCCATGTTGATATAGGGATGCTGCGGTTGTGATGCTTAGTGGACAAGTAGCTGATGGTTTCATGACTGCATTTTCTGGCGAGCTGGTATTGTAGCAACTTGTTTGTTTCTAGCTAAAAGTTGCATTACTCGTCCCTTATACTTTGTTTTTCATTTAGCTTGTTGATGATACTCCCTCTGTTGAAATTTTTCTGTATTGCAGTTTGGATTTAGTTATTGCAATAACTAATTATTTTTACTGATTGCATTAGTTGATTCTACAAATTAGTGATTGACTTTTAAGAGTGAGTCTATCTATGTGCATAAACTTACACACACGTATGCACACACACCTGAAGCGTAGTGGAAAATCTCGTACGCGGTCACGGTTTCACTAACAAGATATTGCAAATATTGTTCACATAAAATATTGTAAAGGTTTCCGAGCTCTCTGCCACTGGAATAGCCATAGACAACCGTGATAGCATCTGCATTGACCATCGAAGCAGTTTCGCATCAGTTACCACGACTGCGACTAAAGCCACTTTTTTGCTCTATGAACGATCGTGAAACTACTTTTGTGGTCAGTACGTTATGTTTTGCAATTGTTGCGGCCTACATTGTAGCGACCTCAAAAATAATTACCATGCCATCACAATGCGGGTATGTAGCCCATATTTTGCACCATGACGTGAAGCCTTAAATTGCCTATTGAAGTCTAGTAGAAATAGTTTTTTCTCATAGAATCATTGACTATGTACATCAAGGATTAAATTACATAATGAATCAGATGTCTGGTGTATCTAGTGAAGTTGATGTCTTTACCGTGTAATTTCGTTTCTAGCCTTCATCATTACATACAGTTTTTAACTTTTATTGCTAATGTACATTTCTTAGCAATAATAGTATATCATAGCAAGTGATAAATTGATTATCAATTATGATCCAATAGATTGCTACATTTGGTGAGAGACTGAGTTTGGAAGTTGATGAACATTTATTATAATTTCTCTCCTCTGTACGATAAGTGAACCATCTTTTATTTGTGTTTCTTCATTTCACTGTATGCTAGATAGATCGGTTTGGACACTTCAAATTATGGCATGGTGCTGGATCTTTGCTAGTTGCTGTTTCATTTTCTTCAGTTTTTGGTGGTTGTATACCATGCAAAATATTTGGTACCGATTCAACTACTCTAGAGACAATTGGATACAGCCTTTTTGCAGCCATTTTCAATATTGGTTGGGCTGCTACTCAAGTGTCACACATGTAACGTACTCACTCATTATAATTCGTACTCTTAACTATTCAAGTATTATGATGTATTTGACAAAGGAATTATGTTGAATTTTGCGAGTTTTTCAAATTAGTGACATTCTTTGGTTTGGTTAAGGTCTATGGTCAACTGTATGACATTGAATTCGACGAGCAGAGTCGTGCTAGCCAGCTGTCGGAATGCATTTACTATGGTGAAGCTCTTAAATCTTCTCTACTATAGTTTTCTGACCTTCTGATTATATTGAAGCTTCCATTGCCTTCTCTACTCCTTATTCAGTTTGGCCCTAAATATATGTATAGGTTGCAAATCTAAGCTTGTACGCAGTGGCCTTTGTTTTCTTTGGCCTTGATAAATCAAGGGCCCATATTGATATAGAAAATCAGGTATGAAATTGCTAAGCTTATTATTTTAAAGAAGGCATGTTTCGGGATGATCAAATTGACCTGCTTCCTTCTGCAGTATCGCTGGATCGCTTATGTGTCCATTTTTATTGGATGCTGCTTTGTCTCTATCTTCCACGTGGGAACTAAAGAACCCAGGTGTGTTGCTTTTTGTGTCTGGAGAATATGTTTTAGATAGTTTGATACTTTACGCACCACATATGTATTTTAAGACTATGGTAGTCTAATTCCTTTCTCATTTTGGCCTCCGTTGGAAAACACATGTTGATAAAATATAATGCTTTCAATTTGTTTTATTTTTGGCTTATTTTTGTAATGTCAACGACCTAGGATCAGTTTTGTTATTCTTCTTTCTTTTTTAGATACTTCACTTTTTGATGTTCACTTTTCTGAACAAAGGCTTTCCCTACTTTTTCCCTTTGCCTGTTGTAGATTGAAAGATCACTTTCCCGGAAAAGTTTGTGCTAGGATTGAATGGACCTACTGGTTCCATAAAGTTCTCTACTACCAGGTGGCTGTTGTATATGTACTGACGAGACTGATTACTAATGTCTCTCAGGTGAGTAGTAATTTCTTTCAAGTTGCATTTTTATGGTGTACGGATTTCTTCATGATCCTATCCCAGAGGGTTTCTGTCATTCAGATTGTTGGCAAGAAGCAGGTTCCATATGTTCCTCATGTTATGTTTTATTTTTTGCAGTCATTTCTTGCCTTTTATGTCATCAATGACCTAGAAATGGCGCAATCTTCAAAAGCTCTGGTAATTACAGCTACACCTCAACATGGTTTTCTCTTATATGTTTCTTTTTTATATACTCTTGAAATTTATGATGTTTAGGTGCCAGCAATCATATACATTTGCAGCTTCATCGTATCCATTATTCTACAGGTGCCTTATGTAGAATTTTTATTTTCAAAATTTTCCTTGCTCCTGGGCCACATGGAAATTATCAAGTACTTGTCTATTTTCTTATAGGAGATGTCATGGCCAAGTCACCGCCTGAAGACATTCTATTCTATTGGATGTGTTCTTTGGATAGTTTGTGGTGCAGCAGTTCTGTTTTTACCTCAAAACTTGAGTGTTTATATGTATTTCATTTCTGTTGTCATCGGCATCGCAAATGCCCTGATAATGGTATGTGTTCCTTCTTCCTCCACCACCAGATTTTATAAAAAAAATGGTTCTACTAGTTACTGGCAATTATTAAATTGATTAATATTCTACTAGTTCACTGCTGTGGAGGATGTGTAACTTGGGATTGGATAGATGATTTACAAGTTAGCATCATCATAATGGGAATTTTGCTAGCCTAATTAGAAACATATGGGAGTACTTATCATTTCAAGAACTCTTTATGCCCAAATAACATAGTAGAGTATTCAACATCAAATTTATTATGGACTTTATGCTCTTTAACTTAGCAATTGAAGATTTTATGATATTCTTTTTCCAAATTCCTTTCTTGCATTCGCTATATGGACGTTATGCTCTTTCACTTAGATATTAGGAGTAATGTATTTGCCTTAATAGAACCCAAGGATATCTTGTCTCAATCGAAACATTCTCGCACCTTAACTAAATTTGGTATTTTTGCTACAGGTCACTGGCATAGGCATGCAAAGTGTGCTTGTTGGACATGATCTGAATGGATGTGCTTTTGTGTATGGATCGCTGAGCTTCATGGATAAAATATCCTGTGGAATTGTGTTGTACTTATTGGAATCATTTCAGAGTAGTAAGTACTCCTAGTTTTAAATTCCATTTTGATCCTTGGTATCTTCCTTTTCTACATCCATTTACTTCATAACTATGGCTTTCATTTTAGTTGACCATCTATTTCTTTATTTTTCTTGAAAATTTTCCATCTTTAAACATAAAGTTAAAGGTGGTTTGGTAAATGGACTTTTGGTTGACTTCTGTCTTTTGGCTTTTTGGTTGGTCAAACACCCAAAAAATATCTGGTAAATGACTTTGACTTTAATCACCGTTGAAAAGCTGACTTTAAGCTTAAACGGAAAAGCTACTTTGAGTAGCTTTTTTACTAGTTTTTGGCTTACCTACTTTATCTTTAATAAATAACCAACACACAACTAATTTGTACCAAATATCTTCACAGTAACTAATTGCTAACGAAAAAGCAAATGCTACCAGCTTGTTTAACAAGGCAACCATTAATGGCCAGATTCCTAACATCCCCATTAAACAAGTTAAACTGTCATTTTGTAATTTTATGTATTATTATACATTAAGCTTCAATTCTTCCAATAAAGTAAACTTACAGCTATAAGCTTGGTTTACAGACGTCTCATCAAATCCCACAGGGCTTCATTCATCCGTACAATCTTTCTCAGTTACAAGATATGCTTTGGGTCTGGTTCCAGCAGTCTGTGCTCTCATCGGAGTGGTAGTAACATACAGTACGAATCTTGAAACTCCTTCGAAGCCTTTAGCTTTAGTAGAACCCCTTGTGGTTTGATATCGTTCAAGGCATTGACATTGGATCTAAAGAGTCGAAGTTTTGCATTGAATTTTTATCTAACACTAGTTATCAAGCTCCCTCACTTGTAAATTCTATGCCAAATCATTTTATTGAACCTAATCATGTAATTTTTTTACTGTACTATAATTCATTATGTTACAAGTTTTTCTCTTTTTAGCCTTATTTTGTAAGCCAATGATTATTTGTACCTTCGGCATGGTTCAGGTCCGTTGCGCCAGCGATTACTCTTACGTAGCAACAGTTTTACTAAGGCTCTAGTTGTGCTAAGTTTTGGACATGATCTAATTGTGATTGCATTAATTAAGATAGGTTTTGTGCAAGTGAAGCATTAGTAGAATTGAGATATGTTGGTTTTGTAGATTATTTCGCTGTGAATATATGATTTCACCGTATGTATAAACCTTTCGTGGTCTCAAAATTATATAAATGATTATATTTATCTATGATATTTACATTTATCGTCTCTTTTATGTAGATGATGTTTTCATTTTTGGCAAGACAGACTTGTGTATTGATGAAACTATGAATTAAACCCCAAGTATGGTAGGATTTGTGTTGGATTTAGCTAGATTTAGAGTTAAATTCAGTTTTTTTTTTTAATTGAATTCAGGCTCGGAGTCAGATCTATAGGGTCTGAAAAATTTGGATACGGATCCTAAGAGTCTGGCGGATCTAGGAATTAAACATTTTCAACTAATAAGAATTTTCTGATACTTTATACTAAAGAAGCCATCAAATATATGAAGTTTTCCAAAATTTAAATTTTTGAAACGAAATATATATCAAGTCTTTCCATTTTTAATAGTATAGATACAATCACCACATTTGAAATTACATAAATCGGAAAAGCTCCAAATCACTTAATATAATATTCATATCAAACAATTAAATTCACATAATAGCTAGTAATATATAATTTTTAGAAATAGATGCAAAAGGGTCTTGGATATGGATCTCAAAAATATGGACACGGATTCAAACCCTGAGGTCATAAACCTAGATCTGATCCAGACCCATATAATTCTAAAATAAGTGGATAACTCTTAAATTAGGATTGAATTGGATCTAGACTCTCAAGGTCTAAGATCCATGCCCATAATTTGTATCCTCTTATGATCGTTTGTTCATTAATTGCATATACTTGTAATATTTGATTTTTAGTATAGTATTTAATTTCCAATTTTTCTTGTCAGTTACACTAATATATCACTATTATAAGAACTCATTTTCAAATTATCACTAGATATTTTACATTTATTTTAATATTTTTTATTGGTAAAATAAATTGAGAATGAATTCTTAACTCATAGAATTCAACCTAATAACCTAAAATCAATAAATTAATACCAAAAATGGTAGATTTCTCATAATCGCCAAAAAAATCAGTATACATTAATTACAAAACTTACATTATTACACCTGAGTAGTTTTTTCTACTATAAAATACACGATCAAGATCTCATCCTCGGATTTCTTGAATTGCTAGAGCATACACAGTTGCAAGAAATCCAACTTCAATGTTAAAAGAAGTGAGCATCATAAATCAATGAATTTAAAGACACCTTTGGGTTTCCTTCCTGATTACATATTGAATATTGATATTTCTCATACTCTTCTCTTATTCTGAAATGTGAGATTGAAGCATTCTGATAGGAATTTCTACACAGCACGTTACTTTTGGATTTGATCCAGCTTAGCTCGAACTTTCTGCTCCAATAGAGAGACATCGGTTTCCAGACTAAACATTCTATTCAATGCGTGCATATTCTCGATAGTCTCGTTCAGAGTTCGACCTTCACTCTCATCACATCGAAGGTGCTGCATTGGACCGTGCAGAAGCTTGTTTAAAATCCCCCGACTAAGATCATCAACGGCTCTCTTATCTTTCTTTGAAAGATCGGGATTCATCTTTGATAAACATTTTTCAAGCTCTGCGACTCTGAGTCTCTCAGCGTATGCCCTTAATTTTTTTATTGTAGGGACTGTTTCCAAAGAATCCCTCCAGGCTTCAAACTCTTTGATTTCTTCTGTGATGATAGCCTGAGCTTCCATTGCTTTCCTTAAACGATCCTCCTTATTAGCAGCTACAACTTCCTTGAGATCATCAACGTTATATACTTTCGCGTTTTCAAGTTCAGAAATGCATGATCCGACATTCCTTGGGACGGAAATATCGATAAAACGCCTAACACCACCCACTCCTGAACCGACTGGGGGGAGAGCCTGTACATTCTCTTTCTTAAATAGCAGACTCTCTGAGGCTGTGCTTGTGAAGATAACATCAGCTTCAGCAGCACAGGCTAGCATTTCAGGGAGAGGTTTGTAGATGATTTGTACATCAGGCATTTCAACACGAATAGCAGCAACTCTCTCCTCACTCCGGTTAACCACCACCATCTTTGTGCATCCTTTCGCTACCAAGTGCTTAATCACAAGCTTGCCCATTTTACCAGCCCCAATCACCAACATTCTAGCACTCGCGTGGGAAGCTTCAGGAAGTTTCATCAAGGCCAGCTCAACAGCAGCTGAACTTACAGAAACGGCTCCAGCTGAAATGCTTGTCTCAGTTCTTACACGTTTGCCAACGGAGATAGCATGTTTGAACAACCCACTAATGTTCCTCCCAAAGCCATCAATTTTCTGACCAACTGTAACAACCTGTTTGACTTGTGCAAGAATCTGACCTTCTCCCAATACCAAAGAATCCAGGCCTGCTGATACTTCAAAGATGTGTTGAGTAGCTTCACTGTTGTACAGCAAAAATCTGTGCTGGCAGATCTCTGACACAGGGACCCCACTGGTCTGCGAAGTAGGTCAAGATTCATAAGAAATAAGCTCAACAATTCACAACACTACTTAAGAGGAAACTACTAGCATAAGGTTCATTACTCCCTCCGTCCTTTTATATTTGACACACCAATCTAATAAAGTTTACACAATGATTTTTAAGTTGTCAAATTTACAATAACCAAATAACATATCAGTGAAAAAAAAATTGAAAAAGGAACATAGAACAATGGATACATACAAAAAACAAAGGTGGATAATGCTAAATGGAAAAATCATCATTCATATTACATTTATCATAAATCTAATTGCAGATATAACCATTAATTGATGGCGTTTGGCACAAATATATAACCATAAAAGACCATTCAATGGCTTCATATGATAACCTTAGTAACATTAAGTACCAAAAAAATGTTAAAAAACAATACCTTGGACATCCATTCAGTGACCTCCTTAACTCCACGATGCTGAGACAAAGCAACAACATATATCTCCATCCTATTGCAAGTGCTAAGGACAGCAGCTTCTTCAATATGGTTTAAGTTGCATAATTCTTCGATTGCTCGTGGCCACTCAGCTTCAGGGATGGCAAGCTTCTCCCGCATTTCTACAGGACAAGTATGAATACTGAGACCAATAACCACAATGCTGCTCCTCTCTTTTGTGTACCCTGAAAGATAACAAGAAACGGTTAAAAAATAAGTAGATTTGTCTCCAAAACACATTCCAAACGCTAAGAAAAATAAGCAAAATCAATTGATAGATATAAGAATCAATCAAATAGTTCAAAACAAGAAATTTTTCAACAAATTGAAAGAAAAGAACAGCAGCTACAAGGGAACTTATAAAGGGAAAACCTTCGTTGCTCAAGTGAAATTATGTCAATGTCGGATGTAGGTAACAGTAACTAAATTTCCATATAATAAATTAAAAAATAAATTACACAATTATAAAATGTGTAAATCCGGTAACTTGAACTTAATTCTTAAAAAATTTGATACTTCATCTTCTGAATGAATCGAAATTGTGAGCACAATTGGAAATTGATTTGAACAAAAACTCATCAAGATTCACAAATGCAAGTAAAATGAATTAAAAGAGAAGATTTTTAAAACACAATCAAATTGAAAAAAAGACAGAATTACAAAACGAAAAATCAAAAAAGCATAAAAATTAGGTCAAGGATAGGGCATTGAACCACAACTACAAGCCGAAATCAAGCCAATAAACACAAAAACCAAAGCATCAAAGAATTAATTAATAGAGAGAGAAGAAAAAAGAGGAAGAAACGCACGATCAGCGGCAGAGGTTTTGAGCTGTTCAAGAGCAGAAATACTAGAAGAGCGGACAGAATCTGAAGCAGAACCAGAAGAGGAAGCATCGCACCTAGGGCTCACAAACGACCGCTTAAAATTGAGATAGCCATGGCGATGATTCCTGCCAAAAACCTTAATCAAAGAGGAAGAATTGGTGCCGCCATGAATAAGAGTCTCCAAAGCATATGTGGTGGATAAACCACTAGATACCGCCATTGAAGACCTTCAAGAAAAGTTTGAATGTGAGCCCTAGGAGAGATAAACAAGAGAGAGAAGGCTTGTGGTATGGTTGAGGATGTAATGTATAAGAAGAGAGAATTTTTAGAGAGAGAAATAAGAGCAGAAATTTATTTATATTTTAATTTTATTTATGGGTTTGGGGATTAGGAGATGATGGCCGGTTATGTAGATTTGGTAACTCTGCTTTCCTATTGGTCTCTTCTTTACACGTTTTATCCACACGATTACTCTTTTTGGGCCCTTTTGAATTACTTGCTCAATAAAAGTCAAGTTTGGAGGGTCGCCCTTCTTAATGTGTTCATTCCCTTTGTTACGTTAATTTCGAATTAGGTGTTTTAGATCAAATTAAAATTAAATCTTATGTTTACATTAGTTTTTACATAGTTTAGAATTCATTTTGAAGTCGAATTAAAGTCAGCTTCGATTTCTATGTCATGTGCATATCGGATCATCGGATTTGTTTGAATTTTTTTCTCTTCCATCGCGTTCAATCCAAATAAAATGGGTATACAGATATAAATTTGGTGGATAGTAAGTAGATATAGGTATGAAAAGTTTAAATGTGTTATATGGTGAGGGTAAATGATTGATATTAGTATTGGTCACTGCATACCCACCTACCTTGCCTAATCCCTACATTTTGTTGAATGATGAAATTTCTAAGGGAGTGTGTCGAGAATAGTTCTATAGTATTAGGAATCAAGGTTATCATGATTAGATTTTAGTTGGGATCCATAAAGTATAAGACATTAATTTTTAATTAGAATTAGGGGTAACTGGTAAGATTGAATCTAAGTAAATTAAAGTACATATAATAATAGTTTGAGTTTAGATTTAATTGTTTACTTTACAATTTCAAAATTATAAAATAAAATATATTTACTTTTTATCTTTTGAATTATAGAAAAAATATATTCATTAGATTTACGACATAAAAAGAATCATTGTGATTGAGAATGGATAGTATTATAGGATTAAATTGTTGATGTACAAAACTCTTATTATTACATATTAAAATAAAAATATTAGTCAAAAACAAAAAACTTTATTCAAGATTGGTAAGATTTATTTTATTGATTTAGAATTGGAGAGTAGACTCTCACATAAAGAAAAAAGAATGATGAAATAAAATACACGAATCAGTAGAATTGTACACACACTAGTGAGTGATGATCATCCTTTAGTTCCTCAAAACTTTTGTAATTTAGTTTCACAAAATATTAAATGTCCATGTATATCCAAATAATAAGATAATTATTGATATTGATAGCAAGAAAGATATTATTATATGAATCAAAAATAAAAGAAATTTTTTTTTTTTTGAGTTTTTACTAAATGACTTAAAAAACTCTCGTGTGATCAAGTCATATGAAATCTTATTATTGATATTAACAGTAACAAAGATATTAATATTTCTACTTTTATTCTTTGAATTTACGTTATATAATTTGAAAAATTCTTGTGTAATTATATTATATGATGCAAACTTAAAAAATTGAAGGGGAATAGATTTAAGTATATTATTATCAGAAAAGATAAGGAAAGGAAGCAAGAAATGGGTAGAAATTGAGAAACAAGTGATGGAGATTGAGCTGTTGGATTTCACGCATACTCTGCGCCACAACTTTAAAAGTAAGTCGTGGTTGCCAAACGTACTCACACTATTAGATATGGCCTTTTCCTTTTCCTAACTTGTGGCTTTCCAAGCTTATTTTTCCTAATTCAGTTACAGGAATTACAATAACGAGTCACTTTTTTATTTTATCTTTTTTATAGGTATGAGTTGTTGTTTTTTTTTTTCTTTTCAGATCCTAATTATAATTTTATATAAATAGAATACACTAGATTAAATGATATGACGACTTAATTATAGTGACGTATCTAAAATTCTAAATATTAGAATTTTTTAAATATATATTATAATAATTAAAAAGAGAAATTTTGAAGCAGTCAACATTTTTGACTTGAGATCTACAATATTTTTCTATTGTTATTTTTTAGAAACTTCATATGATAGAGTATATTCCCTCATTTTCTATTTGATATTCTTTACACAATTCCATTTGTTATTCCCTAAATAATCTTATTGTTCATATCACATTTTTTGGACATAATTAGTATTAGTCATCCTAAATTTCATAGCTTTTAATGTTTATAATCTCCATATATTTTCTACTAACTATTTTAATCTTTTATAACGCTTATAGTCTCTACATAATTTCTTTTAACTTTAAAACATTTTTAAATATTTATAATCCCTATATTTCTAACATAATATCAATCATATTTAACATCCATTATGGTTCGATTGGCCTGCAGGGTCATGCGCTTCAGCTCCTCGCAAACCTCCTCTACCGAACCCTACAGGTTCTGATTCAAATACATAATGATTGGCCGCAACTCTCCCCTTAAAAGATTCAGCCTGACTATAATTGAGTAATAACAATTTTTGTTATTACAGATTAGTTATTATAATTATTATGCTGTGCATTACAGAAAACGGAGTACAATGTACTGATCTCAAAAGTATCCGATGGAAACAAGGAACACTAATTTTCCGGTTAGTTCATTATTCGGCTACCTTTAAAAGGATAACTAACTGTCGCTGGCTGTGGCAACATCATCTTTGTGCTTGATCATGCCTGAATCGACAAGGATGGGAATCTCTGCCGCAAGCCATGGAGCAAGACCCAAACACAGAGCATGCGCTATACCAAACCGAGGGCTGAAGATTCAAAAAGTGCCAAGTAAATTGATAGAATAAAGGAGTTTAGTGTCGAAAAAATAGCATTTGATCATTAAGTGGTTTCTACCTAGGCAGGATTTGGAGGGTATGGATATATGTTAATGTAACCTTACCTTTGTAATAACAAAGAGGTTGTTTCTGATTGATCATTAATAGCAAACATTATTTGTAACTTCACATAAAAAAATAAAATAAAAATTGACATGATTTGATCTTGATCACCCACCCATAGTTTGCCCAGCAGTCGACCATTCTTCCTTCCACTCAATCTTCATTGTTAATGATTCAGCCGTAATCAATAGCCATTGTTGCTCCCTCACAACCACCTTAGCCACACTTGCTATCTTTCAACCCCAATCACCCACACTTACTATATATAGCTGTTGCCATTAAGTGAATGTGGTGGTAGACATTTACCATAAAATGTCTAGTTCTGTAACTTACAACATTGAATTCGACCTTCTAAAGTCAATTTCAAAATAAGATACTACAGTCATCTCTCATTTTTCTAGTATACGTTAATGTCTGTAGGGGGATGGACTGCTCATGGCGGTTGTAATGGCAGAGTGTCCGGAGTTTTGTGGTGTTGATAGAGGTAGACAAGTAGTGTCAACTATTTGGCATTTTGAGGTGGCAGTGACGATGGGAAAGGTAGCATATATGTGGTACTAGTAGTGGGCATGGTTTTGTTGCAGTTTATTTATAAGGCGGGAGATGGTTTTGCAGTAGTTAGTGAGGTAAAGGTGGTGTAGCTGCAGAAAGTGATGAACCAAGTTTGGGTCAGAGTTTAAATTAGGGGATCGTGAAAAGGGGATTCAGAGGTAAAGCCAAAGTAAGAAATAGAACGGAATGAAATTAAACCATCATAAAGGTAAAATGAGGCCCAAATTCTCATTCCCTATAATCATAATCCTTAACTATATGGCCTCTACACCTCCAATAACATCCTCGCTAATGGGTATTCAATACGTAAAGACAATTTAGAAGCTTTAGAAAGTAAAATATAAGAATGCAAAGTTATTAATGTTAATGTAATCTTAAGGGGAGAATATGGCAGGCTCAGCCCCAGATATCAATAGACTACATCTATACACGTAAAACTTCAAAAAAAAAAAAACTGAAAACTGGATTCCTAAGTAATTATAACCAACTAAACGCGCGCCATAATACATGTAAATAACGCCTACTTTACACCAATCCGAAAAAATAACATGGCTATCTTACTATATACATTTCAGAAGATTACCCAGGTCAGCCAGGTGTCTCACTCAAGGATTAGATATACTATTTTCAAAAAACAAGGACAAAATGATTAGTTTTGCAAATTTAGTTGGAGAACAAGGTGAAAATAAGGAGAAAATATAAGTGAAAAGTGCAGAACGGGAGAGAGAGAGAGAGAGAGAGAGAGAAATAAATGGAAGGAAAAGAAACTAATCCACAACATTTAGGATCACAAACTGTAGTGAACGTCTTTAAAGTCGCTTCAAAGATAATAATTAACATGTAGTGTAAAACTTTCATTGAGAGTAATTCCAAACAAAATGCTTCAAGGAGAGACATTAGTCACCAATACATCAAGTTCTAAAACATTAACTATGTTGCATGCTTAAATTCAGAACTTTAAGATACTAGCACAAACTGAAAATAATATACACAGCTCATCTATCTTGACTTCCTTTCCTAATTCCAAACCATTTTCTTTCCAAACATATGTATTGCTCTCCATTACTTTCACAGTTAGTTTGGTTTAGAGGAATGTAATGGAAACAATTACTCCTTCCCATTTCTTTTCTCACTCATCTAACCACGGACCCAATTAGTTTGGCTTAGAGGAGTGATCCCTACTTTTATCACTTACGGACTTATGGAAGTTGATGGGTTTCTTGTTTCCACTGGTTTATGAGCTCTAACAAAGTAATGCAATCTATTACCTTATGATAACAAATTAGCAAACCAAACAATCCCTTAATATGTATCTAAATATGTAAAAGAGGAATATGAAGAACAAAACATCCGAGTAGGTGAAACATCAGAGATAATTCAAATGCGAAATTATTTGGTATATCTACCAACCACAGCTGGTAATGTTACCCCTAGAAAACTAAAGAAGTAACAGATCCAATGATAGCCACAGTAAGGCAGGCTGTGAAAGAAGGAAAACCTTAGTCGGACATCTAAAGCAATCATCCCATGCCCTTGAGAGACGCCCTGACCAATACACCTTCATGGAGACTATATTGGGGCCTTTCTTAAGTAGTTCATCACTCAAAACCAGTGTCAGGAATAGGATAGAATGGAAAGAGTAAAGAACGATACATGAAAGGACCAAGTGATCTTGAGGGTAAAGAATAGCCAAACACCCGAAGCATCTTTATCCTTTTTGCATCCTGAAGCCATTAAGAGAATCCCTATCCAGTTTTGATTGTACCAGTCAGACAAAATGTTCTGGACATTCCCAAATGAATTGATTTTGAAACTACATTACAGATAGGTACTTTCTGTTCATAGTATACACCTCAACCAAAGATTTTAAGAACAATTTTCAAATTCGTTTATCAAAATGTAATAGTCCAATATGTCCCTAATACATATTTTCCCCGCCAACTCCTATTATTCAAGTCTTTCTCTTTCTGGCTCAAAACTCTTAAACTACCCCATTGATTCACTACTTCACGTTGAACCTTTCATTCTGAGGAAAAATATTGATAATTATTGTAGCCTTTTGGCTTTCACAACTTAATACAGTTTGAAGATAGACAAAAATCTGGAAGACAGTGAACAAAGTAAGCTACACCCTACACACATTATCACCAAATAGAAAGGCTAAGAGCAATGCCAAGGGTTTTTGCTACAATGTGCTAGGAGGGCCAAAGATGAAGCTATTTCAACCAAAGTACGAATATCAAAGTATCTTGACTGTCTTCATAAATTACAAACAATCTAAAAACTCAACAAAACACAGACAACTGAAAGAAACAGAGTAAAAAATTGATCACAATTACCAATTTTTGGCCCAAAGAGGCTTGAAATGCACCGTCAAGCAAATCTTCCCTCCCCTATACATCTGCATAATTTAACATCACCATACTCAGCACACAAAAACACCAACCAATACCTTTTACATTTGGATCAAAAAGGAAAAAAAGATAATTCTCCAATTGAAAATGATCACAATCATCAAAAACCCAGAAATCAGCAAATACCCACAAACATTTCCAAAAAATAACCAAGAGAGAAGAAGAAGAAGAAGAAGAAGAAGAAGAAGAAGAAGAAGAAGAAAGCACTAAAAAAAAAAAAGCAGCCAAACAATAGTCCCCAAATTATGATCAGATTCAATAACCTAAAACTAACAAATTCCCACAAAAAATCCCAGTAAATCCCCACGAAGATAGACAAAATCATGAATCCCTAAAAAGCAATTACATTAGCATAAATGAGGAAAAAAATAAGTCCCAAATTGAAAAGGATCACAATAAAAAACCAGAAATCAGCATGTACCCACAATTATGGGGAAGAAGAAAAAACCCTAAAACCAAAAGCTAAATTATCCAAATGCAGTCTCGAAATTGAACTTGATCAGATTCAAAACCCTAAAACCCAACAAATCCCCAGATAAATTCACATTAAATCCCAACAGGGTAAAAGAAACAATCCCAAAAGAACAAAATCAAACCTTATGTGTTTTGCCATCAAGTTCAGGGAGTTCAAGTTCAGGAGCAGTAGCAGGGTAAGTGACAGGAATATCAAACTGAAGATCGAACTCATACTTGAGCAGATTATGAACATACCAACACTTTCCCGTCCATCGAGTACCTTCTGGATTAGCAGCAGAAATACGAAACCAATCATTATCGTTGGCTTTGTTCATGGAAGTATAGGCGATCAAAGCCTTGTACTCCTCCTTCAAACGCTGCGTCCATTGCGCACCGTCGCGTGGTCCTGCTTTTGCTGTCAAAAGAGGGATTTTAGTTAGGACTGATTTCGTCGTTGTGTCCCATCCCTCCATTTTTGTGGTTTTCCGACGACGGCTTTTTGTATTCTCCCTCTAATTGGTGGGCAATAATGGGGTTACTGGGATCTCGTGATTTCAGAAATGGGTATTCACCGGAAACCGGTTGTGAAGAACCAGAACCGGATCAAAATCAAGGAATCAGTTGAAATCGGAATTGGAATGTGGGCCGATGCATATATGAGAGTGTCTCACCACAAGTTTTTATGGAATTTGACCTACTGTTGAGAAATCGTATCTCTGTAAAATGACTTCAAATAAAAGTATATATGCTCATAGTATGAAATAGAAGTATTGGGTAAATTATTTAACTCGTGTATTATTTTATGCGGCATTTCTCTGGGTGACATTGTCTATAACAATAATACGTGAAAGATTTTAAAGTGCGTATTTTTAATGATTATGCATTTTAATATTTAAAGTGTTAGTTTTAACATTTAAAATGACGTGTAAAAAAAAAAAAAAAAAACCTAAATGTGAATTTTTTTAGGTATAAAAAATAAATGTATTGAATTAATTTACTAGCAGTTAAAACTTGACTAATACTTATAATGTACAATTTTTTAAAAAAATATGAAATTATAAATAACTAAAAACTATAAAACTAAGAGTAATATACTACTCTTGATTTTTAAATGAGATTTTTTTCTAATAAATTAAGAATCAATAAAAATTGCATATTATTTTTCAATTAAACATGGAAGCAAGAATAACAATTGAGTTAGCTTAACAAACATTCAAAAGTAACTCAATTAGTATTAAGCAAACCCTACACTTATCTTAGGTTCACCCCTGGATATTGCATAAAATAGCTCAACAATCAAAATAAGATTGAAAAAGAAATCCTCCTTATTCATTAAAACGTGAAAATTTCTAAAAAAAATACTAGACTTTTGACAACATAAAAGCGCCAAATATCGTTTTTTAAAGCGATAATCATAAAAAACTCTATGAAGAATATAAATGGATAGGTTCAACAATTATTGATAGAACTTTTTTGTGTAGCAATTCGGGTGATCCATGACCATCTCCATGTTGATAAACACAATGAGAGGTACGAGCAAGATTCATGGATATTTCAATAAAATCCTTTGTAAATGGAGTTTGATTATTAACTTGAATTTCATTTAGCCTTTTCCAATTCTCTTCAATCATTTTGGTTATGTGTTTGCATGCATCTTCATGTGAAACATTAGCATGCTTAGCATAGCATGATATTGCATTTGTTGTTTCTCCTCTTTCAATTTCATCCTACATCAAAAATCAAACATATAGTGAATTTACCATTAATATGGCTATAGTTGACAAATTAGCTTGTCAAACTATTTTAACTTAATTTAGATACTAATAGATGATTGCACTAATGCTAATGTTTAGTAATTCAGTTGGTTAAAACAACTTGCTATAAATCAACTAATTTATACCAATGTCTTCAAAATAAGTTGGTCAAATGAATCACTTCAACTAGTTCTGAACTGGTAACTATCAATCCTTTTCTAAACAATCCACTCCTATGAGATTGTTTATTTAGACAAATAATTTGTTGGAAATTTTAACTTATTCAGGTACAAATAGATGATTGTGTTTAAACCATCTGTTATTTAGAAATTAGTTTGTTGAAACAACTTGTTATTATGAATCAGCTAATTTACACCAGTGTGTTCAAAATTAACGAGCTAAATCAATTAATAAAAACAGTTAGTCAAATCAATCACTTCAACCAGCTATCAACTATCAATAATCAACTATTTGCCTAATACCCCTATATTTTTTTATTTGGAAACATTTTGACTAAAGTAAAAATAATAACTAAGCTATTTAAGAAAAATATTTCGAATCAATTGAATTTCAATCAGATTTAATTTGATATAAGTGGGCATACCTCAGAAGTTACAAGATCATTGGTGAGACGTAAAACCATAGAAGGCAAACGTAGAATGTGATGATTGATTTTCAAGGCTTCAAGTGCTTCCAAAGAAATTTGGGAAGTGACAAAGAAAAAAGCATGAGTTAATAGGAGTGCCCCAGAGCTTGAAACCCATCCATTCTCAATATATTCCTCAAAACATGGAGTTTCTTTGTAATGGCACCATTGTGCCTCCACCATAAACGCTTTACACACTTCTTTCCACTACATGCATAATCCATCCAAGTTGATCTAATTTAGTGTCATCAAAAACTTTACATTTTTGTATGAGACGGTGTTACGGAGAGACATATTTCATATATGGGTTAAATAGCCAACTAATATAAATTATTAGCATATAAGCTTCTTCTTTTAAACTCATTTTACCGAGAGATGGTCTAATCTCTCACAAAAATAGCTGTAAAAAAACATGTTTACTATTGGATCAAAATCATACTTCATTTATGCTAGTCAACAACATAATGTTAAAAAAATAGTATTAGTAATTCGACTTATCGAACATAGAATTTTAAAATAATCTCACTTATTATATATATGTCTAGGTTGAATATATACAATGTTCAAAGTGAAACTCAGTATTGGAAGCTTTAATTGAAGACGCTAGAATGGAGAATTCTGAAATAAGGATAAAAATTTATTGTGTTTAATGGTCAAATGAAGTTAAATATACAAGCGGGATTAATATGTTGAATACATTTTCGATGGACATATGCAAAAATTAGGAATATTTAACAATGATTACGATAGGAATTTATTTTTGTTGCCTATTTTTCCTAAATTAAATATTTTGTTTTTCACAAAAAAATTATAAGTAAAAAGTTAAAAGGATTTTTTTTTGTTTCAAACTCTTTTATATAATAGACGGAATAATTATTTTGTAAATAATTTTAAGATACTTAAAAAAAAATTTAGGTAATTTATTTGTCAAAAAAGTTGAATTTACTTACTGCATTTATTAGAAAAGGGATGCAATTGAGACCCTTTAGCTTCAAAATTTCATATCCGATCTCGTTTATAGTGTTGTACAAAGCAACAAATGTTAATTTCATGTAGTGTGGAAGGTCATCTATCTCATTTATATTCCACCTGTAAATAAACATATATAATAAGATCAAGAAAACAATAATGTATTAACATTTATTTATTTATCTCATTTATTTTGCATTATTTTGGATTATAACGTGGGACTCTTTTAATAAAGATGATATAAATTTTCATTTAGACGACGATATCATCATGGGAGAATTCTAAATCGGATTTAAATTTCGTACTTTAAATACTTACTTTCATATATTTAAGATACAATAACAAGTCATAATGAATATCAAAATTGATATTTTGAATATTAAGACACTTTATTTTAATTTAAGCTACTTTGTATAAACATATGTCACCATAATATGATTTCATGACTTAATAAAAAAAAGTATTTTCTTTATTCAAATATAATACATTATAGTCAAATGTTGAAGTAAAAGCTATTCATAGTAAAACTATTGTTATTAAAAGCATGTTTATTTGAATGGCCTATATTATATGCCATCCACGCCTTAAGAATTAAGGCCCATATCACCACCCTAAAAGTAATGAAGCCAATACTCCTAAAAACATCCATTCTTTGCTTGGAATTGTTTATGTTGGAAATTGAGTTTGGTTTGTGGGATTTTGAGTCCATTATGGTTTGAATTTGGACTATGACAAATGTTAAAACTATAGTCCAAAAATAAGGGGATTAGCTCCCCTGACCCAAATATTTCCAATCTTATATGACTCAGCGGTGACTATCTATAAAAGTTGTAAATTAATCCTATAAATAAATATAAATCTTTTTCGTCTCAATTTATCCTTTTTTATGCACATCCTGAGAACACCGATCAAAAGATTACTTAAGACATGCTACTTTACGCTGAACATGTCTAACAATAGAGTTATCATAAATGAGCATCCTTCTAATATAAGAAGCATTATCAATCCTTTTAAAACCTTTTTTTCTATAAACTAAAAAGTTAAAATGAATCGGACAATATATTTCACCCAACTTAGTTATAGTCACTTGGTGAAAGTGGCCAAAAGCCATATGCGAATTAATCACGATGAATTTGCACTCTTTGCTTTTTGTCATATTTATGACGGAAATGAAAAGTCAGTTAGAGAATGAGATAAAATATAAATAGATAGTAGAAATCCGTTGTTAAGATAGAGAAGATAAATTTGCGGATAAAATTAAAGAAACAGAGTTCAAATATTGTCAAAAAAGAAAAGGTGAAAAATTGAGTGCAACAAATAAAAATAAAAACGGTGCTAATTCGTAAGGACATAGCGACACGGGAAGTAATGAAACTTTCAGATTACCTGTCAATGGCTTTGGTAAAGAGATGAAGCTCATGAATGTGAGCATAAGCATCATAAATGTCATCAATAATTGTGATGAAATTACACACTTTAGTTAAAGCCTTACGGCAACAACTAAGTTCAGGCTTAGATGATGTTATGCCAATGCTCCAAAAGAAACACTCCACTAGTCTATCTCTTGTAAAGCTCAAGTTTTCTGATAGCTCCATATTCTTCCACCATCTGAAAATTTTTTATTATTAATGATAATATATTCATTATAGTCAGCGCTGGATTCAGGTAAAAAGTGGGTGAACACATGAAAGACTAGGCTGACTAATAAATACAAAAAAATTGATACAAAAACTACATTATATTATAATGTTTTTTGAACTGCAGACAAAGAAAGACACACTTGAGTACGTTATTAGTATGGTAATCGAATACAAAATATGATAGTATTTAGCAATTGATTGTTGACTACTTCAGATTAGTTTGTAGCATAATATTATTATTTTAGTTGTTAAACCAAATATATAAATTAGTTTTAGATTGTTGTTTAGTAGAAATAAGTAGTTGGATGTTAGTTGTTTCTTTAAAAAAGGGCATTTTCATAAAATTACCAAACAAAAAACAAGTATAAAATCGATCTACAATTTAAATCCTACATTTGCATCAGTATGAAAATGAAACACACCATCGAAGGAGGGTTGTCTCATCTCACTCTTTATGTGCATGGGTAAGAGAAGAGAATCACGCCCAGCTCAAAACAAAAACAATACGAGAAACAGAATGCCTAGACATGTCCTAGGCTATCCAATTCATAATAGCATTTGCATCCTTGGATACGCAGAATCACATCTCTCTTGACTATACGCATATTATTATTATTATTATTATTATTATTATTATTATTATTATTATTATTATTTTGGCTTATATTCATTTATCAAACATATTTTCTATATTTTCACCAATAAAAAATTCAAAAGTCAGAAGTTAACGAAAAAACAGACTAAAATCGTCATTTGTCAAACACACGCTATCGACTTCATAAAAAAAAAAGTTAATGTACATTTGAAGATCATACCTTGACATATCATTTAGATCATCTTGATACATGAATTGCATGTAATTGAAGTCTAGCATAGAAAGTTCAATTAGCAAAGCCCTTACATTGTTAGTATAATCCCTTTGTGGAAGTGTCTCAATATGGTGTCTAGCTTCTAATTTTGCCACTTGATATTGTAAGGGAAGAGCTAATTTGTGATTCATATAATCAACAATGTGTTTGCTTTCATTCAAGCAAAGATCATTAGAAATATATTCCATAGTAAAGGCTTTGACCTTATCCATAAGATTTTCTCCTACAAATGTGACGTATGAAGCTTCATACAAATGTATTAATCCCTCATTATCATACCTTAAAGAGGGCTTAAAGTTACCATTTGCATCCATAAATTGCTTGAATACATCTGTTTTTAAATTAAGTGCAACCAATTTGTTGCATTAGTAACAAAAAATCGTATTAGTGAAATAATTAAAAAGAAATCCGTTTTAATGATGTGTCTAAATAATACTACAAAAAGATAATTATAATATTAAAACAAATCTCCTAATAGTTTGTGAGCAAATAAGGATACATAATTACATATATTTAATTAATCCCTTAAAAATAAAAAATGTTATTTTATGTGGAGTATAAAATATTTCTTCATAATTCACAAAATTGTAACTCAACATAATGTTAGTATATTTGTTTTCATCAAAAAATCAATTAATAGGAAAAAATACCTTATACGAGTTTTCAAATGAGACGGTCTCACGGAGAAAATTAGCCTTGGTCATCCCATCTTACGGTGAAAATTAGCCTTGGTCATCCTAACTTTAATATTTTTAATGCTTATAATTTCTATATATTTTTCACTAACTTTATATTAATAATGTTCATGGTTTTCACATGTTTACCACTAATTTTATTTTGACATTTTAATGTAAGCAGTCTTCATATTTTTTCCGCCAGCTTTATTTTAATATATTTAAATACTTATAATCGTCTTTAGTTTTTCTTCGATAACTTTATTATTCAATAAAATAATATTTGCATCATCTAAATATTTAAGTTTTCTAAATCAACGTGAACATTCTATATCAAAACATCAAATAGGTAATGGAGTATTAGTTTTCCAATGAAAAATATTAAGGAAACATACCTTGAGACACCAAAAATCCAAATTGTCTAAGAAGTCTGAACCCAAGAGCAGTAGCATGAAGATTAAGTTTTAAATCACTAAAGTTGAATGCATATCTTCTTAATGCACTCTTAATATCATCATTAAAATAATTTCCAAGCCCTAATCTTTGAATTTCATCAATTAACTTGAAAAGCATCAAGGGTTCATGTTCTTCATTAGCCACCATATTCTTCACCTCACTTTTTAGTCTCTCTATTTTCTCATGGTCAACCTACATTAACCAAACAAGAGATTAAGAAAATTATAGTACACCATCGTTGTTTTTTTTTTTGAGAGTAACTATACAACTGGTAGGTGGTAATAAATGGTGGTAATCGAAATGAAAAATTAATGTAATTTTGGTTGAAAATGTTCTTGGCTACCTTGATGATCATGTTTGCCCAACTTCAATCATCTCATTTTCTTCATAAAATTCATTCTAATGCATTACTATTGAGAGATTACCATTGAGAGAGGTGGTATTAGGTGGTAATGAAAATTTGTAAACAAAAAACTTTTTGTGATCAAAGTTTCATGACCATGGGAATGACATGAAACTTTTGATGAAATTTTTAAATATAAATAATCTCTATTACCACCATTTAATACCACTAACCAAACAGGTCGTTATAGTATATAACATGTTATGGGGCCTCAACCACCAACTAAACCTTTGGTTGAGTTGGTCCCTTAACATGGTATCAGATGCCAGCGTGACAAGAGGTCACGAGTTTCCAATCTCAGCCACCCTCATTCAAAGTAAAATATTTAACACTACCACTAGGTATGAGGAGGGCCTATATTGCATCCCCACGTGTGAGGGAGCGTGTTAGAATATATAACATATTATGAAGTCTTAACTCAGTTTTTAAACTTTTGGTTGAGTTGGTTCCTTGATATGAGAATTTCTTATAGCCACATAAAAGGGGAAAGAAAATTAAGTCTTCAAAATCTTAAAAGAATTGGCTACTAACCACTAAATCAACTCATAATTCCTACATCATCGTGTCAATATATAACACTTAGTTGATGATGGATTCCTTCATTATGAAATGATATGAATTATGCTAATAGGAAACATATGGCCATGTACTTTTCCCTTTTTTTACATGCATCAATATTTTATGTTTTTCATCAATAAATACATTAAACAAGTGTTACATCACAAATTTTTGTGAGAGACGGTTTCTTTGAGAGACTATTTCTAATTTAAATGACCCATAAAAATGTAGAGTAAAAATGAGTATTAAACTTTAGTGGATTGAGCCTGAGAGACATCTCTCTGAGAAACGATCTCTCTGGAGACTACCTGATGTTATACTGTAGTTTTTATCTCCTAAAAAATGTCACAAGAACATAAAATCAAAAGAAAAATATACTTGTGCTTTGATGTGATTCTTTTCCAAGGACTTGAGGAATTCAAGGTTCCAAATGCTTGGTTGATAATTAAAGGAATGTCTCTCAATTGTTGGGGAGCTTGTGGATGAGCACCTTAAGGGCAAGATTTTGCAACCATGATTATGAACATTTTGTTGGGATAAGAGAATAGGACCTCTTTGTATTGTTGGCTTAATAACTTGCATAAATTTGTAATTGTTATTGAGATGTACAAGGTTTACACTTGCCATTTTATTGATCATCATATTGTAGTATTGTGTGAAGTTCATAAAATATTATTGAAAAATATATTCACTTAAATGTTGTACACAACAATTTATATTGCTAGAGTTTTAATTACAATTTCTAACTAAGGTAAAGCGATTAATTTCCTAAAAAGAAGATTTATACAAATAACTACCATATATAAATGCTTTTGAAACAATTGCCATAAATTTTTGTGTTACTAATATCAATAAATTGCTATAATTCTATATTTGGACATGAGCAATTGAGCATACATAATATTTTGATTTATTTGTAAATTGACTTTTGAGTTTTAACTTTTAGCTTTTGATTTATTTGTTGATCAAAAATCAAAAGAAATTTATTTGGTAAATGACTTTTAAGTCAACTAAAAAATGGCCTTAAAGCCCAAATGACTATTTCCAATGCTTTTTCAATTTATTTTTTCTTTAAACAATAATTAATATATACTTATATCAAACATCTTTATTAACAATTGACTATCATCTAGTTAAATAAGTCAATTAAACAAGTCAACAAGTAACATCGAACGATCAATAATCAAACAACTGATCTCATCCACGAATTCAACTCGAGTCTTATATCTCATCCACAATTTCTTCGATCCACCCATACTACTTTTCTCATTATCTTTCATTTACTACTAAATCCTAACAAAACTAGAACAAAATAAAAAAAAATCACAATAGTTGTAATTATAAATTGAAGATAGGTAGGTAAAGAAATGTTAAGTTCAAATTAAATTAATGAGATCATATCAATAAAGACTCTTGATTTTTTTTATATCAAGAATGAAATAAATGATACATATTTTATTACAATAAGCAAAATCTTTGATATTGTTGTCGACAATATAATCAATGAAATAAATGGAACACACCAAAAACGTTTATCGGTATATGTTTCACCATACCTTGATTTTTCTTCCATATCATGCGTTTTAAATTAATTTAAGACGGTCTTATTATTATACAGTTTTAAAAATTGGATTTTGTAGTCCATTAAATTAATTAAAATGTCCACCTTCAACGTTAAAAACACTTTGATTTAAAATTTAGGCTTATTATATGACCCGGATATGAGCCAAATTTTTTTTAAAAAAAAGTTTGTGTTTTAATATTTAAAATGTCAACTTTAATATTCAAACTGACGTGTTACTTATTAAAAAACTAAAAATAAGTATTTAAGTAAATCATCATCATCATCCTACCCAATGTATTCCGCTCATAGAAAAACATTGGACAGGGTCTGGGAAGGGAAGGGCGGTGACAACTCATACCCATAAAGGAGAACGTGTCCAAAGAAGTCTTTCGGCTCGAGAAAAATAAGGAAACGTTGCTACACGGGAAAGATAAATTAAATGCATATAAATAGAATAAATAAGAAGAACCAACTATAAAAAAAGAAAACAAAAAACAAAAAACAAAAACTAATAATAAGAAACCAGAGAAGCAAGATGACAAGAACACCAAAAGGTAAACTAAGAGGACATCAGTAGTCTAAAACGTGGATATGGCACCTCCAACTACCCCTATCCCTAGTCAAGCCTTCAGAGAGGTTTAATTCACGTAAGTCAACTTTTATTTGCTCATCACAAGTTCTCCTGGGTCTTCCTCGACTCCTCATACCTTCTACTATAATGCTTTCTACCCTCCTCACAGGGGCGGCGAAAGACTTTTTCTACACATGTCCGAACCACCTTAATCTATTTAATTAAGTACACAAGTAAATATTTAATTAATTTAATTAGAGTCATCATCATCATCCAATCCAGTATATCCCGCTTTTAGAAAGCTAAGGCCAGGGTCTAGGGAGGGAAGGACGGCAGAAACCCATACACATAAAGGAGAGCACCGCCAAAGGAGTCCTCCGACTCAAAAAAGATAAAGAGATACGAAAAACACGAGCAAGACAACTTGAAGGCCTATAGACAGAAGAAACACTCCAAAAGAGAACAAAGAACTAAAATGGGTGTTTTTTGTTGATTGCTTTGATGACTTCAAAAAGAGTAGCTTTCTCATTGGAGTTAAAGATGGATTTGCACGTGAGGAGGATGTTAGATAACAATTCACTCGTGATTCCACATCGAATGACCAATATAAAAACTAATGTATTATCCCATCAAGTAGTTTTATGATGAAATTAATCAAATTTATATCATAAGTTCTCAAATGAGATGGTCTCACGAGGAGGTCATTTTTATTGATTGACCTAATGTACACTTACAATCTTAAAATATAATGATCACTTACGATCTTAGTACATGTTTATTTTGGCAAAAATATAAGCTGAAAACGGATTCAAGTAATCCATTCTGTTTCTTAGTGTTTGTTTGCTATTATGATAACTGAATCCATTTCTTTGTTTCCGCTGCTCAACATACGGTAACAATTAACTAGTGCTTACAATCTTTGATAATCCATATCTTTGCTTCCCTTTTCCCACTTTGTCACTCATGGTTGTGGGCCTCAGCCCTCATCCCTCTCTGTCTCCTTGGATAGCTTTTTCTCTCTTAGTCTTATAAGCTTCTCTCCAAATAAGTAAAGCATGTGTTTCCATCTTCATTGATAAACCAAACAAGAAACATAAATAACGGTAATCGTTACTGTTACACCTTCTAAACCAATTCCAATCCATTCCATTACCACTCCTCAAACCAAACACCCCTTTAAAGTGACTATTTTTATATAAGGAGTTATTTATTTACTATTTTATTTTAATTTCTCTTGTAAATCAAGAACGAAAATGAAGAATTTAGTTAGTAGATATCTCCTTTTTCTCAATCAATAATTTATTTCATAGGTCACATGTTTTAATCACATATCTTAAATAATATTAATTACGGGATGATCAATATTTTTTAAGGTATAAACGATTGAGTTTTAATATAAATTAAATGATTAAAAATATTTAATAAAGATAAAATACGAATTTAACGTATTCAAGACGGAAATTTTTAGGAGGGTCAAGCTCCAACTGACCGACTAGAGGATCCGCAATGGACCCTCTATGTTCATACACCGTACTAGTTGATAAATGATAACCATGCATCAAACATTACAAAACACAAGTCATAATCTTTCTCAGGATTGCAACATAATGCAAGACAACTTATATTAACACTCCAGAATCAATCATCAATTGGGCAAGTCCACATCTTATGAATGTTAAGAGTATACAGAAAATCTGGAGCCTCAATCATTAGCTTAAGCTTTTGGTTGAGTTAGTTTCTTGACATGGTATCAAAAGCGAATGTGACAAAAGGTTATTGGTTTGAATCTCAACCACTCCTCATTAAAGTAGAATATTCAGTGCTTATGTGCATCCACGTACAATTCTAGCCCAATGGACTCTTGTGTGTGGGGCGTGTTAGAGTATATAATATATCCTAGGGCCTCAACCATCAATTAAATTTTTTGTTGAATTGATTCTTTGACAAAGAAAAATAGGCAATCTGATCAATAGTGTTGAATTTGATAAATTTGTTATTGGACTTGTAAATGACTCCCGCATAATAGGAGTGTTGAATTCTGATACCAATTGGTAATAGAAAGATTTATCCAACAATCTTACATATTAATCAATCTCCGTAACTTTTTAGTGTGAGATCACATAAGTTATTTTCAATATGATATACATAGGGTATGGCGTTCTAGTTGTGTACACGTTAATACATTAATAGGTTAAAGTATTCTACAGTCAACCTGTGCATGTAGAGTAACTATTGTGACCTGTTCATAATTAGACTCTCGTAAAAATAAGATTGTATCGCATCGTATTAGTTGCATTGTAAAGTTTTTTAAAACAAATGAACCGATATGTAAAAGTGTAAAAAAATTATATTCTGGACTATTTTAAGAGATATCTTATAAATTTACCTAGAATTAAACATCATAATAAATACTCCCTCCGATCCTTTAATTTAGTCCCATTTCCTTGGGCACGCATATTAAGAATTGTGTGGGGTCCATGTAAAAGGTGGTAGTTGGGTATTTTTAAGTAAGGGTATTTAAGGGTTTATGAGGGTAAATTCGTAATTACGTGTGTGAACTAAGGGTATTTAAGTAAAAAAGGATTGCCAAAAATAGAAATGGGACTAATTCAAAAATTTTGCCAAATAAGAAAATGGGACTAAATTAAAAAATCGGAGGGAGTATATCACTTATGTCCGCGTTTCGTTATCATGATTGCGATTGTGACCCCATTCATACACTATGCCTTAGATTTTCAATGAGAACGAAATTATTCTTAACATCAAAGAGGAAAGGCAAGAGAGATGGGGTGTGAAGGATTAAAATGAATACAAACAACAACATAAAAGAAGAAGAAGCAGATTAAAGATGGAGATGTTAGCATGTGTCATCCTCCTTCCTTTGGACCACAACTTGTGTTTTCTGGATGATTACAACTTGTAATCAATTTTATACAAATTTGGAAGTATTCAAACTTTGTAATTTAGCTACAAGCCATCTATAAATTGAATAGCTGTATTTATGCTTGCTTTTTTTTTTGGAGAGGGCACGAGTATATTAGAGAGTGCAGGAATATGATATGTTTGCAACCCTCCTTTCCTTTAGATTCTAACTTGTATTGGATATGGGGTTGATAACTATGACTATGCCTATGACCATCTATACAGTATGACTCTCTATACAGTATGACTTTGTCAGCACATTTTCAAGATTAATTTAAATTAAAGTGCTAATTATTTTTTTATTTTTTTGTGAATTTGCTATAGACAAAAAATATGTTGTGAGTATATAATAGATTGTAGTGTATTAGAGAGCTGGAATGATGGCTCTTCCATCCATCCATCCAAGTCTAGAGAACAATTATTATGATGGGTGTACATGGTATGTAATATATTTATGTCATTGTTTGTTTACAGGAAAATTTATTGCATATAGTATAAAGTCTTGATAATAAGCAAATTAAATGTCCACAAGAGATGTCCAAAGAAATCATAAGGAATGGGAAAGAGTATTATTTACTAAGAAACTTGTTTTGGACTCGCACATGATTGGTGGAACCCTAAGGGAATAACTTTCTTTTGACTCATTGTGTTTTTGAACCAATTATACTATAATATACTTCATGCTTTCTCCTAAATTTGTTGCATTATAAATATATTAATTTTGCTAATTGTTAGATGGGTTGGAAAAACTGTATTGATTGTTGATCGTGTGAATAAAAATGGTGGAAAAATTTTCATTATTATAGCAAAATTATTAAAACATTTGTATAAATTAGTAAAATAAGAGACTACGAGTAACAAAGAAAATGAACTTCTAACTTTATACGGTTTTTTTCCTCAATGGACTCATCATAACATTTATTTCATTTTCAAATTTAAATCATAGTTTATATTTAATTTATAACTTTGTCCTAAATGAAGACAAAAAGAAATTATATTTTATTACATAATGTATCCTATTTATATTATTCATAATAAAATCTTATCAAAAAACTCTTCTTTCGATTGGACCTGTATTTTAATTAAAGCATATTTCCATCCCTATTAAGAAACTACTACTCTAAATTCCACACTATTACACCAATTTTCATATATCATATATTATTATATTGTAAATGATCGTACCACATGTAAGTTTCATATGTAATTAGTTTTAAAGATGAATCCATAATAACATTATATACAGGGTGGGTTAAATATTTATCAGTTATCATTATAAACAAACTCCGCTAACTTGATTATTATTTATTTAAGTTGTATCATTGTATGTTATATAATTTAATATTAATATAATTTTTAATTAAATGACTCATTCATAGTCTAGCCAGATCTAAATTAGTTTGACCTTTTTATAAATTCTCAAGTATGAGTAAATTGTAGGGTTGCTCCTTAAAGCACAAACATTTTTGTGGGATGTGGCTCTTAAATGGACAATTCAACACAATTTCCACTACTCAACACACAAAAGTCCTATGACAATTGACAACACATTAAGCCAGTAGTGCATGATCAATAGTTTTGCATTGGAAGATCAAGTATATTAAACGTTAAATTGTAAATCTATAATCTATAATCTATAAAGACTACTAATGAAGAAACGAAACTGACACATATTAGATTTTCATTTAATATTTTTCCGCTCAATTATGCTAACGTGGCAGCGGATTATTTATTGAAAATCATTTCCTAAAATACTAGAATTTATTTAAGGTGCAGAATAAGATTTGGACAACTTTATTATTTTCTAATATGATTCCTATATTATTTCCAAAATAAAAGAAAATAATATTTTAATATAGCAAAATTATTTTTCAAATTTTTTTAATAGCTGTAGAATAATATTATTCTTAAATTTATAGACCAGTGTAAATTTTTGAATAATACTGTGAAATTTGTAGAATAATGTGACTAAAATGTTAATCAATATCATTAATTTGGTAAGTATGTTAAAATTGATACAATATACTAATGAAGACATGATTAGGACACATGCCGACTTTATAATAAAAATTTTCTCGCTCTTTTCGTTTTCTTATTAAGGAAATATTTTTTAGCATATCATGTAATATCTTTTTGATTAGATTTGTTTAATTGATTAATTACAAAAGATTTTAAAACTTTACCTTATTTACTACTAATTTTTTGACATATACAATCATGTAAAATATGTAATATCTTTTAATTACATTGGCTAATTATCGAATAACATATTAATTATTTATGTAAATTATTAATTTTCATTAAAATAAATTTTTAATAAATTAAGAAAATAAAATAATTTTTAAAGTTTTTTATAGATAATCATGTATATTACTTACATGGCTATATTAAAAAACTGCACAAGTTAAATAGATTATACATTAATTATTTAAGCAAATATAAATTTCAAATGATAATTTTATCACCTATGTTTGACAAGTTTATAATACATAAATACTTAAATTAAGTTATATGTTAATTATTATAGTATAAAATATGCTCTTTAGGCTTAAAATATATTTTAAGGTTTTACAAAGACATTGAACATTTAAATTATTTTTGTATTATTTTTTATGTGTAGAAATTTTCTATTATTCTATGTAATTACTTATAAACTATACTCCTTATTTAGTGCATAATTTTATGATTATGTTTTATATAGTAATATATTAATAATATGAATCTCAATTTAATAGTAATACTTTTATAGTTTTTAAAATAAATCAATTTATAATTTCAATATACTTAAGAAGTTAAGAGTCATATAATAACTAATTACACATATAAAATTATTAATTTTATATTTAAATAGTTCATAAATCGTACTTGGCACGGGAATCTATCTATTACAAATATAATGTTGTGAATGTCATATTTCTTTCCAATATATTATTTTCAAGAACATATTCACCACTACCTAACATTAGCCTATCCTAAAATCAAAAAAAAAAATTATGACAAATTATCAAATCAAAGTGTAATAAATAAACTGATACTGAGCAAGTAGAAAGGTCTTTTATTGTGTGTTTGTAAGTAATTATCCGTTTTAGAATAAATCTTCAAAGTTAGACCACATTTTGATAAAAAGTGAAAAAAAAAAGTTGAGATTGATTTGAAGTCTTTAACAAAAAAAACCATTGTAATTATTCATATCACATCAAATTTGCAATATTCATCATATTTAATTGAACTAACTATTGCATTGAACAACTTTTTGTCTTATACAGAAATGAGTTATCAACAAAATAATTATTCATAAAAACAAATTATAAAAAAATGGGCGACTACTTAAAAATTGTTCGTTTTAGAAGGTAAAGAATACTAATGTTTATACTCAAAAAGAAGATATAATAAATATTAATTTTTGAAAGGATTTTGATCTACATATCTTATCACGTATGACAAATAATATGAGATAGATTTTATTTTCCTTTTACCATTCATTTTATAACATAAAGCTTTATAATTACCAAATTTAATATTACTTAAATATATATACATCACAAAAATATTCGGCATAATAAACAAAAAGCAAACATTATACTTTCCTCCGGATTTTAATAGTTGCTACAGTTGTTTATCAACTGATCTTATTTTGTATATATTTCTTCATGTATAATGTAAAAGATAGTCAAGTGGGATCTTATTTGATTCGCCTTAATACATATTTTCATAATATTAATTTTTTAGAATTTTTTATCATATAAAACTAAAGATATTATAGATTAAATTCGTGTATTGAATAACGTGAAAAATAGAAATGTATCAACTATTAAAAACCAGAGGAAGTAATTTTATAGTCATAATCATCAACTCAATATTCCGCACAAATTAAGGTTCAGAACGAAAATATCCCAAATAAAACATACCCATACTACCATACCTCTAGAAGGAGAGAACCAAGAAACATGCACCCATTTCATATACTCTCAAATTCTTGTAACTTTATAGCTTAAAATTAATTTTATTTATCTCTTTAAAGTTTTCAACATTTGTTATCTCTATAAATTCTTACATGTCTATAATTAAATGTTACAAATTCAAAGTCACCAACTCAATTCTTAAAAGTTGTTCATTAATGTTGTTCATTAATGACGAAAAATGAATATTCATAGGATAGTGGCTCAATGGATAGAACATCTACATGTTAAGTAGAATATTTAGGATTTGATGCCTATTGGATATAGGTATCAGCTGCGGCCTGGTGGTTTCTTGACTACACACATCCTCTTTACTCCATCCTTTAGGAGAACAGGCATGGTTTGCCTCACCTTTCAGAAAAAAAAAATATCCATTCGACCCTATCTTGTATCAGCAGCGAGTATCCTTTACATTTACCTTTTTTATATTTCTCTATCTCATCAAATTTATCTTAGAGACATTGGCTAAATAACAAAAAAGAATAGAGTCGAATATAAACATTATGAGATAGTGAGACAAATGTGAATTAGTCGAAAAGATAAATTAAACGTGAAGTCAAAGAATTAAATAAAAAAATATAATTCATGACGTACCGATGATTAAAAGGAAAAATTTTCGGGAATAATCCCATCTATTGACGATCCGCTGTGAATAATCCATACTATCGATTATTTATGAATAATCCCACCTTTCAACTATTTTTGCTCGTGGCACCCCTGGAAAAAAGTGACCGGCTAATGCAAGTTTTCATGAAGCTGTTGCAGGTATTATTCTCATTCCCTTTTATATCTTCATCTTGTTCATCCATCTTATTCCTTAACCCTAGCTTTCTTCATTCTTATTCTTCTTCTTCACCTACTTTCTTCATTTTGGTTCTTCTTCTTCTTCACCTACCTTGTTCACCCATCTTCTTCATTTTTTTAATTTCTGAAAATATGAACACCAATACCAATATTAAGCCAGCAAAATACATTGGTTTACTTCTTGGTTTGAAGATGATGGTTTGGAATTTGAAGATGGAAGAGGAATTTGAAGATGATGGTTTGAAAATAGATTTCTAAGGAGATAGATAAAATAAAGGGGATAGAAGAAATAAAATCCATATGAAAACCTGCATAAGCCGGTCACTTTTTTCCAGGGGGTGCCACGAGTAAAAATAGTGAAAAGGTGGGATTATTCATAAATAATCGATAGTACGAATTATTCACAGCAGATGTTCAATAGATGGAATTATTCTTGATAATTTTTCCTATCTAAAATAAAATAAATTTTGTGAAAAAAAAAAATACAGCAAATTTGGTGAGAGGGGAAGTATTAAACATTGGCAAGATGTAATTGTCCAAGTTGTAATACATTAATGAGTGTAATAAATGGTGAGGACGACGTAGGCTCAGGATGGAGGAAATGTTGTAGATGTAGCTTATAATTCTGCAATTATTACGGCATCACCATCCTTTCGGTGTTACGTTGATTGTTGTGTATCATTATTTAATCTATCTTTTTGCATTATTATTAATTAATTAATGATGATTAACTTAATTATTTATCATTAAAGTCAATGATGCATCAATAAACACTTGACAGACCATTTTCCAAATGTGGTGAATATGGGCAAATAGTTCTTTGATTGGAGTTGTTGAATTGTTATTTGTTAAGTAGTTGTTTATGTAAATAGAAGTATTTGATAAAAATTGTTTAATTGCTTTTTAGATAAAGTATTTTAAAAAGTCTAAACTCAATGAAAGATAAGTTATTAACTTTTTTATTTTGGGTTGATAACAACTAATTTAAAAAACTGTTTATCAAATACGTTTGTTTAACCATTTTACAAACTTAAAAGGTAAAAAAAATTATTTATCAAACACATGCTAAGAATTTAAGCTGTAATTATACACTTTTATTCTTTAAAAATTTACAATAATAATACCCTCTTTAAATCTTAATCACTATCTTCAAATCCCATCCTGACTATTTATTTTTTTTTTAATATCACTATTCCTTAATCCCTATAACATTCTCTTTGTAAATGCATACAAGTAAAGAGAGTAGCGTGTAAATATTCTACTTACGTTTGATTGGATTGAAGAAGTAAATAGAGCGGTTTTTCAAAGCTATATGTAAAGTGCATAAGTTTAAAAAATAAAAAAATATTGTTATATTACCTATTTTAAAATATATCTTTTTATAAATTTAAAAAAATTACCAAATTTATTGTCTAAACATATATATTAGGTCCATAGGTTAGAAAAACCAATAAAACAAATTCATAGCTTGATCATAGTATTAAAGCATTTTTTTAATACTCTCTGTCCTATTTAATTTGATGCAAAAAGAAAGTTAATGGTTTTTTAAAAAAAGATAGATAATGGTAATAAATAAAAAGAGAGAATGAAATGTGTTGATAAAATTAAAAGAGAGTTAAAATGTATAGATGAAATTAAAAAAAAGTGATGGACGATTGTCTAAAAATAAAAATAATGCAAATTAAGTGGGACGAATCAAAAATGTTATAAATGGGACGGAGGGAGCATATTTAAAATTTGGTTTATCAAAACAAGAAATGCAAAAAAAAAATAAAAAAAATTGTGGATACATTTAATAAAAACACCAAAACATTGAGATAGGTGTAATCATGACCTAGCTTTGTATTAATTTCATCAAAAGTAGAATACTAGTAAAGATTTTCATCATTACATTTACAAATTACAACTATCCTTTTTCAATGAGTAAAAATCATTAGTCATTAAATTGGATTTCCCTCTTTTGTTTTCTAAACCTTACAAATTCCAAAAACAAAATATAGAAAAACAAATGAGACAATATATTGAAATGGACCCTCCAAATAGGCCCATAATCCATTTCACATCCATCATTCTTAGTGGGCCTTCTTTTCTTTCTCTCTCCACTTTCTGCTCAATAAAGGCCCGCGCCGTCGGGTACTTCCTAGTCTCTTTTATCAGTTTCCTCTCTCTCATCACGTGCCCACGTCACCCCATGTATATGTTTTTAAATTTAATTAAAAAAAAATTAAAACCGAGCATTTTCAAACCCATGTAAATCACTAACAGACCGGTTCAGAGACTTTTTAATTTTAGCCATTTTAGCCAGCTTCTCGGCTTCACGCCAAGCCGAAGTCGGCGTAAGCGGCTCGCCGTTCTCATCAACCATATGTTGAACCATAGAAGAAGCTTCTTGTTGTTGTTCCTTTTGCATATGATAATTTCTCCTCCAATGAACATGCGCCAGCTCAGCTTCTAACCCGCGCGCAAATTCCTCGGCTGAAGCCAAGCCGCTAGCCGTGGACTGCAACACTAAAGCTCGAGCTGAATTAAGTAAATGATAAGCGCTACTAAAATCACAATGCTCCACGAGCCGTCTAGACTCAGCTACGGCTCGAGTGTAGATAAAAAGATTTCGGAGCCGTTCAATTCTCGGTTCCGAAGATCTTACAGCGTGGGGCCGAGGAACTAGTAGGGCCCGCTCACGTCCATACATAACTTCTTGAGTCACTGGATCTTTATAACTGCAACGAACAGACATCACATGGTGGGACCCAATAGCTGACATGGGTACTTTCAATTCTATCAAAATTTCTCTTTCTTCTTCAGCGTATAAATCCCCAAGCCGAGCCGAGTCAGGACTCATTAAACTCGGTCGACCGTTACAAGAATAAACCGCCATTATCTCAGCCGGAGCCGACCCGGAAGAGAATCCGAGTTGAACCCGTAAATCTTGAACAACAACACTCAATAACCCACCAACACATTTCGCAAAAGCATCTTGATCTGAGTCTTGGGGTCTAAACCCGAACCCGGAATTGTGAACCGGGATCTCAATATGGGCAAACCGGGTCGACGATACATTAGAGCTTCCCCGCCGTTGATTTGACGCTGAAGGATCATCTTGACCGTCGGATAATAATATAATGCTACAAACCGGATTTTTTTCCCTGCGATCTTCTAGAACTTTTCCAGCCTTTTTCAATGCTTCTCCAACAGAAGTTCCTTGTCCACAAAAAAGATGATCAACGATTTTTCGAGCAGATTTCTGACCTTGAGATGTCATTCGACGAAGAGGCATTAATCTTTGAGGAGTTGAAGAAAATGCAACAATGGAGAGACGATCAGATGAACTTAAGGAAGAAATCACAAGCCTCATAGCTCGCTTAAGCATTTGAAGCTTAGGACCAATCATACTTCCACTTATATCAAGAACCGTCACCAGATCAATCGGCGCACGATTCGTCGGAGATAAAATCTCCGCCGTAGTAGGCGGCGCTTTGACTCGTAACGCCACCGCATACGTCTCATGAGATCGACTACCGGAAACAACCGCGGCTTCAGGTAGTAATTTCACTTCCACGCTTCTCTCTGATTTCTTATCAATGGAGTTATACGGATCGATTGACTTAACTTTGGTAGGTTTCTTAGGATTAACAAAAAATCCTTGAAATTCTTCAGAATCTTCCGTTTCTTCAGCTTCCGGGATGGGATTAAACCTCGGCGATAAAAGCGGTTCATCATCATTATAGTTCTTCTCTTTAGATTTCTTATGCGCTTGGATGATCCGTTTATCTTCAAAAAGAATACGAGCACTACCGGTAGGTGTAGCTGGTGCACTGACAGCTATGGCGGCGGATTTTGTGGCGGTACTTGTGGTTGTGATTGTTTTCTTATCAATGATTTCATCAGATGCAGATGGGTTGTTATTTTTATGGAAAGAGAGAAGAGGAACATCTTTCCATGTGATATTACAGACTGGACAGATCAAATTGCCTTGTTTTCTGACATGGGATGATATACATGGGAAATGAAATGTGTGTGAGCATTCTGCTGTGAATATTGCCATTCCTTGACCTGTTTTTACACTTTGCATACATATTCCACATCCATTCTGCATTCCATTTCACTCAAAATTATTAGTTCATAGACTATTATCATTTCATTCATTTTTTTAAAAATAATCATTATAACTTTTTCATTTCAAATTATTTTTTTGTCACAGATAATATATTATAAATTTAACTCAACAAATAATTTAAATTAATGGTTAAGCCCTAGATAGCGTGTTCAAATAGAGTGACCTAAAATTTATCCAATCTTATAACCAAATTTGATTTGATCAAACTTAAAACATGGTTTACAATTATGTAAAATGCAACGTCAACTCAAAACCCAATTTCAAACGACTCAAAATCACCTCGGTAATCCAATAAACATCTCTGACCGCAACATATATTATATACTCTAACATTACATTTAAGAGATTTAAAATTAGAAAAAAAATATAAATATATTGATTAGTAGTGTAAAAAAAAAAGAAAATATTGTTGTATAAGAAAATTATTTGAATTGTTTTTAAATCAAGTTATAGCAATTAAAATGAGTAAGAGGGAGAAAATAATACTACCTTAGTAAGACGAAGTGTATTCTTTAAAATGGCAAAAGGAGAACGAGGAGAAGTTGGGTTAGAACCCAACTTACATTGAAGTTTCGGGCTCGGGTTTGTGTTCGGGTTAGAGCTGGAGCTGTTGTCTGAATCTGAGGTGGTTCGAACACGTAAACGTGGGGTAGAAGGGTTACTAATGCTAGAAAATAAGCTTAATTTAGAGGAATGTTTAGGTGTAGGAGTGGGAATTGGGTGTACATCAACCGTTTGTGGTGATTGGTGGTGGTGGTTATGGTGGCGGTGCGTAGGTCTTTCTTTTTCCCTCTCTTTTGGGATGGTAGAACAGAAGGCTTTTCTCCATCCAGTTCCCATATTGTTTGGTTATGTGGAGAATTAAGTTTAAAGGGAAAGTGAGGGGAAAATTTAGGGTATGATGAAGATTTATAGAGTAAAGAAAGTGAAAATGGATCTGATGATGCCAACATAGAAGACAAAAGAGAAGGATGAAATCATGGGATGAATATAAGTTTGTATTTTTCAACTAAAAAAGGAGGAGGATTGGAAGATAAAAAGAAAAGGAAAGGACTTAATTCAATGACTTGAAGTAGAGAGTGAGCCCCCTTTGCTTTCCTTCTCTTTCTTTCTTCTCCTTTTCTCTCCTTTTATTATTGTTGTAATTGAGGTATCTACAAACTTTTTCCCATTATTAAATTTACCCTTGGTCTTGGACGAGACAACTTTATAATAAGATCGTTAAGTTGGGTGGTTCAATTTGCGCGTGTAATAATTTGAGTATTTTTTGTGTTAAATTTATTTATTTTCTTTCTCAATTAGCGTCATGTGTTATTTCATTGAAAATCAATAAAAAAAATTGATTAAAAAAATAATAATAAAAAAAAATTGGTGTTTTATTTAGATGGAAAGAGAAAAAATGTTTATGAATGAGATTAGAGAAAAAGTAAAATTGTTGTCAAAAAGAAAAAAAAAACGCAAATTTAGTGCGACAAATTAAAGTAGAAAGTGGTACTAATTGAAATTTGATAGGGATTGAGAGTTTTAAGAAAGTAAAAGTCTTGTATAAACTTGATCCACTTTATTTTATAATAAACCAACCAAATAATAACAAGTATTTTTGGATGATTATATGTGATTATACTTGTCAAGTAAAAATACTTTCTATTTAAAGACCTTTAAAGTTAGTACATAATAAGATAGTGTCGACAAAGTTCATACAAAATTTTCTCCGATAAAAATGGTTAGATGAGATAACAAAGTTAAATATATTAGTTAGTGTAAATTAAAAAAATATTGTGAATCATAGTCAATTAGGAAGACTAAAAAGAAAATCATTGAAAATTGTAAGGGTCTCATGAAGTATTTAGCGAGATATTTATAAGTCAAAAATAAAAATTGTGTAGTAAGCTTAATGGTAGAGAGAAAATTGTTAAATGAGCAGAGTTTTATTTAATTACTATTTTAATTAACTTTAAATATGATCTAAACAAGTTTTAAAATAATATTTATAAGAAAATAAAGGGACCAATAAAAATAGTAGACTCATGTGCAATATTAAATATTTTTTAATTAAGAAAATGAGGAAACCACTTAAAAAACATATGTATTAAAATAAAAATAGAACAATAAAGATAAACTGTCCAAATAAGAAAAAAAAACAATTAAAAAAGAATTTAAAAGAGTAAAAAAAATAACAAAAATACATAGGGAATAGGTAATCTCAAGGTAAAAAGGGGCAAGTACAGTATGGAAGTATTGGGTAAATTAAACTTTTCTTTGCTTAAAATGGTCAACGGTAACTTCTCTCTCAAGTCTCAAGTCAGGATGTAGTCTGTACACCCACGTCTCTAAGACTCTTAACAGTGTAAAGTGTAAACCATTGCCTTTTTATTTCCCCCATTCTTCTTCAATCTTTCTGTTTTTCAGATTTGCTTGATTCTTTTCCTTTTCTGTTTTTTTTTTTTCAAAATTTTCATGAAATATTTTATTTTTAATTTTTAAATATTTTGGAATTTCAATACATCTTAATTTACGTTAAGAAATCACAAATCTTTTTTAATAATTTTTTTTAGTTTCATTATATTTGATAGATAGATTGATGATCAAATTTGGGTTTTAAGCTTTTAGCCTTATGCTTATGCTTCTCTATTTTCATTAGTTTAGCATTATAATTAAGAGTGATACGTCTAATAGATTGTGGATTAAGTTCAATATGACTTTGTTTAATGTTTAGGAGTGAATATTAATTTATTTCAAGTACGTGGGTTGAGTATTATTTTAAAAAAATTAGACTCAAGTCGAATTGTTCTTTATTATACTACAAGACGACTCTTGATGCAGAAATATTGGAAATAAAAAATAATATTTAAATCTGTGAATTATGATTGAAACTGAGCTATTGGCTCATTATTAAGGATATGTGGGATAGAATCGAGTTGGATTTAATTTTATTAATTAGGTATGGAGAAAGACCAAGTTAGTTTGAAATGGATTGTGCCGGGTCATCTTTGACTTATGTTTGAATTTAAAGTTTGAACTGCATTGAATCTTCATTTAAGGGTCGGTATAATTTGAATACATTACACTCATATTCGATTGCTTTTTTTTATTAGACTAGTTTAGAAACTAACATCCATTGAGTCTCAAAAATTAAAATTCAGACCCTAGATCTAAAATAAGTTATTGATTAAGTCGAATTTTGTTTATATAAGGTCAGAAGTCAATGACACAAACATAGGTCTGTTCCTATAGTACTTTTTGAGTTTCATTATACCGATACTTTCATACTTATTACATTTGTTTTTTTACGCAATTTAGTTTGTTATTTTAAGTACATCTAAAAATCATAAAAAGTTAATATTACGAAAGTATGCAATTAAACAATTTAAACAAGATTCTACTTGACTATATTTTTCTTACACGTTAGTCGCAATATATAAATAAGTTTAAAAGATTAATATCAATCAACATAACGTAGAAAGTATTACAGAACACATAAATTATTAATTAAATTGATATGAATTTAAATTTATAAATTGGATGATGAGATTAATAAGTTGAAGTTAAGAAGAGTAAAATTATTGTTTGATGATGAAGATGATAAGACATTAGTTATATGTTCCCAACAAAAAAAGGTACCTAAGGTTAGGTGCATGCCCAGGCCCCAGTACACGAGTGATCACAGCCGTTGATTGGGATGACAACTGCAATGTCAGTTCACATCACTGCAGATTGCAAGATAGTAGTGTGTATAAGTCAGTTACAAATTATAGGGAAGAACCAATTTTTTAACCAAATTATAGTGTCAACTAAGCTAAATCTTTTTTAAGTTGCCCTAAACTACTCTTACTCATCACTACTTAAACTAACACAAAAATGACTAAGCTTTCCTAAATACTCTATCTTTACTATATGTGGCTATACGTCCGTCACATTACAGGTTTTAAGCATGTTTAATATATTTATCAGTATACGGTCTAAGAATATCAGTGTTCTTAATATCAAATTAAGTGTTTAAAGATATAAAATTGTTAGAAAAATATTATTAATTTTAAAATTGCATATGATCTTCAAAGAATTTATCAAACTATATTCTGTTTTTATCAATTGTAAGTATTTCGGAATGGAGGTATTACTTGTAGCGGTAACATTGCAAATTCTTGATAAAAATTTCACAAATTAGAAAAAGTTTTTAGAATAAAAAAAAAATTCATATATATCTTTTATTTTCTTGAGTTTGCACCTTAAAATTTAAATGTATAAGAATTTTTTTATGTTTTAAGGTGCAAATTCAAAGATATAGAAAGCGTAATACTTATGAGTAGTATTACCTCATAATTTTTGTTAATTTTAATAAGTTTTATAATTAAAAATTGATGGAGAAAATATTAAAAGTTAAAGAGTAAATATTGAGGTGTAAATAGTAAAAAGGAGTATTAGTTGTGTTCCCCCTAAAAAGGGTTATTGTAAGAACTGTGGTAGTGTCAGATAGTAAATGAATGTAAAAAAGTGTGAATAACTCTAAGAAAGAGCTAAAAAGACTGCAAGCCCATCTTCATAGGCTGACTACATTTTTAATGATAAACACGAGAACGGAAATGCAGATACTGTTACTCCTACTGCTTCTCCTAAATCTACTTTGATTTGATTTGGTTGTCAGTATTTAATGGTAGAAATAATAATGAAAAATTAACATAATATATCACAATAGTAATAGAAAATTAATATAATTTTGGTTAAAATATCGCTTGACAACGTTAGTGGTCATTTTTATCCTCCCTCAACATTTTCATTTTCTTCACAAAATTCATTACAATGCGTTACTATTTGAATTTATGATTAATGTTTCATTACCATGGGTATGACGACATAATACATATCATGAAAATTTATTTTAAAATCGTTTCTAACTATTGTTTAATATCGATTATCAAACAGGCGTTGTCCTATGCATTTTTCAAGTATTGCTTATTGACTTTAAATACCTAAAACAACCTGTTGAAAATAACGTGCATAATGTTCAAGGTTAAGTATTCGTATACTTAGAATTATATAAAGTTAAATACTTATTGGTGGGTATTTTGGGCAATAGGCAATATTTGAGAGTATTATTTACAAATTTTTCTAATAAATATAGTATTTCATATAAGGGATAATAAGAGAAATGTGAGAATGAGATAAAAAATGAGATTACGTAAATGGTTCACATTTAGAATCCAAGAAAGAATGTGGATCATGACTTAAAATACATTGAGCCAAATTTAATGGAACTAAAAAAAAGTAGAACAAATTTTATGGCATTGAAGAAATAGTTAATTACTTAATTGGTTTGAAAATCAAAAGCTCGACTTAATCTATAGCAGATCATGTCAATCCGATTTCAATCCACTCAATTCGTATAGAGTTTTTAGTTTCGATTTTAGGATTTTTAACATTGATAACATCTTATTTTTAGATCTCAGTTTTCAACTTTTAGTTTATGATTCAAAATTTTTAATTACTATAAAAAAAATATTAAATGAACTAATTTAAGTTATACTGATTGACTTAACTCAAAATTAACCTAAAGTCAACCTAATAAGTAACCCAAAATTATGCAACTACTTATGATTTTTTGAAACGTTAAAATTTTGAACATTTTAAAAATTCGCTACCTATATTACCGAAAAAAATACTTAAATTGTCACTATATTATACACTGACTTCTTTATTAAATATATTTTTATATTATTAAACCATTAGCAATTATTTATAGTGCTACGCTAAATTCTCCCACTATTTAAATTGCAAGGACAAATTAATGATCAATCAATTTCTTTTTTTAAAAAAAAAAAAAATTATAAAATAAATTGAAAGAAGAGAAAAACTTAATGACAATTAAACTCAAAACACTGAGACAAGAAGCGATTATCTTATGAATTTGTTATGATAATTAGCCAACAAGCATGAAGATCTGTTGCTCTAAATAGTAGTAGCAAACTTGTAATTGAGGTTAGTTATTGAAAGAATCTGTGAATTAATTAGCCAAATTCAAGAGTCTTAGATCAAACCAAATCATACAAGGCAATAAAGTAGGGGCAATGCAAGAAAATTGTGTAGTTTAAGATAAATTGTACCTTCCCAAAAAAAGAGAGATTCTCTCTTTGTTTCAGAACTTATAACCAAAGATGGGGCATGCACTTAATTGAATTCACACATCACACCAAGATTAAGACCATTTTTTAAGTGAAATTTTTTTTCATTATTCTTAGGCTTATTAAGTTATTAGCTTTGTTTTTCTCAAAATAATAATAATAATAATAATAATAATAATAATAATAATAATCATTAAAATCTTTAAATATCTCTAGTTTCCACTAACAGTTGACTTAATAGTTAAAAATTCAATGTTACTAAATGATCAAATAAACCAACTAAATTAGTAAATAACCAACAATCAACAATCAAATACCTTAACTGAAAATCAAAACAAACCACACTCATAAAATCTATATTATTATTTTATTATTTTAGAATTGTTTGTTGATTATTTTCAAGAAAAAAAAAATCAAATAAATCGACTAAAGATTTGGATACAAAGAGAAAAAACTGAATCTGTCAATTAATTTAGAAAAGAGAAAAGACTTACTATAAACATCAATATCCCATCTTAGATCTTACTCAAATATCTTCGGTTTTTTGTCTTGTCAAATAATTTTGCTAAATTGATATTCCCTCTATCATTTAGGTTTTGGTGGAATGATAAAATTTGAGTTAAGTCAATAAAAAGAATAAGAGGAGCAGAAAATGTGATTTCCGGAGAATGAACGAAATGTGTAGATAATATGAACAATTAATTTAAATGTATTGATAAAAATTAAAGAAAGAATATGAGTCATGAATATAATAAAAGCCTATAAAACAGATACAAAAGACAAATATAGCAAATTTCATAAAAGAAATGAGTAATTATATCTTTCTCAACCCTTTATTTAATTTACAGTCCCATTAAAACAAGACTTAATTTTTACTTTTGTTAATTATTAGTATGGGCTTTTAGGGTCTATGTCAACCAAGTTCTTGAACTTTGGCAAATTGTTCTTTGCAATGCCACACTATCCTTCTCCTTTACCCTCCTTTACCTTTATTTTCTCTCAAAATCTTCTTATCATAATTAGCATTGAAATATGATCATCAATCTTCACCTAATCATTATTAAATTCATTAAGCATCCTTTCCAAAGCTACTTTTTGTATGAATGCTTATTGCTTGCTACATCATACATGTTGTATCTCCTCTATTTTATACTGTTGATTTTATATTGTTGGTTATATATAATTCATTTAACGAGAAATTTTTAATTTGATTTTTTATGGATATAAAAAAGTTAATATGTATTCATGTGAGATCATATTAAATTCGTTTCAATGTATATAACTTAATATATATTTTCGATACTATTTATAAAATGTATCTATCGATATATACATATTAAAACATGAATTATACTTGAAAATGTGCAAAAAAATCAACAGTAAGTTGTAACCAACATCGTAAAACGAAATAATAATATTTAGAAATTAGTCATGTTGCGATCTTGAATATAGGCTTTCTCATAAAGTTAGGTTTAGTTCCACAAGAAAAGGTGAGGATTAGGTTTGATTAAGTTAATAATAATAATCAACCTTTAATTAGGGATTAGGGATAATCTAGTAAGACGTGCCGTATTAGAAGAGAAAAAATTAAGTGAAGATGCTCATAAGTTAGATCATAGATGCTAATACATTGTCAAAAAGCATCTCAAATGATTGAACTTAAGCTACATTGGATTTGGTAATTAAATACTTAATTGTGTCATTAGTAGGAGTAGTTACTATGTCTTTGAACAACGTAAAGTAAAGGACTTTTTGAATGACTACTAACTAAATATTCAAACTTGACTATTCCGTATTTTTCACAATGTTGATTACGTTTTTTATTTTTGGTATTTTTCTTTATTTATTACATTTAATAGATGATTGTAAAACTATTAAAAAAAAAATTTAATTATTGCTTATTCAAATAATAAAGTTAAACATTATTAAACCTCATTCCAAAGTTTAACTCTAGTTTCTAATTTTAATTATTAAATATAAAGTTCTTTCAAGAAATAAATTATCAAATATGAATTAAAATGTCTCATAATTACTTTTACTAATTATGCAAGGTATGAATGTAACCAACGTTGTACACAATGGGAGTATAATGATCTAACTAATAGCCTTTTAGAGTCTTGACTCTTGCATCGACTCATACAATATTAATGTTGGATTATATTATGTGCCATTTAAGAGTTATCTTTAACACCCAATAATAAGACTACAAGCATAGCTGAATATTTCAATTTAAATAAAGGATGGTTAAGATTTGAACTTATAACCTCTTGTCATGCTGATTTTTTATACTCCCTTCGAACTAATTTAGTTGTCCCATTTGCTTGGGCACGGTTATTAAGGATGGTGTGGGGTCCATTAGAAAGGGTAAATAGTGAAGGCTAAGTAGTGAAGGGTAGTTGGGTAAGTAAGGTATATGGGGTATATTCGTAATTACGTGTGTGAACTAAGGATATTTAGGTAAAAAAAGATTGACAAAAATAGAAATAGGACAACTAAAAAGACTTTGCCAACTAAGGAAATGAGACAACTAAATTGATTCGGAGGGAGTATTATATTAAAAAATCAATTTAACCAATTAAAAGCTTAAATTAATAATTAAAACCACGACAAATATTATATACTCTAACGGTTAAAACATTATTATATATCACATAACTGTAGCTATACCAAATAAAAATTTGCACTATCGAGAATCGACTAGCAATAGTGATTCCTTCTTTTAACCTTAGGCTAGCACGTAGCTTATAAAAATAATATGCCATTTTGGATATTGATTAGTGATTACCCCCTAACTTCCGATGGTGGTTACAATTCAAGCAAAGAATATAATATGTTGGTATACATGAGGTTTGAACCAACGAGTAGGTTTGATAGTTGTATTTATATCAAAATCTTTTACTACTCGTTATCTTAATATATTTGAGCATATATTATATATTTCTATTATTTTATAATTTACAATAAAAACTCTTTATCTTTGAAATTTTATATAGTCGAGAGTGCTGTACACGCTTATAACCTTTCGTATATGCCTCTTTTACAATATCATGTGTTTTTTATTCTACGAAACACAACTAATGATATTAAAGATTAAAAGAATTCATTTTATAGTATAAAAAGAAGAGTTGCAACAACTAATAAAAAATAAAAGATTTATATTTTTGTTACCTATTTACTTATCAACGAATTTGGTCAAAAAGTTTTAAAGCTCGTTCATAAAGTATAAGGGTAAATTTGAACACAATTGTATAGCTCGGTAAAAAAAAAAAAAGAGCTACACTTGAACACCTTTCATTCAAATAGATAAAGGATGTGAAAATATGTTTTTTGTAAGTCTTTGTTTATATCAATAACACTTAGTTTTAAATTGTTAAACTTCATGATACAAGTTTACAACATAGTAGAACATTCCTTACTATAAAAGGTATGAATTATTGAAATGGATTTGGGTCCATATCTCAAATATAAATTACAAAAATAACAAACCCAATAGATTTTGATATACATATAATTGAAAAGCAAAGTATTGAAATGTGATATTATAGATTTAAGATTGAACGAGTCAACATGCATGAGAAAGAGCATATGATATAAAGTAGTTTGATACATCCAATATTCCGTGTGGACCATTTGAGACATAGTCTTAAGCCTTAGCATATGATATGCCATGTTCAATTATGTCCATGTGGAATCACTCAAAGTCAAGAGTCATTCATCATTTTAGATGTGAGTTTGATTAATTATAACATTAATTATAATTAAGAAAAAATATTTGTAACTTTAAATATTATGGATATGTTTGGCAAAAGGTTATTAGTCTAAAGAACTTGTTGGCTGATTTGTCCAGTTAAAGCTTAAAAATATTTGACGTATTAACTAATAAGGTACTTGTCGTGGAGATATTTTGCAAAATTATTCTTGATAGTTGATTATTTGTTAGAGGAAAATTAATCAAAGTCACAAACCAATGAAAAACTATTTATAGTATCTTTTTGGTTTTTGCTTGTAAGACAACATTTCAACTGTCTTAAAAATTACTTTTTAAATATTTTTTTGCTGTTTAATCAAACAAAAGCCAAATAATAATTATGTAAATAAAATCAAAGGTTAATTATTTCAATTAATGTGATATAGCGATAAAATTTCGATATAACATCAAATTTAAACTATACAATTAATATTCATAGATACATATTTACATAGTACTATACTATACTATATATTAGCCCTTAAATTAATTGGGTTCAACTTTTGTTATCCCATCCGTTTTCTGAAATTTTTAGTTTTATTATATTTGGGTGATTAGTCTTCCCACCTCACTTTTGTCCCTATAAGTCATACATTATTATTATTATTATTATTATTATTATTATTATATATACTATGTTGCCTTTAGATAACGATATTGATATGAAATCTTTACATTGTATACGTTCATTTTTAGATCCAATCAAAATATAGGTGCATAACACATGGAGTAGTTCATTAACATTTATTCAATTTTATCCTATAAAAGTTTATTAAAGTATTCATGTTGCTAAAAGTCATAGAATCAGATCGTGATCCTGTTTTAGTGGAGGATTTCGGTTAAGATTTTGGGTTCGATTTTTATATAGGGGCATTTGAAAAATTAATTTATTGATCAATTTTAGCTTATTTTGATATAAATAGAAGATTGGATGATCAAACCAGTTAATACTAGTGTTTGGGGAATTAATTGGTTGAAACAGCTTATTGATACGAATATGCTGTTTTTGAACAAGCTGCTTATAGCAGCGGGTTCAAAATCAGCTGGTCAAACCAGTTAATAAAATCTTATGGTCAAATCATCTACTATAATCAGCTATCAGCTATCAGTCATTTGCCAAACACCCTCATATTTAATTAGAGATGATCATAGGCTGGATTTGGATCGGGTCCTACCAGATCCAAACCTATTTGTATTATTTTTAGGTGGACCCATACCTATGCCCATCGGGTATGGTGAATCTAGGGTCCTACACTTGTCGTAAATGGGTTTTAGTTTAATTGTTTATACTTAAATGTTTTTACATTTAAAAAATGTATTACTATAAAAATGGATCTAGGTTGTATAAAAGTCTTAAATAATTAAGTCCTAATAAATATACAAATAGGTTTCAAACGAATTAAAAATTAATTTGACTTTTTAAGGTTGTATAATAGGTCGATCTAGAGCGAATCTATTGGTTTTGGAATGGGTTTACAAGATATGAGTTTTAAATGGGTCTAAAGCAAGAGATAAGGTCAGGATCAGATATGGGTCTTAAGTCCCTAGACTCAGATCCAAACTCAAACCTATTTATTTTTAAATCTAATTTCAAATCTGTCGAATCTCAAAAAATTAGATATAAACTCTAAAATTAGAGGCTAATTTATACAGGTAACTATTCTTACATATACTTCAATAAAAAAAAGTGGCAATCATATAAAAACAAAAATTGATGCAGCTTTAATCACATATACAATTTTAAGGACTTGTTTTCTTCACTTATGGAGTAATGCATAACAAAATTGAACTACATTAGATTACATTTACTTTTATTATTTATTACTTCTAGTATCGAATAAGAGTGCTTGATTTAAGTATATACTCCATTAAAATGAAAACTGAAAGAAATTCAAGTCTTTATTTTTTAGTTATGCAATTTGTTTAAATTTTAGAAATTGGGATGGTTTATTTATGTTTGGTTACTCATTTGTTTATGTTTTTTTTGATTTCAAATCAAAAAAATTTGAGTAAAATTATATACAATTTTCTATGGTTTTGGTTGAGAAGCTAACCATTATATTTTCAATTGAGTTTCAAATTAACTCAAACTTAATATAATTTTTTGATTATAGGGTAGGTTGAGATTTGATGATGGATAGATAAGAAATAAATCTAAGGAAAAGAGGTACTTGCTTAATCTGAGATAAAGCCTGATTTTAAAACCTAATGCAATTTTTGTTAGACTAACTTTGGTTCAATATCAAATCACTATGATTAGTTTGGAATACTCGTGTTAATTTTGTGATTTATGAAAATTTCAACCACCATAAAAACATTATGTTACGTGTTGATCATACCATTGTAAAATTGGATATTAGGGGTGAAGTTGAACACATTTCTCTGGCTCTTTCTGGAGGGATTACGGGTATAGATTGTCCATTATCTTTCCCCACTTGAAGCCTATTTTCGAGTGAGTAACTAGATAATAACTATGACATTACAATGTGAATTACTCTCTGTCCCTTTAAGTTTGTAATTAATAGTATTATTTTTCCTCACAATTTGTTACCTGCTCGGCAGCTAGTAGGGACAGAGGAGTAATAATGATCTACTGGTATAAAAATGGTGTGGAGCCAATATCATTGTTTTAAGTTTTTGGACCCATATTCAGGGGCCAGGACTACACCTATCGCTAATGTCACCTTACTACAAGTGAACAAATACATACAATTTCTATGAATGGCATAGAGTGAACGTTGTGTACTACTTACTTGGTTTGGTGGCATGTCTTCTCCTTTTATGAGACAAAATTTTGCATTTAATATAAACCATTCAAATTTAAAGTAATTGTTTGATAAATGATTTTTTTCTCAAATTTTGCGTTGATTATCAGGTTATTGAGTGACAGTTTTAATATTTATTCTGTAAATGACTTTTAAACTATTGAAAAACTTTACTTTTACCCGAAAACAAAAAAGTTTCTCTAGGTAGCTTTTCTTTTAAATTTTGTTTTTTGTACATAAGTGAAGTTAGGGGTTGACGCCTGTCGGGATTGGCCACAGTCCCCCTCAAGTTTTTAAATGTTTCCTTATATGATAAAAGTACAAGAAACTTTTGCGAACTTTAAACCTTCAAATGATTATAATATGGTCTTTTGACCCATCATTTTAAGTTTTGGCTTCTCAACTACTTTTTGACTCACTTTTTCTTTAATCACATAACCAACAATAAATTTTATGAAATATTTACCTAACAACTTGCTTATATAGATAATTTAACTGCTAAAAAAACTAATCTTACCTGTTAGCCAAATAGGTCAATTGAAGCAACCAATTACCTATTACCAAACACCCATATGATATGCAATATGGCAATATCTACTCTTAGTAAGGGAGACTTAGATAGATAGGCTCTACTTTGGGTATTATTTCCTCTATTTATATTTAATTGTTAAATATGATAATATATTATAATTATTAATACTACTTTCAAAAGTATTTTGATGAAAAAATACAAAATATAATATGAAGCATATGACAAGCCACTAAACAACATTTTCCATCCAAAGTCCAAACCCCACATAATAATAAACATAAGTTAACTTGTAGTTGGCCGAAGCAGAAATTATTTGACACCAAAATCATTATGTTTACTGAAATTGGCCCAAGAAAAAGATTTATTTGTTCAATTGGGGTATAAATGGCTATTTTCTGAAGAATTTTCCTATCAATACGGAGTCTGTTGGTGATAACTCACAATACGTGGCATGTGCCTTACTCATCGTGTTATTGACTAATTTGATCAGCTTATTTATTAGCCGTTAAGCTAGTTGTTTGAATCAGCCAATAAAAAATATACATGTTTGATTAAAAAATATTTATTAACTAAAGTTTATTAAAAAAAATAAGTCAAAAGCTAAAGATAATATGATTTATATCTTCATATTCTTACTTCAAAGTTGTCCTAAATTATTAGGAGTTTCTGTTTCTTTTCTAGGCTTCAAATTTGTCTGAACCTAATTAGATTTAGATTTGGTGTTGTGTTTTCTTGTTAGGGTTTCCAAGAAGGGTAAAACCTGATGTGTGTATTTTATATATTATTTTCTACCATGCCCCCATTGTATTTTCATAGCATTTCTCGCGTATTTTGCTCAATTTTCTATTGGTTTTTATGCTTGGTTGGAGTGTTTGTTTCTTATCTATTTTGTAGGTACAAAGCTCTAATTATACTAGGAATCGACTCTTGGAGCGAGATTTGCAAGTTGGAAGGTCATAAGCTACTCAAAGGTCATTTTTGTGCTGACCAGGTCTCATACCCGGGTGGGTTTCCTCATACCCGGCCGGGTGAGCCTCTCATACCCGGGTGGGTTTTCACATACCCGACCGGGTTTGCACTTGATACTTAGAAGAATTTGAAGACGCTATTTGGAAGAGAAAGTTGCCACACGCACCCGGCCGGGTTTCCACATACCCGTCCGGGTGAGCCTCTCATACCCGGGCGGGTTTCCACATACCCGGCCGAGTGAGCCTCTCATACCCGGGCGGGTTTCCACATACCCGGCCGGGTGAGACTCTCATACCCGGGCGGGTCTCCACATACCCGGCCAGGCTTCCATTGAAGATTAAAATGCTTTGCTGCGTACCCGGCCGAGTTTCCACATACTCGGCCGGGTCAAGCAGTTATTTCTTTTTGTAACTTCCCATATCCTCCGATCTCTTTTAAGGGGATATAAATAGCTTTGGAGAGGAATTTTTGAAAGAGTTTTTCCTCTGTTTTTTAGGGTTCGGTATTGAAAAGATTTAACACATTACTTGTCATGGGTGATTGTTAATCAACACTTGAACATTGTAATTTTAATTATATTGAAGGTATTAGTTTCAATTCTAATTTCTTGTTCTTGTTTATCGTTGTTATCTTTGAATGTTTGTTTCCACATTTAATTTGAATTTGATTTTCTCCATGGATTTCATTGTTGAATCTCTTGTTAGTTTTAATATGCTTAGTGAGTAGTTTTATTTCTAGGGCTTGGTGAAACTATGCAAAAGGTCATGATTCTTGTTTGATTTTAGGATTTAAATTTGGTTTGTCTAGGCGATTCAATTGATGGGTTTTATATTGATTGCATGTTTGGCCAATTTGCAAGTTTTATTCGCTCAATTCTATAAGCGAGAGTTGCGAGTTTGAGTGAACGATTTCCTTCTTTGAACAATTAAGCTTTAATCGCGATAGCTTGTTTTATTGTTTGATTGTCGAATTTGTTTGCGAGAGCAACATTTTCCTTCGCCTATATTCATTCCTATCCCAATTATTGTTCAAGAATCATGATCGATGCATAGTGAATCCTTTTAGCCCTAGGTTTTTAATTATTGAATTTTATTCATCTCTTGTTTTTGCGTTCTACTTAGATAAACAAAAATCCAACATTTGATCGTTAGCAATAGTGAACTTGGTTCAAATTGTGACTTTATTTGTCCTTCCACAGTGGTTCGACCCTACTTTCACAACTATACTAGTTAGGTGAATTAGGAATTATTTTTGGTAGTAAAACGACCTATCAAAAATTGGCGCCGTTGCCGGGGAGGGGCAACAGTTTTGCTTTTTGAATTTAGCATTTGCTTTTGCTAACCCACTCGAGGAACAACTGTTCTTCGAGCGTATTTACGTTTGTTCTAGTGTTTTTGTGCATGACCAGGAGTACCAACAAGCAACCTTTGCTTTTTGATCCTGAGGTTGAGGCAACTGCTCGTAGAACACACGCAAGTGCAAAGAAAAGGAGGGCGGAGGCTCGTAAACAAGCTCAACAAGCCTCTCAATCTCTTGACATGGCAGGTTAGGCTCCCGAGAGAACTCTTAGGCAGTCTACACAGCCCAAGGCTAGCAATGTTACCGCAGGGATTAGGATGCCGACTACTAATGCTGGAAACTTTGACATCAAATCCCATGTTATGAATATGATCACGGGAAATCAGTTCTATGGTCTTGACAATGAAGAACCCGTCGATCATCTGCAGAAATTCATTCAAGCATTTTCTCTACAAAAGATTACTGGGATGACTGACGACGAGCTCTACTTGTACCTCTTTCGTTTCTCTTTGGCAGGCAAGGCTCAACGTTGGTATAACTCTCTTCCCAACACCATTACTACTTGGGCGCACTTGTCTGATGCTTTTCTAGTGAAGTATTATCCCGGTTATAAGACTCATGACTACAGAGTTAAGCTCTATAGTTTCTCACAAGATGCGGGGGAGACTTCTCATGATGCGTGGGAGAGATTCAAAGATTACCAATATATGTGCCCTCATCACGGTATTGAGAAGGAATTTCTTATGCAATCTTTTTATAATGGTCTTGATAATGAGACTAAGAGGATGGTAGATGGTGCGGCTGGTGGCTCTTTCATGAACAAACAAACTTCTGAGGCTATTTCACTCTTGGATACTCTTGCTGAAAATCAATGGAATAGCTCATCTAGGCGCGGAGCTCAAGCACCAAGGAAGCAGAAGCATGAAGTTGAAACTTATTCCCTTCTATCATCACAAATCTCAGCTTTGAATGCGAAAATCGATGGGATGCGCATGAATGCTAGTACATCTATGCCCGTCAATGCTATGGCTACCTCTAGCCAAGGTGGAGTTGCTTGTGATTATTGCGGTATGCATGGTCATTCTCTAATGGAGTGTTCTGTTAATTCCAATGGAGCTATGGGAGTGCCAGAGCAAGTTAATGCTTTTCAAGCTCGTCCTCCTTTCAACAACAATAGCTACTATCCTGGAATTCGGAATCATCCTAACTTGTCATATCGCAGCAACAATGTGTTAAATCCTCAACAGCAACACTTTCCACCACAAGCACCAAAACAAAAATATGGGCAACATCAGCAATTTCAGTCCAATCAAGGACCACCCGGTTTCCAAAGGCCTCCTCAAGGCCATCAACAGCAGCAATTTCAGAACCAACAACTCCAATCCGAATTGGGGGAATTGAAAAACATGATGGCCCAAATGGCCAAACAGCTTGAGCAACTCGGTACTCACAATAAAATACTTAAAACTCAAGTCGCTCAATTAGCTGCATCTAGCTCCTCTAGACAAGCAGGAGCATTGCCCGGCCAACCCACTCAACCACATGGCAAGGAGACCGCCAATGCAATCACTACAAGGAGCGGGTTGAGTTATGATGAGCCACCCATGCCTCGCAATGAAGAGTCAAATTCGAAAGAAGTGGGCATTCCTGAAGTGGTTATTGATGAAGCACCTTCTGAGGCAGTGCACGAGAAAGAGAAAGCAAAAGAAGAGGCATTGCAAGTGCCTCCCATCACACTTCCTTTCCCCAACCGCCAATTGAAGAACAAACTTGACAAGCAGTTCGGTAAGTTCTTGGAGGTGGTTAAGAATTTGCAGGTAACAGTTCCTTTTACTGAATTAATCACACAAGTGCCTGCTTATGTTAAATTCATGAAGGACATATTGACTAGGAAAAGAGCTTTTAGTGAGGTGGAAACGGTTGCTTTTACTGAACAATGTAGTGCTTTGCTACAAAATAAATCCCCTCCAAAACTGAAAGATCCTGGTAGTTCCTCCATCCCCTGTCACATTGGGACACTGTTTATTGATAAAGCTTTATGTGATTTAGGAGCTAGTGTCAGTGTAATGCCTTCTTCTGTCTGTTCTAAACTGAAAATGGGAGATGTAAAAGTCACCAATATTACTTTACAAATGGCCGACCGTTCTGTTAAATATCCTTTGGGTATTTTAGAGGACGTCCCTGTTAGGGTAGGTAAGTTTTATATCCCTGTTGATTTTGTTGTTCTTGATATGGAGGAAGATCGACAAATTCCTATTATTTTAGGAAGACCTTTCCTTCATACGGCAGGAGCAGTTATTGATGTGAAAAATGGTAGACTTACACTTTCTGTGGGGGATGACAATGTAACTTTCAATTTGAGCAATGCTTTGAAAGGTCCCATGCTTGAGGAAAAATGCTATGCTATTGATGTAGTTGATGTGATTTGTCATGATAACTTGCCCCTAACTTTTATGAAAGATCCTTTGGAGGCCGTTCTTTGTCTTGAATCTTCTACAGGTGATGCTAGCATTTGGAAGACTGAAATTAATGCTATTGAACAAGCTCTTTGTAATGAAGAGCTTAGTCATAGCAAGAGCAAGAGAGTGCAGAGGTTAGTTCGGCCTATATGCAAAGTTGAGATGCTTGAAAGGATGAGGACGATGATGATGAGCAGCAGGATAATGACTTTGACCCCATGGGTTAGTGGGCTCTTGCCCCCCTCTCAAACTCTGTGGACAGTGCTTGATTTGGCTTGGGGAGGGAGTCTTGATTGTTGCTTTAGCTTACTCTCTTGTATATTTTCCACCGCTTTTAGTGTAGTTGTTTTGGTTGGAGTTGGTTGTTTCTCTCCTCTTGCAGGTTCTTTTGCAAGTCGCGCTTTGGATAACGTGATGAATTTTTGTGCTTCAGCTTGCATTATGAAGTTAATTGGTGAGATCTTCCCAAATCTTTTCATAATTTAGCTTTGAGTGTTTTTATTGCTTTCTTAGGATTGTTGCATGGTTTGTACCACTCATTAGGAGTGGGAGTTTACATGTGACCAAAAATATTGTATTGCTTTTTTAGTTGTAATGAATTTCTTTCTCCCTCGATGCCCCTCTGGATCTTTTTGACAAAGTATGTTTCCCTGTGCCCTATGGTTGAAATTTTTAACACTTATGATTGCTGAGACTGGTCATTGTAGACTTTTGGGTTCTTTTTCCGATTCCTTAGTATTGTTGAAACTTGTGTTTTTGAGCATTATTTTTTGGAACAAGGAAGAGTTTACCTTGTAAGGATTTGGACTTTGATTTCTATCTCACTATTTTCTTCTTGAGCGATTAGTTCCTGGTGTATCACTGATCTCCATTTTGGCTTGGTACTGGTCTTGTTAGCTATGTATTTGCATGATGAGCATGATAGAAGGCCCTCATTTGCTAGAAGCCGTGCAAAATTGTTTTCAAAGTCATGATTTGCCATTTGATCCTTTAATTTATTTGCCATTTGATCCTTTATTTTAAGCCCTACATTTTCTTTCATAACTAACCGCATTATAAACCTTTTGACCCTATTTGATCAACCCAAGTCTAGCTTGGGGGAGCAATTGGTTAGTTAGTGGGCGGTATATATTCTGTCATTTGGCTCACATTTACGTGCATAGGGTACTTAAGTTAGGTTGATTATTTCCTCATTGTTGGAGTGTGCTTATCTAGTTTGTCACATATCATCATCTTCTTCATTGTTCATATTCATTCAAAAAAAAAAAAAAAAAGCTTCAAAAAAAAAAAAAGAGAAAATAAAAAGAGGAGAAAAACCCTCTTGGTTTGTCATATGTTACCATCTTTTCATTGTTCATATTTATGTAGTTTCAATTCCAAAAAAAAAAAAAAAAGAAGAAGGAAAAATTTGTCTCACATCTTTTATTTCATTGTACATTTTCGCCTTTGCAAGTTGTAAATCTCTTATCGTTTGATGATGATATGACGGTGCTTTCCATTAGTTGGGTTGGTTCGGTAGTTATGAGTTGAAGTTATTTGGAGTTGTTTTAGCCTCATCTTTAGGCTACGTTACTTTTTAGATTATGCTCCCCCAAAATAGACTTTCAGCTCGCATATTTTCAAATTGAATCCTACCTTTGACCCAAACCCCATTACAAGCTTAATAAAGATCTTCTTGACAATCATGCAGTTATATGTGCTTCCTCGATTTAATATCTTGCCAAGATTTAAGAGTATGTGATGCATTTCGAGTCGACTTCTATAGGTCGAGTGATATTATTTCCCTTTTAAACACATGAGTGTTGTTCAGATGGGAGGGTGCCTTATTAGCATTTTAGGCTACAAAAATTCATTCATATGCACATCTTTTGCATATTTGTGGGCGGAGAGCGATCGAGTACATTTTATACTCGCCACAGATAGAGGAGTGTCACCCGTGAGAACTCTATCCTTGATTCCTCGTTATTCCTTAGTGATAAGGCTTGAATTCGCTTGTATGATATTTTACTCTTGGATTGGTATTGAACTATTTGAATGCGTTGATTGAGAGGATGTGATCACAAGTGTTTTGCGATGTTGCTTTTATAGGGTGAAGCATACTTTTATTCTTAGAACCTTGTCTTGTTTGCTTGAGGACAAGCAAAGGTTCGGCTCGGGGGAGTTTGATGTGTGTATTTTATATATTATTTTTTACCATGCCCCCATTGTATTTTCATAGCATTTCTCGCGTATTTTGCTCAATTTTCTATTGGTTTTTATGCTTGGTTGGAGTGTTTGTTTCTTATCTATTTTGTAGGTACAAAGCTCTAATTATACTAGGAATCGACTCTTGGAGCGAGATTTGCAAGTTGGAAGGTCATAAGCTACTCAAAGGTCATTTTTGTGCTGACCAGGTCTCATACCCGGGTGGGTTTCCTCATACCCGGCCGGGTGAGCCTCTCATACCCGGGTGGGTTTTCACATACCCGACCGGGTTTGCACTTGATACTTAGAAGAATTTGAAGACGCTATTTGGAAGAGAAAGTTGCCACACGCACCCGGCCGGGTTTCCACATACCCGTCCGGGTGAGCCTCTCATACCCGGGCGGGTTTCCACATACCCGGCCGAGTGAGCCTCTCATACCCGGGCGGGTTTCCACATACCCGGCCGGGTGAGACTCTCATACCCGGGCGGGTCTCCACATACCCGGCCAGGCTTCCATTGAAGATTAAAATGCTTTGCTGCGTACCCGGCCGAGTTTCCACATACCCGGCCGGGTCAAGCAGTTATTTCTTTTTGTAACTTCCCATATCCTCCGATCTCTTTTAAGGGGATATAAATAGCTTTGGAGAGGAATTTTTGAAAGAGTTTTTCCTCTGTTTTTTAGGGTTCGGTATTGAAAAGATTTAACACATTACTTGTCATGGGGGATTGTTAATCAACACTTGAACATTGTAATTTTAATTATATTGAAGGTATTAGTTTCAATTCTAATTTCTTGTTCTTGTTTATCGTTGTTATCTTTGAATGTTTGTTTCCACATTTAATTTGAATTTGATTTTCTCCATGGATTTCATTGTTGAATCTCTTGTTAGTTTTAATATGCTTAGTGAGTAGTTTTATTTCTAGGGCTTGGTGAAACTATGCAAAAGGTCATGATTCTTGTTTGATTTTAGGATTTAAATTTGGTTTGTCTAGGCGATTCAATTGATGGGTTTTATATTGATTGCATGTTTGGCCAATTTGCAAGTTTTATTCGCTCAATTCTATAAGCGAGAGTTGCGAGTTTGAGTGAACGATTTCCTTCTTTGAACAATTAAGCTTTAATCGCGATAGCTTGTTTTATTGTTTGATTGTCGAATTTGTTTGCGAGAGCAACATTTTCCTTCGCCTATATTCATTCCTATCCCAATTATTGTTCAAGAATCATGATCGATGCATAGTGAATCCTTTTAGCCCTAGGTTTTTAATTATTGAATTTTATTCATCTCTTGTTTTTGCGTTCTACTTAGATAAACAAAAATCCAATATTTGATCGTTAGCAATAGTGAACTTGGTTCAAATTGTGACTTTATTTGTCCTTCCACAGTGGTTCGACCCTACTTTCCCAACTATACTAGTTAGGTGAATTAGGAATTATTTTTGGTAGTAAAACGACCTATCAAAACCCCTCTTAATCTTATTATTATGTATTGTTTTCTCCTCAAATAAAAATCACGACAAATATCTGTGCGTGATCTCTATTATTTTCCGTCTATTGTTTTCTTGCATTTGTTTTGTCATAATAGGTGCCTATAGGTTAAAATTTTGTATGAATATAGACTATATTAAAATATTTTACACTTTTTCATTTAAAGAATATAATCAAGTGATTTAAGTAGGAAATAATAAATTATTAAGATTGGTCCACACTATTTTAGCGTGAACTAAATCCATGTAAAATTTATTTTTACCTATAGTAGTTTTTTAACTTTAACTTAAAAGTCAATTGTCAGTTTGTTTAAAAGCTATTTAGTAGACACTTTTTTTAAACTATTTTGACCGATCAAAATCCAAACATGCAAAAGTACATATTAATGTTAATATAGTACAACATTCACATATTCAATAAATAAAAATAGAAGTATAATATAATAATAAGGGAATACCTTAAAATTTTCATTATATTAGCAAAAAGTTAATGAAATATTGCTTGAGTTTCAAGTATTAAATATATAACATAAGATATTGGCAACCAAATAATTAAAAATTGAAAGTAAGATGGTATTGAATAAATGGGGGCTAGGGCACATGAAAGTTAGATAGAAGAATCCCTAACAACCATCAAATATAAAATAATGTTAATTCAACGTTAGTTATGAGTATTATACATGTTTAATAAGTATAGTCTATAGTATTATACATGGTCGGCACATTACCATGTGAATTGTGATGGGTAGTTCAGATTTTGTGCTTAATTATTCAAGATCCTCTTTATTCATGTACTTCTACCAATAAGTTACACCATTTGTTAATTAGATTAATTACGGTAACAATATCTTAGTTACATTATAGTTACGCTATATTTACAATTAAAAGTGACATTTTCTCGATATTTTACTATTTGTTAAGGGGTAATGAAGTATTCAGTAATTATATATCCGACTTGATATTGATTGAATTTGAAGGATTGTTGAAAGTGAATAATAAGAATTGTTAGTTAATCTGTATGGTTGTATTCTCTTTTCAAACACATTTCCTTTGTCTCAAAAAATTGTGATAATTAAATATTATAAGATTATTTGAATTGTCTGAATAATATTAAAAAAAAGTTAAAATGTATGGATGTGAACATAAGATTTGATTCTCCTATAAGGTGTACTTGAGTCCTTTTTTTTGTTGTGAAATTAACCTCATTGAGTACAAAGAAAGTAGTGTAGGCCTTCCCCTCTCAACCCTCTTAAAGCTAAATTTTTATATTTTTAGATATAATAATGTTACTTTTTCTATCCTAAAAAATTTACCTAAATTTTATTTTAGATTGTTCAATCAGATTTATCCTATTTTATAATTAAGCTACGGTTTATATTTTCCTTTAATTTTCATTCACATATTAAACTTATTTTTTCATCTTTATCAATATATTTCTCACATATTTACACTTATTTACCTTAGTTTCCACACCAATTACCTTTGAGGGATCAACGAAAGAAAAAGGTTGTAAAGTTCTTATGTAGAGTTGAACTATTTTTTATTAGTGTGCTTTAACCATCCCATAAAAAGGTTATGGCCATTATATCTTTCGAAAAGAAATTTTGTAAAAAAATATATTCTTTCAAACCAAGTACCCAACTAAAAATATATAGTGCCTTCAATCCTTTTTTACTCCATTTCTCAAATTTTCAAATTATTTGCGATATATTATTTAGTGACACAATCTCAAAATAAAAAATTTATATTTTTATAACATATATAATTTAGATAATTTAAATTATATATTAAAAGTGTCTCAGTAAAATCACAGGCATTTATGTTTTTTTGGGCAATGTGATTAGGCATAATCAAAGCCCAAAGGTGAGACTACGGGCTTCATGTAAGTCTCTTAATGTTGCTTTTTAGTGGACTTGGCATCCGGCACAATTGAGCTATGATCCAAGAGAAAATTAGGTGAATTTTAGTGGACTTGTACCTAGTAATGTTGGCTAACATCTATTTCTCTATCCATCTCAAGTTTCGGATGTATTTAGTTTTATACAAATTTTGTGAGAGACGGTCTCTTTGAGAGATCACGTTTAATTGAGCCAGTTTAATATATATTTTTTAAAAATACTATAAGTAGGCATTAAGAATGATATAAGTACACATCTAAGGTATGGAAAATAGGCATTAAGGATACGGTAAGTAAGCATTAAGGATAATATAAGTAGACATTAAAAAAAAGGGAAGTAAACATTAATCTTTAATGAGCTGCATTTGAGATACATCTTTCAAAAAAACGGTCTTTCAAGAGACTAGATGTTAGTTTAAATCAATTGGCTATTTTTGTGAAAAATCATTTCTTAATGAAACATGTCTCATGGTGAAATGTGACATGTATGTGACATGACTCATGGTGAGATGATATTATATAATACGATTGTAATGTTCTAAGTGGTTGATAAAAAACATGTTTATTTATAGAAACTATAAGTAAATTGGGTCCACAAAACGGAAAACGGGCAAATTCATGCATAACAGGTCCTCTATTGAGAGACCGTCTTTTGTAAAGACGGCTCTCAAGAGCCCAACCCATATTCCATATTTAGTTAATAGCTTTTATATAAAAAAACGTGCAATTTTTTTTTTGGAATATGAAAAGCTTAATGATTAACTACTTTTTTTTCAAGCAAAATAAAACCTCCATGATGAAGATATCAGGTTTTCATCTTCCTTCTTCAACTTTCAACTATTCCTTCCTTCTACAAGTTGAAGATTGTATAACAATGGAAGATTTAATGCTTGAATTCGATTATGGTTCTTTTTTTTAAAAAAATTAAGTTTCATCGATAGTGGAAAACAGTGATGTTGAAGAACACAACAATGTTTACTGTTTGGAGAAGGTAATAAAAGCAATTGTGATTCTTTTGATTATAAAAAAATTAAGCTTCATCAATGATTGAAAACAGTGAAGTTAAAGAAGACAACAATGGCTAATTTTTTGAGAAGGGTAATAAAAGCAATTGTGGTTATAAATTCATATATTTGGGGTTGGGGATATAACCAAATATAATTGATATTATAACTGTGAACATTTGTCATAGGTTGATGAAGTCGGGAGTATCACATTTCGTAATAATATAATATATTTAGGGTTATAACATAATATATTTAAGGTTATAACAACATATATTTGAGGTTATAATAACATGTATTTAGTGTTAAAACAACATACATTTGAGGTAATAACATAATATATTTTGGGTTATAACAAAATATTTTTGGGTTATAACAACGTATATTTGGAGTTATAGCATAATATATTTTGTGTTATAACAAAATGTATTTGAGGTTATACCATAATATATTTGATGTTAAAACAACATATGAATTATACATCCAACTACATTGATTATACATTTCTAATAATATTTGCATATAATACAAGTTTTATAAAATTGTAAATCCAACTACTATAATTTAACAATAATATCAAAGAAAAATGTAAATCACTATAACCCCAATTGTATAGTATTATAATACCAAAAGAGTAGTATTATAATATCAACTATGTCCTATTTTCAATAACATAGTCAAATATATCAACTTAATAATTTAATACTTAACAAGTCTTGAACTACAAACAGTAAAGGCTGTTAAAATATAAATTAAAACTTGTGTATATATTCTTGTCAAAACTACAATATAAACCAAAGGCTTCATCTTGAGCAATCCTTCAAATTCAATATTCGTAACATTCTCGATTTGTTTGGGAGTTAGCGTCACGATCTCTTTTCCATTGGTGTGAAATAAATGAGATTTGCAATATATATATATATATATATATATATATATATATATATATATATATATATATATATATATATATATATATATGTTCTTGTCAACACTACAATAAAAAAATTGCAAATTTATTAGATAATCATATGTATAAAAAATATGTAACTATGGGATGTAAACAAAAACCCAAATATATTATGTTATAATCACTAATATATTATGTAATAGCCATAATTGTTTTTATTACCTTTTTCAACGAGTAGCCATTGTTGTCTTGTTCAACATAATTGTTTTCCACCATTGATGAAACTTAATTTTAAAAGCAAATCAGAAAAACCACAATTGTTTTTATTACCTTCCCAAACAGTAGACATTGTTTTCTTCTAAAATCACTATCTTCACCATTAATAAAGCTTAATTTAGAAAAAAAAATCATTGGATTGTCATTCCAACTAACATATAACACAATAACTCCAAAAAAATGAAAATGAAAGCTTTAAAAACGAAAATGGTGAAGATGAAGCATAAATACATACTTTTGATGGTTTTGAAAATATTGAAGAAAATAAACAGAGAATGAACAAACAATGACGGAGATAAACACACCGAAATGGAACCTTGAGAAACACAAATGAAGACTGAAAGAGTTTGAGAGAGAAAGTTGGTGAAGATGAGAAGTTGAAAAGTTTTATCAGGGGGAGTGTAAAGAAACCCACAGAAGGAAGTTCCATAACTGAAATGTCTCTTCTAGAGACGGTCTCAAGTAAGAATTGTTACATACATAAAAAAAAAATAAAATACAAAATATAAGAAAAAGGAAAATTAATTAAAATTAATTTTAGAGCAATGACGATCATCTCTCTTCCTTCCTCCGTTCTTGGGAATACTAGTTTTTCTATTTGTTGTTGCTACTCCTTTAAATATTTTAATAACTCCCACCATAAAATTTTTTATAATTACTCCTATTCCTATACTAAAAATAATAACATTTTTTGTTCTTCCTTTTCCAATTTCTCCAATCTCCATAATTTCCTTCCCAGTTCTTCTTTCCTTTGTTTGGCTTCTCCCTCTCCAGGTATTACCACCCTCATCCCAAATATTACAATTTTTAGCTTTTTTTTAATTTTTTTTTTTTGTGTTTTTTCTGATTAGGGTAATATAGAAAGCAATCACTTTTATATTATTAATGTTACAAGAACTGATTTTGATATCCAAAATTACAAATTTGTTGAATCTTATGTTTTGGGTCCATCATATTTTTGATTAATGGGATATTAATTGTGCTTTTTTATGTAGTTTTTGCTGTTGATTTTGATTAGAAATGTTCCCAATTTTTTGGAATCGATTATTTGGATACTTGGAACATTCCTCTTTATGGGTTTTGATTGCTGGGTATGTATTAGGTGATTAGGTCCATGTTTTCCATACAGGGTATTTGATTGACTATGTGGGTCACAAGGACTCATTTCTACGTCTGAACCAACTCGACAACTATTCTACTTTGTTATGTTATATAATTCAATATTAATATATTTTTATTAAAATGATTTGGGTCGTCTAGGAATTTTTGACAACTTGTTTGATTGTCTATGTTTATTGTTAAAGGGTCAATTGGTAACGATCTTATTCTTGTTATAAGGCCAAAGTTACGGACTTTTGATCCTCCAAACCTCTTATACGTGGGAGTGTTTGAGGAAGTCACTGGAGTGGGCCAAAAGCATGTTTTTTTTGATTATTTGAATGTTGGGTTAATTCACTCATCCTCACATATTCATCGAGAAACATGTTTGTTTTGGTTATTTGAATCTCTTTCATCTTCATGTAAGATTTCTAGTTCTTTGGTTTCAGATTATGATGAAATATTTAAAATTTTAATGTTTTATTTAATGATGTGCACTTTTTATTCATGTGAAGACACGTGAAATTAATATTTGCTCCCAAATGTCAATCATAAACCACCTCTTTGATATCACGAATAAGGATAAGATTGCGTACATCCAAACTCCCTAAACCTGATTAGGTGGGCGTCAATTTATAACATTGGGCTAATGGAACATTGAGTTGTATTTTGGTTATTTGATGGCTTTAGAAAACTAACACTTAAGCTTCACTTAGTGGGTGCTTCTCTGCTTTCCTGTTGGTTGATGTTTGCGGCCATTTACTGTGTTGGTGGGAAATGACAATAAAGCTTTATGCACTAGTTTATACTGTAAACGTTGATTAAATGAGCACTAAACCTTAATGTCCATAAGTACTTTATCTAGGGACTGATATCATGTAATCTTGATTTTGCTTTTTGATCAATTACAGTAATGGATAGTTCAGCTGGTCAAGGACTCTACCCATTGCATCATTGCAAAACTCTTCATTGGGTTTGTCTCGACCTATCACCTTCTTTTTCTTTGGTTTTTACACTACTAGTGTCATGATAACTCTATTATGTATCGAAAGCATTTAAATGGGATGAATTAAATATATCTATGACTTCAATAGGTGAGACACGCGCAAGGATTCCATAATGTTGCCGGAGACAAAGACTATGAGGCGTACAAATCTTATGACTATCTTGATGCAAGCCTAACTTTGCTTGGATGGGGGCAGGTTGTGCAATGAACTAATTATTATTCCTCAATATATCTTATCCACCTTTCTGTGAATATAATTTTCGTGCTATATGATTCTTTTTTGTGGTAAAAGGTTGATAACTTGCGGAAGCATGTTCAAGCAAGTGGACTTTCGAAGAAAATTGAGTTGGTGATCACATCTCCTTTGACGAGGTATGTATCTACTGATGGGTTGAACGAGTGATTGCTTCATGTTTTTCATTTATGCTTTAAGAATGATCTCTAGTTCACTTTGTGATACTTCTATTTGCTTAATTCTTTCTTGGTAAGTAAGTTTAGTTCATTACGGTAAGCCAGTATAGATGAATAGGAAGGGATGAATTTACGTTGTGACTTCTTTCGATAGTCCACTGAGATAAGCCAAAAATGCATGAATCGAGAAAAATTAAATAAACGAGGGGAAGAAACTTATTGGGGTAGTGTAATGAATTCGAATTCGTTTAGTTGTTTAAGGTCATTGATTTGACATCATTATTCATTTTGTGGCCAATCTCATAGTATGTTACAATTCCTTGTAGGACCATGCAAACTGCCGTTGGTGTCTTTGGAGGCGGTGGATATTCCGATGGTGTAGATGTTACACCACTCATGGTGGCAAATGTTGAGGGCAGTGACCGCCCTGCAATTTCAAGCTTTGGTTGCCCTCCCTTCCTAGCTGTTGAACTTTGCCGTGAACACTTGGTATAATATTTTGCCTTCAAGTAGAAGTAGATTTTTTTTGCAATCAATATCTGTTGTTTGAACACTATCCGATGCACTACTTCAATCCTTAATATCTCTAATTGTGCATAACTAAAAATTATAAAAGTTTCTATTAATAAAATTTAGACTTATACGAACCAAACAAAATTAACTTATAGATTAGAATTGAATACAAATTAAGCTTGACGGATGAATAGTAACAAAAGCCAATTGAGACATAGAGGGGAGTATATAGTATGTATTTGCAATGGACTTGCGTGGCCTTTTGGGCTTGCCAACATTAAAGAGTGTTTCTTATCTATTAAGACAAATCCTCAATCCCCTCATATGAGTCGTGTTCATGAATTAAAAAAATCAACTTGAGAAAAAAATGCCACCACAAAACGATATTGCCTCTTGTTAATCAAACTCCATGCATTTTTTGTAGTTGTGTAACTGTGTTCGATCCTATCTAGTGTAATATAATTCGCTAACTAATTCGCGTTTTGAATTTGCGACATGCACAAATTTGCCCAAGAATAGACCAAAACCAACCATTCGCGAGGATATTAGCGAATCATGTGAAAGTGATCCTATCTGTCTGGTTGATCATTTCTATTTATATGTGCAGGGAGTTCATCCTTGCGATAAAAGGAGGAGTAAGAGCAAGTATGAAACTCTCTTTCCTGCAATTGATTTCTCTCTGGTAAGTTCTTTTTCTGCTTGAAACTTTTATGTGGGAATCTCAGTCATTGTGACTTCTACCCTGGTATGTGTTTTATATTTCATCGAAATTATTTGAACTTCAGATAGAAAGCGATGAGGACACATGGTGGAAGGAGGATGTGCGCGAGACGGATGAAGAAGTTGCTGAAAGAGGAATGAAGTTTATGAAATGGTATCCATCGTTCATGACTTTATAAAGCTTTAGAGTTTAGACTCTTGGTTGAGTAATTCACATCATATTGCTATTACTTCTATGATAAAGGTTGTGGACCAGGAAGGAGAAGGAGATTGCTATTGTTAGCCACAGCGGATTCTTGTTTCACACACTTGGTAATTTCGGAAGTGATTGTCATCAAGTAATGAAAAAAGAAATATGTAAACAGTAAGTGTTGCGTTGCGCCCTTCTGTACCCACAGATTTTCTTGAATTGATTTAGATGTTATCATGTTTAGTGTCACATGATTCGCTAATCTCCTCACGAATTGCGAATTGAAAAAAGCGAAATATGTTTGGTTTTGGGCTATTCTTAGGCAAATTTGCGTGAATTGCGAATTCAAAAAATGAATCAACTAGCGAATTATGTTACACTAATCATGTTAGTATGTTATGATCAACGACTGAGTTTTCTTCTTGCTATCTTCAGCTTTGCAAACTGTGAACTACGCTCAATGGTCTTTGTCGACAAAGGGTGAGCCTCTATAAACGTTTGTTCTTAGAACGTTGTTACTTGGCTAGTTATTACCACCTTTACATTCACATTGTCTTCTTCGATTATGGTTATTGTATGAGCTACGAATGTGCAGTATGGCGAGTTCCAATTCTCCAGCCACAAACTTCCCCGGAAAAATACCAAATGGACCCGATCTTCCTAGTGATGTTGCAAAGGAGAAGCTCTAGACCAACCAAATTTGACTCGTATTTGTTATGATGTGATGGCCAGAATGGAGCTGCTGTGAGGCATCCATGGTTCATAAACTTACCGAGAACACATGACGTCTCGTATTCATTTCAGATTCATCATTGATAAACTTATTATAACTCAATATTATAGAAATTTTCAGCTGGAAATTGGAATCCTTGAGGATCATGCAAGGTTGAAGCTGTAAAACAGTTTGTCATCTTTTTCTTGCTGTGATTTTTCTTGTCTATTACTAAATAGAATATTTGGAAATAAATCATTCTCTGTATTGATAGTTTGCAAGAACTAATAATTTCGATTTCTATGGTTACAAAATCGTTGAATCTCGTTTTTTGGTGTGTAATTATTTATGCTTATACGTAGTTTTCGTTGTTAATTTTGATCAGAATTTTCCCCGAATTTGCTCATCATGTTCTAATATTCCTTCTCATGGGTTTCGTTCGCTGCATTTGCTGTGAATGCAACGGGTCTATAATTTTCATTGAGGGCAAAATGTAGCAAATTCAAAAGTACGATCAAGTATCCGCGGAACAACTGAAATTTCTGTTGCTATTGGTTGAGACTTGACAGTGACATAATTAGGTAGTTACACATTCAGCAAACTTTAGTTGTTGATGATAATAATGCAGTCTATGCTTGTTTATTTGAAAGTTTGGTGTTCATGTAAAATGTCCATGTTCTTAAATTGGACCATAAAAGTGAGATCCCTCTTAGAACTCATTGGACTAACTTTTTAAACTGAGTGCACCCATATATAGATGGAGTTTTTGGCAGCTTGTTTATCTAGATGTAAATTATGTTGTTTTTATTGGCTTTTAACTATTTTCATGCTAGTTGCTTACGATGTTTGCTATTAATGATAAACCATAAACTAGTCTTTTACAAAGGTAAGGTAGGCACATTCAGTTCTTCAAACCTTGCCTAAGTGGGAGCCTAGGTGGGAGTCACAATAGAGTAATGGGTGCTGTCGTATAATATATAACAATTGTCGAGAGCCCGAAACTAGTTTTGATTTGGCCGAAAAGATACAAAAAGAGCGCACTCATTAGCTTTTCATTAGGAGAATAGTCAAACGTTTTTTGGTTGTTTGATCACATTAAAAACTAAAAAGCCAACAATCAGATTTCCTTTTAGGCTTGGTGCTTCTCAGCTTTCCCCGTTAGTTGATGTTTGCTACCAAAGGTTGTGCTACTTGTAAATGACTTTAAAAGTTATATAAGGTGGTGCAAGTACTAATATCTTAACGTCCAGGTGATTGAGGTACGAATAATTTGTAATCTTGATTTTTTTTTTATCTCAATTACTGTAATGAATGTTTCAACTAGTAAAGGACTCTATCCATTGCATCACCGCAAACTCTTTATTTGGTTTGTCGTGAACTTTCCTTTTCAATAACTTTGCTATATGTTATAAAATTCAATATTAATATATTTTTATTGAAATGATTTGGGTCGTCTAGGAAGGCTCGGGCTTAAATTTTCTATGCGAGAAAACTGAATTTTTTGTTGCCATTAGTTGTAGTGACATAGTTGAACTAACATTTAGTGAAATTTAGTGGTTGATGACAATATTAGAGTTTATGCTTGTTTATTTGGAAGTTTGGTGTTGTATATGTACATTGTCCATGTTCTTAATATGTTAAAAGTATTTGAGCTAGGTCTCCACTATTGACTTACTAATTGATAGGTGGAGGTTTGAACCATACAAGTGAAATTAGAACTAGTTGTTAATGGGAGGACTAATTAAAAATTATTACTTTTTATTTGATTAATGTCCTGTTTTCAAATGTGGGATGATTCACTCATCCACACATATACATGGGAGTTTTTTTGTTATTTGAATGTCCTTCATCTTGATAGGGCTTAAGGTTTTTAATTCTTTAATTTTGAATTATGATGAAATACTTTAAAATTTTAAAATGATTCATCAAATGATGTGCATTTCTTATTTATGTAAAGTCACACATGAAGTTGTTGGTGATGTTTGCTACCATAGGTCAATCAAAAACCTCCTCTTTGACATCACTAACAAGGGTAAGACTGTATACATTCGAGCTCTCTAACCCTGGCTTGGTGGTAGCAAATTTATAACATTGGGGTAATAAAACGTTGAGTTGTATTTTGGTTATATGACCCCTTTAGAAAACCTTAATGCCCATGAGTACTATATTTAGGGACTGATATCTTGTAGTCTTGATTTTGCTTTTGATCAATTACATCAATGGATAGTTCAGCTGGTCAAGGACTCTACCCATTGCATCATTGCAAAACTCTTCATTGGGTTTGTCTCTTGTTATTAGCTTCTATTTTTTTGTTTTTACTCAAGTGTCATGATAGCTATATGGGATGATACGAATATATAAACGATTTCAACAGGTGAGACACGCAAAAGGATTTCATAATGTTGCCGGAGAAAAAGACTATGAGGCGTTCAAATCTTATGACTATCTTGATGCAAGCCTAACCGCGCTTGGATGGGAGCAGGTTGTGCATGGAACTAATCATTATTTATCATTTTATCGTATCCACCTTTCTGTGAATATAAATTTCGTGTTATCTGTTTCTTTTTTCGTGCTAAAAGGTTGATAACCTGCGGAAGCATGTTCAAACAAGTGGACTTTCCGAGAAAATTGAGTTGGTAATCACATCGCCTTTGACGAGGTATGCATCTAACGATGGACTAAATGGGCGTTTTCTTTATGTTTTTCGTTACATTTCCTTGTAGGACCATGCAAACTGCAGTTGGGGTCTTTGGAGGCGGTGGATGTTCTGATGGTGTAGATGTTACGCCACTCATGGTGGCAAATGCTGATGGCAGTGACCGCTCTGCAATTTCAAGCTTTGGTTGCCCTCTCTTCCTAGCAGTTGAACTTTGTCGTGAACAGATGGTATAATATTTAGCTTTGGTTGGCTCTTGCTAATCATACTCCATGCACTTTTTGTAGTTGTGAAACTGTGTTCGATGCTATCTGTTAAGTTCAGTGCCACATGATTCGTTAATCGCCTCGCAAATCGCAAATCTAAAAAACGAATTATGGTCGCTTTTAGGCTATTTTTTGAACTATTTTGAGCAAATCTAAAAAACGAACTATTTTAGGCTTTTAGGCTGTTAAGTTCAGTGCCACATGTTTCACCGGTCAGGTTGATTGTTTCTATTAATATGTGCAGGGAATTCATCCTTGCAACAAGAGGAATAAGAGCAAGCACGAAATTCTCTTTCTTGCAATTGATTTCTCTCTTGTAAGTTCTTTTTTTTCTATCTGAAACTTTTGTCGGAATCTCGATCATTGTGACTTCTACCCTTGCACGATCGAAACTATTTGAACTTCAGATAGAAAGCGATGAGGACACATGGTGGAAGGAGGATGAAGAAGTTGTTGAAAGAGGAGTGAACTTTATGAAATGGTATCTATTGACTATTGTTCATGACTTTATAAGGCTTTAGACTCTTGCATGATGAAGGTTATGGAGGTTACATCATATTGCTATTGCTTCTATGATGAAGGTTATGGACCAGAAAGGAAGAGATTGCTATTGTTAGCCACAGTGAATTCCTGTTTCACACACTTGCTAATTTTGGAAATGATTGTCATCAAGTAATCAAGAAAGAAATATGTACACAGTAAGTGTTGTGTTGCGTTGCGCCCTTCCGCACCCACAGATTTTCTTTGAACTGATTTAGATTTTATCATGTTCAGTGTCACATGATTCGCAAATCTCGTGAATTTCCAATCGAAAAAAACGAAATATGGTCGGTTTTGGGCTATTCTTGGACAAATATGAGAGAATCGCGAATTTAAAAGTGAGTTAGCAAGCGAATCATGTTACACTGATCATGTTAGTATGTTATGATCAACGACTGAATTTTCGTCTTGCTATCTTCAGCTTTGCGAATTGTGAGCTACGCTCAATGGTCTTTGTCGACAAAGAGTGAGCCTTTATAAACGTTTGTTCTTAGAACATTGTTACAAGGCTAGTTGTTACCACCTTAACAGTATGAGCTATGAGTATGACTGTGCAGTATGGCAAGTTCCGATTCTCCCGGCCACAAACTTCCCCGGAAAAATTCCATATGGACCCGATCTTCCTAGTGATGGTGCAAACGAGAAGCTCTAAACCAAACAAAGTTGACTTGTATTTCTTATGATGCAATGGCCAGAACGGAGCTACTGTGAGGCATCCATGGTTCATCAACTTACTGAGAATACGACATCTCTTCATTTCAGATTCATTATTAATAAACTTGTTATAACCCGATACTTGGAAAGAAATCAATCTCTGTATTGATAGTGTTGCAAGAACTGAATTCCATATCTATGGTTACAAAATCGTTGAATCTCATGTTTTTTGATTATAATGGGCGTGTAATTGTTTATGTGTTTACGTTGTTTTCGTTGTTAATTTTGATCAGAATTTTCCCTGAATTTTCAGTTCAATTGTTAGGATACTTATCATATTCAAATATTCCTTCTCATGGTTTCGTTCGCTGCATTTTCCGAGAATACAATTACAGAAATTTCGGTTGTTCCACAAATACTTCTTCGTCAAACTGGACAAACTTCAGTGTTCCTTAATTGCAAATCTGAGATCAAAAACCAGTAATGGATCATACCGACATTTTTCAACAGTAATAGTATCCTTGTTTAGAGGGTTCATCTTCATCTAGAGCTCTTAGCATAGAACAGTGAACCAAATATAACTGCAATGAGAAGAACAAGACCAGCAAACGCAGCGTTAAAACTTCCGGCAGTTGATTTTCGGGAATCACCCTTCTTTGCAATTTCTCGGCTCCTACTTTCATTTTGAGCAGAATCAAGTGATTTATACAAGGGTGCTGCCGCATCCCAGAATGATTTTGCAGCCAAGCTTGGGTGTTCATTTTCTGGTTGCACGAATGTGGACACATCTTCCGGAGCTTCCATTGATAGCAACTCGACAAAGTGATCTTTAAGGGCCTGCCAACAGTTTTTGCAATGACAACAGTTTGTTATAAGAGCATGATAGATTAGTCGATTCCGATGATCAAAAAGCAATAGGATATCGGTTTCATTGATAGAAAATACAAACCTCAAAAGTTTCGGTTGGTAAAAGGTAGTCACAAATGAAGGTGCCAGCTAGCCAAGGTATGAAAACTCTCCGCGGAAACGGCAGTATGCATTGCTTTCTACATTCATAATGATCAAAAATTGATTATATAAATCAAATGCTATCAAAGTATCAAACCCACAAAAGGAAGACAGGATTTCATGTTAAAAACTACCTCAAAGGCTGTCGGGTAATCTGGTAGACAGATTCTACTTTCAACATTTCTATGTTCGTTTCAGAAACATCTTCAGAAGATACAGTAATTTGTCTCTCGGCCTCATCAGAGATCATATCCAATCTACTTCGCAAGCTAATGATGATATCTTCCTACATGAAATACAGAAGCAAATACTATTTGTAACCGTATAGGTGAAAAGACCTTATAAAATTTTCTAACACTACGGAATGAGCTGACATGTTGAATGCCAATCCTACGCAACAGTTGTGACGATGGCGATACAGATGATTCCACTTATTTTACGAAAGTTCACCAAAAAAATGCATTTATTATACAAAAGTTCAATAAAATTTTAAATACCTTAATATCAGCCACGGCTTGTGATACGGATTCTTTTGAGTTCAGATAGGAATAAGAGCATACTGCACCGGAATACACAAGAATACCGACAACATCCTTTTGACTGTTGGCTTCACGCACAAAGAAGAAATGTATTACAATTTTATGCATACTTGACGCTAATGCGAAGAAGAGATTGTGTTTGCACCTTCCAACGAGGCATCTTTCATAGGAGGCAAGAGCAGTTCAACTTCATGCACATTAGTAGATGTGCATAACTTGTCCGTAGTTACATCAACCTACCAAAAAGCATTGTGAGAAACTAAACGTTTTTAAGTGCCACATTCTATAGATAAATATGTGGAAACGATATACATAAGACACAATATGGTAGCAAACTTTCATTAATTAGACAAATGATATACTCCCTACATACCTTAATGAAGTTCTCACAAGGAATATTTCACGAGAATTTAAAAAAATAGAATCTTTTAGATAGTGTATATATTATTTTATTGAATAATAAATTTGATAAAGGAAAAATGGAGACCATAAAGATTAAAAAATATTAAAGAAAGTTAGTGTAAAAAATATGGGGACCACAACTAATATTAAAATGTTTTTATAAAGCTAGTGAGAAACATGTGGGGGCCATAAGGAATATAAAAATATTAAAACAAAATTAGTGAAAGATATGTGGGAGCCATAAACATTATTAAAATATTAAAATGAGGATGAATAAGGTTGCTTATGTCCAAAATTTGTAATATAAATAGAAAGTTTCTTTATGGGAAAAACAAATAAAACACCCAAAAATGACAAATGGAAACTTTTTTAAGAAATGGAGAGAGTACAAGGCAAGAGTGAGAGACCAAGACAATAAGGACTCTGAAGTCATTATCAAGGATCTTACCAAATTGCCATCAACAATTGCTTTTGCACTTTTGAGCTCCTTGGTAAGAGTTGAAATTCCATCCATCAATACATCATTCAACATTTTGGTAGTCGACAGGCTTGCACGAGAAATTGGCAATCTAACGATGATGGTCACAAGTAAAGAACGTTATGGACATTGGATTTTTCTCAAAAAAAAATTGAAATTTTATACATCAAAACAGTTTCTTAAAGGCAAAATGGATATTGTGATCAGACACCACAATATAGAATATACCTCAAATAAACATTGTAGATGCACCGAAAAGTTTGGAGGGAATTGAAAACCCTTCCCATTTTAAAATCACAAGGTCGAAGGCTACTTGCAGTTATATTAGAAGAGAGAGAACAGTTTCGACATGTCCACCTGCTTGAGAGCAACATCAACTCATTATGTAAAAGTTGCAAAACAAAATCTTTTGCAATGGGTATAGAAAACTCCATCAGAAACAGATACCTTCTAGGACTATAAGATATGTGAAGAAGCAACATCTCGTCAAGATCATTCTCCACAAAAGGTACTGCATCTGCTACTCCCTTAACAGTCTAGAAAAGAAAAAACTAATGAATAATGATCACAAATCAAAAGTCTTAGGTTCATTGAGTATCATACCGTAGCTTGAACTCCATGAAGTACACTAATGGTCCGTGATTTTCCTAATGAGAATGATTTGTAGTGTAAATTTTTGTGAGATGTATCATGTTATTCCCATGGTAATGAAATTTGGATCGTAAAAAAGTTTTTTTATTCACAATTTTTCATTAGTACCTAATACCACCTCTCCAAATCGTAATGCATTGAAATGAATTTTGTGAATAAAATGAGATCAGTCAATTAGAACAAGTGTGATCATAAAACTTTTCGAGTGATTTTCCTAGCAAAATTATATTAAGTTTTCATTACCATTCCCACTATTTAACACGGATTGGCAATGATATTAATGGGTGTTTCATCAAGCATCCATTGATTTAAGTAATCCTATCTTTCACTTGTTACCAATCAGATTTAACAAAAAATTCATTAATGCCCAATCATCAAAGGTGAAAAAAAATTGGGGATATTGGGTAGACTTTCAAATGGTTATGACATCAAATCGTGTAGTATATTTTTTAACGTAACAGAAGAGCAAATAACCTTCATAGTTGTATGATGAACAAATGCATTTGAATTTCATGATTGATGTAAGATTTTATCTCGGAAATGGTGAACTATATTTATAGATCTCCATCAAAGGAATGGACAACCATGAAGAGTAAAAGCATTATCACTCAGTAGAAAATGCATTGTAGAAAAGATTAAGAGAAGTTACGGCCTGCAGTAGGATATAATTCAGCTCACAACTCTTTATAGTTTGCATTTCAGGTCAAGCAATGTATTTGGAGAACTGCAGCAGAGCCATGCTTTGAAGGTATTTGAGCATCAAATTTCCAACATCGACATTAAGATAATATTCTTTTCACCCAAAATACGTACGTCCATGCAATGCATTTACCTGACAAAGAGCTAATGTTGATTGCTTGAAGACAGTTTCACCAGCCCATACGTAGACACCAACTACCTTAACACCACCTAACAGCAACCTTGAAACCTGAAAATGACACAAAATTAACAGCTTCATATGCAAGTAATCAGGAAAAAAAAAACATTTTATCACTTCGACAATAAAAGACAATATTTAGAGAAACATATTTTAAGTGAACATTATATAAACAATCCAAACAAGGTGTCTTAGCAGCGAACAAAGCTTTCAAATGCAATTTGGAGATGAAAATACGACCTAACCTGAAATTAATGCCTTATGGAAGACATATGGAAATGTGTACTCAACAAAACTACATGATTACTCATCACCATAAAAGCTAATTAATAAGAGAACTTAATAAATTAATGAGGCCAGTCCAAATAGAGTACAAACTTCATCTTATCTCTTACACTGCATTTGGATAGAGAGAAATGGAGGGAAAGGAAGGGAAGGAATTTAAAATGATGGAGGATTTCTTATTTGGATAACAAAAAGGAGGGAAGTTATTTGGAGGGGAGGGGTTTGGAAAGAAAACATACACAAATTTTATTGAGAATACAATCTCTCCTAAAGTGGAAAGATTTGAAGGGAAAGCATGCATTTTTCTTCCATTTCCCTTCCCTTCCCTTCTAGACAAATAAGGTGCACTCTTCCTCCTTATTCCTCCTCTTCCCTTCTCTTTCTTCCCTTCCCCTTCCCTTACTTTCTTTTCTATTCTAATTTGCTATCTAAACATAGTGTTAGGCTTGTTATTTTCGAAGAATGATTTTACTTGGGTTTCTCACCAAACCCCAATAGTCACCACCTAACCAAGTAAAAAAAAGGGGTGAGGGAAGCCCAATAATCCTTGTTACTAACGATCTATTCTGACGTTGATTTGTGTTGGTTCATATAAGCAACCAATATGCTGGGATAAATATTTTGGTATTTTGTTGTGGAGGCCCAAGACAGGTAATTCCTTTCTCAAACTATGTTGCTTTTCAGTTGTCACTTTCTAAAGCACTCTACAAGATGTTGCCTTCAGCCTAGCACCTTAATAAGCAGTTATTAATTGCCATGCTCATGCGAATATAGGAAAACGCTAGTGAGTTAGAATTTTGCGATTTCTTTCAGAAAACAGACAGGCTAACATTCATTCATATTTTAAAGAACAGTGTGCAAGACTTCAAGACCACTTCTATCATAGGCTAACAGCTTCCAAAGATAACTGCAATTTACACTCGAGAAATATGAAGAACCGCGCTATACAGGCTTCTTGTAACAACCTGAGAAGTTGCTTCAACCAGAACAGTTAATCTGAGGTCTGGAGGTATACTAATGTTCAGGATTCAGATCAAAGGCTCAAAAGGTTTTGTGCCATGGTCTGACTCTCTAGTTCACAAACAATCCGGACAATTTTGCCTACTAGTGACTGGCGCAAGGCTAGCTCAAGATTTTCGGTGCTAGGGGGCACCCGCAAGAGAAGGAAGTTGAGTCAACCTAAAATATCCTCTTTGTTCACTTATAAGTTCCAATTTTTTTGAAGAAGCTTAATTGCTATTATAAGGGCAAGATTGCTTACATTCGACACGCAAGAGCCACTTTAGCGGCATTGGTGCAATGTAACACTATTGTAACAGAATATCAAGCAAGTACACATAAACAAAATCACCACTCAAAATTTAGCATATTCCCACAATTACACTTTTGATCCCACATTCAACTTGAGTCCAACATACAACATACAGAATACAGATGACATTTTCTATTCTAAAACCCATAAAATTCATTCTTCAAACCAACCTAAAAAACCCAACAAACAACAATTAAAATTACCTGACGAGCATGTTCGGCAACCCAATCTCCATCAATAAAAAGAGAAGAATCAGCAAAAGATCTAGACTTGGAAGCACCCTTTTTCTTTTCAGGTTTTTGAGGTTCAATAATGGAGCAAGGAGGATCTCCATCATCATTAGCAGGTGTAGGAACCAAATCAAAGATAAACCCTTTATCTAATTTGGAATTAAGTTTACCAATCACCAATCCTACCTGATAATCATAAAGAATAAACCTTGAAATTGAATATCCGAATTTGAAAAAATGTTACATGAACATTGAGAAAGAAAAAAGGGGAGAGAAGATATACCTGAGCAGGAATAGCAGATTGAGCAAGATGATCTTCTGCTAATTGAAGACGGATTTCTTCTCCTACGACTGTTTTCACCATTGTTGTTAACTTCTCTGATCAATCTTTGGGTTTTAGTTTTGTTTCGTTTTTCAACAATTGGAATTGGAGACTGACATAATTTTTTTAATATTGACTTTTGTATGGAAGATTCATTTGGACTATGAGTAATTTCCTTGGAGTACTTACAAAATGTACTTAGTAATTTCTAATTTTGCCCAAAATAAAAACATCACTCAATCACAATTTTTCATAAGGTACAATAAACATTAAATATTATTATGATTCACGTTTTTCCGTATAAAATTATTAAAATTTACAACAATTTAATTTAGAAAACTTTCGAGAACTTTAATAATTTTAATCATTATAATTTCATCAAGGGTTTTGAAGGATCTCTAAGTAGGATTGCTAAGAGCCTCAACAGTTTAGTTAACATTACTAATGAATATTAATTCTTAAATTGATCCAGACCCATGGATCTATAGATGCATATGAATTCTAATTTGATGATGAAATAATCGTCACTAGATGATTAATGTATGTGATGGATCACTAATGATTGTAATGAATATCCAACTTGTCTTTGGTAGTGTTTTACTTGTGTTACATAATAATCCTAAATATATAGCTATACTAGTTAACAATTGACATTCACATGTAGATATTTACACTATAAACTTATGACCGAATACAAAGTATTTTAGTTGATGTTACAAGTTTTCTTTTGATCTAATTTTATGAGAGAATGTTTATCAGTGAGATAAACTTAACTCATAAGTGAAACGCATCTCTTGATGAGACCATCTCATATTGTTATTTGTAATTTTTTTTAATGCGCAAATGCATGCAAACCCAAGTTTGGAGTAGCTTTTTCTTGATTTGGTTGTCTTTCATTATTTTGAGGTGATTTCAATAACATTAAGCCCCCCATTATCATTGATTTTGTCCTCCATCCTGTATATCCAAATATAAGCTCATGCATCAAATTGGTTTTCCAATCAATGAGGATGTTCTAGTACACCCTTAAAATTCGTCCGAACACAGCAAAAACAAAAGCGATATTCAACATCTTCATACAAGGCTCTACCGAACAACAAAATAGTCATTCCGAAAAACTATTCCCACAAACCCGTTTTGATATATGCTAACCCAATTGAGAGAGATTGTTCGATGAAATAATACTGAAATCAATTCTGGTCATTCCCGATTCTCCAAATGATCGGTATGACTCAGTAGTAGTCGTTCGTTATCTGTTGATAGAATTCTACAAGCCCTATTCCTTGCAAATAGAGGGCATCATAATCTTATGTCAATCAAAGTTCACCTTCAGAAGAGGGATTTATCACCTTTGAGCTATTCCCCGATCAATGAGAATCGCAGTTTATTTTTATAGAACAAATTATGGGGGCCGAGGTTAATCACCTAAACGCCAAAATTAAGTTAGCTGTAATGTTGTGGGTCTTCTTTACTTTGGATGAGGGGGACACCATCATCTCGCCAAATTATCCTGTCTTCACATAATGCTGCCACTACCTCCACATATAACTGATGCTCCTGAAAATAGATTTCGTATAAGTTTTATTACAAAAGCAAGATTTTGTTTTGCGGAAAGTGATATATGTTTAAGTGATATATGTTTAACGGATCAGTATAACAAAAGCTCATTCTGAGAATTTTGAGATTGAGCAGTAGCCTTATGCTTCTAATGAATTGATTACCTCCTGCAATACTCTGGCTGCTAGGTTTTCTGGAGTGTCAAAAGCACACACAGGCACAACTCGCTGAGCAAGGATCCGCCCAGTGTCATACTCCTCATCAACAAAATGGATTGTAGGGCCAGAGTATCTGGGAAAGATATGAAAATCATTAAGCGACAAAGAGAAAACTGATGTACCACTCGGTAGAATTGAGATTTTGAGGATGAACAACGTTAACCCTTAGAATGTACAAACTTAGTATTTCACCACTATGAAATCACAATGGTTTGGTTATAATTATATGATATTGTTTTCAAACTATTAACAATTTCTATCTCTCATAGAAAAGTCAAGTGTGATATAATAGTGCAAAACACTAGATATATTTTTCAATCAAAAAAAAAGATAATGAGAGTGTTTGGCAAATGACTGATAGCTGATTGGAGTAACTGATTTAACCAACTGATTTAATGAGGTGGTTTGACCAACTGATTTTGAACACGCTGTTAAGAGTAGCTTGTTCAAAATTAGCCTATTCATAACAATAAGATGATTCAACCAACTAATTTACCAAACACTTGAATTAGGGGATTTGGCCACCAAACCATCTATTTGTTTCAAAACATGCTAAAATTGTTCAATAACCTCTTTTGCCAAACATAGAACACAAAAAGCAGATCAAAAGCCTAAAAGGTACTTCATATTGGCGGTAATTGCAATGTTACCTAGCCCCAGAAGCAATAACTGCCTTGTGAACCTTCATCCCAAAGTAGCCTTTGCCACCGAAAGCTGGTAGAAGTGAAGGATGTATATTTAGAATTCTCTTAGGAAATTGCTGAACCAATTCAACTGGTATAAGCTTTAGAAAACCAGCAAGAAGTATAAAGTCCACATTGAATTTCCTGCAAAAAATTTCATTATGTTCACAAGTGCCCATTAGAGCGAAATTGGTGTAACATTGACAACTACACTAAAACCCTGAATAAACATCTCAAGGATCTAACACTAGTAAAGAGTCAAAAGTACCATAGATGAGTCATTAGTAAAATATACCTCATAAACTTTGTGATCTTGTGAGGTATGAGAGACACATTCTAGGCCATTTCAGAGGCCAAAATATGGTTCAGTAATTGTCCTTGCAAAGGTCACAATATTGATATCAAGACCAATGATCACCCTGAAGGCTGAAGTAAATTTTATTCCATTTTCTTTGAAAGACACATTGTTATCATGCAACAAAGTGTCAAAGGTTTTCTTCATTCGTAAGGACATGGAAGTGTGCAAAATCTTAAGGAGATATGACTTCCAAGAAAAATTATAAATATGTAATCACATAATCTATCGGCACATTGTTTTTTTCCAGTCCCGCTCTATGAAATTGTGACGTCTAGATGCACCATTAAAGTCATTTAATACAAAATAAATACCAAGATACAAGAAACTGAAGTTTAAGGAATCAGAAAGGAAAATATATATGTGTATTATGCAAATTGCAAAGAACAAAAAAATGATATTGACAAAATTTTTGGGACGAGGAGAACATTATAATAAAACCAAAATGAAAGAGATAGTGCATCATCAAAAAAAAACCTGAGAGTAGTTACAAGTTCACTAGGAGATGATTCTTTTGTCCTTGGAAACAAAACAACTGGAATATCATTTTCTTTTGCATAAGTTGCTCCTCCACAATCTGCACATATCAGATATAGAATTTATATGTTTCTTGAATGAGTAAACTGGTAGGTGAATTGTAATAGCAACATACACTCCGTAACTGAAAAAAATAACAAGGAAGCACATAATACAACATAATAACTAAGAAGCGGATCTTGTCTCAGTTGGAGATCAAGTATCATTTCATGCGTTTGATTCTCACCTAATTTTTCTCCTTTCTTTCGAGCTAGCCTATAATCCAAATCCAAAAATATAAAATTACAATAGAGTTAAATGCTTCTCAAATAGCATATAGATATAACATGTGTAACACAATTGCGCTAAACTAAATTGCCTTTTGAATTCACGATTCGTCCAAAATGACCAAAAATAGCATAAAACCGATTATAATTTGTTGTTTTCGATTCGTAATCCGCGAGAAGATTAGAAAATCATGTCACACCATCATATAACACATTCACATAAAAAAATTGATCAATAAAGGGGTGGAGTGAATAATTATCATGAGGCTCTGGAAAAAACATGATCTTGAACAGAATTTACCAATGCTTTTGTCAAATTAAAGGAAAAGAATGTAAAAATTACCTTCTTTGTTGGTTACCAACACAACAACATCTCCTAGTATCAATCCATTAAGTGTCGCTGCGTGAAGTGCCTTGAAATTGGAACCTCCACCAGACACGAAAACAGCCAATCTTTTCCCATTAAGTTTCTCGTCATGACGTCTCAAACTGACACGAACGTCGTCAACTTTTTGGGAGATGACTGCACACAAGGATTGTCTTCTAGTGCTTCTAATTCTAGAAATTGCTGAAGTGAGCCGCAAACGATTGAATTTGGTGGGCTGAAGAAAAGGGGTGATCAAGCCTTCAAAATTCTTTGTAGATGGTGCCAATGCGTTTGTGGAAGGTTGCAATTGTAAATTTTGAGCTCCCATCATCTCTTAAAAGACTACTAAATTGAGATCAACAAGCAAAATGATCATGTTGGACGTTGAATGAAAACGCATGAACAATCAGTTTAGTCTAAGTTGTCACAACATCATCCTTGAAGTTTTGAAATTTTATAAACTAATTAGTAATTACATAATTACATTCCATGCTCAAGATGTGCAACTAAGTTTGAATGGGAAATTAGAACAAACAGGTGCTAGGCATGAGCCATGATTCACATAAGTGACATAACTATCTGCTGGAAAACAAAATATAATCATCAAAAACTCAAAATTGTAAGCAACCAATTGATTCGTTAAAATTCCAGTTTAATAATAACCCAGATATGCCAACAATAATTTTGAAAGATATAATCTGAAATCTACTCATTCGATTCGACAAATTTCTTTAAACAATCACCTGAGAAACGCAGAGACGACAGCAGAAGGCGTCTGCAAAATTAAATGATTAATGATTAATCTTCGGGCGTTTCTTCACAGTTATACTTGTATTGCCTGTACAACAATGGCAGAAGATTTCTTTGGTTTTTATGAAGATTAGACAGTGAAGAAAATTACAAAAAAAAAATTCTGCGGTGAGGAAGAAAGATGAAGGAAGACAGCCGGAGGAGAGACAGAGAGTCGGCGACGATGGCTGCGTGACGGCGGTTAGGAAGGAAGGAGACTCAAAAGGAGATGATAGTAAGGCAGAGGGTTTTCTTTATCAAAATTCATACTGCCTAGTTTCTGCATTGTCCGGTTTCCCCCTATTTTTTCCGTCTTTCTAATGTCACGACATTGTTAAAAGGTACGAAGAATATAAGGAGAAAAGTAGTATAAGAGATAAATTTATATCAGTTTATCTTTTATTTTATTATTGTGTTTCAGTAATACACTAACTTGCACATATATATAACGCAAGATGATAAGAGGGAACAAATGTGGTACTATTGAAAAGGATAGAAAATCCACATTTCAATGCATTCAATTTGTGTTATTACATCAATCACAACAGACATTTTTATTTAACACCTCCGATTTCCTATTATTTGTCCCATTTAGAATTTCTAACTTGTAAGTGTAATAATTTGATCATTAATAGGGATCAAATTTAATCATTAATAATTCTAATGACATATACTTAAAAAATTTTATATTGAAACGAATCAAATAAGAAACTATTTAACTATCACATAACTTATAGATTAAAAATAAGATACAAACAAAAATCATAAAATTGATTGATGTATAATCAAATACCAAATTGGACAAATAATATGGATAGTAAAAAATATTGAATATCTTATGTATATAATAATAGCTATATTACTAATATTATATTAATTACTAAAAAGTGTCCGTGATTGACACTAGATTAGCAAATTAGTATAATCACATTATTTTCCTCCGAGATCGTCTTTCAGTGAGACAACCTTATGTATATGGTTGCAAAATAATGTAAATGGATTCTAAGTGCGGAAATGATTTTACGGACATCTCCCACGTACTTAAAAATTTTCAGAAGGAAGAATGAAGCTCGTGATTGAACAAACTTCATGAATAAAGGCCGTGAAACATTAGCCAGATGACATCAGTAAAGCACGCAATCATAGCTCGCTTGTTAGTCGTTGCAAGTAGGCGTCCAAATACAGGCTGATTTGAGTTTCTTCAACTGTAAAAAAACCCTTAATCTCTGCCCATATTTACTCATTTGAAGCATTACTTCCATTTTTCGGAGGCATGATGTTTGCCTTTGTGAACCAGGTGGTGTATAGAAATTGCTTTTGAGACCCAACATGGTTACATATCAGTCTCAGTTTCTGTCTCTCTCGCATCCACCTCAATACTGTTTTCATCTGGTTTTTACTAGTTAATTCCTTCAGACCAACGCCCTGAAAGGAATCAAAACATCAATTAGAACAATAAACAATTAGACTACAATTTCTCATGCAGACTGTTCTATTCTATAAGTATGATTCTTGCAGCTTGCGGCCTACAGGCTACAGTGATGCAGTCTCTTTCTCGTGCTTTCTGTTGTAAATCCTTATGTGCTTACAGTCTGTTTCTGGGTCAGAACCCTTTGTCTTGGAAGAAAAAAAGCAATAGTGAGAAAATCTCAGGGAGCTGAGTACAGAAGGAGTATATCCAGAGCTCCATGTTGTCTGGGTTGTGCGATTATTAGAGAACTTGGAAGTTCAACAAAATGGGCCTATACCCCTATGTTGTGAAAATCAAGCATTCAAGCTTGCAAAGTTATTACACAAAATCCAGTATTCCATGAGAGTACAGGTATCTCAAGGAAACATCATGTTAGAAAGCACGCTGAATTAGGCTTCCTGGAAGCAAAGCATGTTTCTAAGTTATAGAGGTGATAGAAAACCTAACCAATGCTCTGCCCTTATTTCATCATTATCTCAGCTCCCAGTTTGGACTTGAGAGTTGAGACCCTAGTCAAGCTTGAGGTAAGGGTATGAAAATATAGTTCTAGTGTCAGTTTATGTCTACCACCTCATTGCAGTTATCCTAGGCCTGTCCAGCATACTTCCCTTGTCCCACTAAGAATGCAATACCTCATAGTAGTTAGCGTCTAATGCCTCAATGGGATTGCCACACTTCCACAAATAGAAATCTCAGACACCGCTTTTTTCTCACTCTCCCTCCTCCACCTACCCAACCTCACTTCTTCCATTTTCTTGTTAAAAAGTAAAGGAAATCAAGTGTTGCACGGGGTGGAGGGAGTATATATTAACTTTCTTATGCTAACAATAATTGGTTGCTATGTCGTGTAGTCACATTCTAGAGCAGTGCATTGGTTTTCCTAATAACCAAAGATTCTTATATGCTAAGTGTTTGATGGGTTAACGCCAAAATGCTTGTGTATTCTATGTAGTCTCGCAGTTGCAAACTAAAATAATATTACACAAAAACAGAAAGGTGATTTCTTGGACCTTGTTGCAGTATCTACATCTTATTGCATAAATTCTGTTTTATATCTCAGTGTTCGAGTTCAACAGCCTATGACGAATGATCTCGATGAAAGCTCACTGCTTTCTTGAGCTAATTGCAAATAAACTACAGCTTTAGCCTCTAATCTTGCAGAGGTTGAAGCAAGAAAAGTTAAAGTGATCATTTGCAACATAGTAGTTTCAGCTTACAAAGATAATCACCATTTACAAAGCCATGTAAATTATAATAACTTTGATAAGTAGGCATTTCCAAAATCTTCTGGACAATGGCCTCTACAATTAGTTTACTTGGAAAATGTACAACAATGGAAGATTTCACTAAAGACCGAGGCTCATTCACATGAATTTATTAGCTCTACATGAACTCAACCTGAAATAAGCCTTATCTCATAGTACAGGCTCAATACTTCAAAAACCTATTTACTAAAAACTATAAATCACCATCATCGTCGTACATTCTGCTCAAAGAAACTATGATCAGGTCTAGAGAGAGATGGAAGACATGCATACCATACCAAGAGGATGCGGTCAAAGAATCCTCAACTCGAGAAGGACTTTCACTAAAAATTGTAAATATCTCATAGTATAGCCCTTTATAATTCATATGACATTCAGGATAATACATGAAAATATACCGAATTGCAAACCAAGAAAAATTGAGAGTAACAGAATACTTTTTTCCAACAATCATACAATTTTATACATCATGTTTCCCATATACAAATATTTTCCCTATCCAATTGTTAGAATGCTCATAATAATAAACAATAATTCAATAAACATAGCGATATGTGCATAGCACACCATTAATACACTCATTTGGAGAGAAACTCAGCCGAAAGCCAAGCAATTCAATCTCTAACAACAACAACAAAGCTCAAGCTCTAACGTTTAATCCCAAAATATAAGGTCGACTATGAACCGATAAATCAACGTAGTAATTGTAAATATGAACAATTCAATATCTTAACCAAAATCCCAACATGAAAAAACGATAACCTAATTCTAAAACGAAAAGAATTGAATTAATTTAATCCAAAAGAAGGCATAGAGTAAACAAGAAAACCTGAAGTTTTTCCCATGTTTGAGCAATGGTAAGAGGTCCATGATCCTTGAGAATGTCGAAGATGGCGCGAGTAATGGTTTGAGTTTGCTCCGGTTGTTGGATTTTAAGCTCAATTGGCTTCATTTTTGGCTTTGGCTTCTTGGCCGTCATCAACCTAATTGCAGTTCTAAACACCATTTTTCGGTCAATTTCAAACTTCTAAAGCGTCTTGTTTATCAAATCATTTTTGGCTTAGGTCTTGGCCGGCATCAACCTTAGCTACGGTCAAACGCGCAACAAATAAAATCGTTGTAAAAAAACATTTAGCAACGAAAAGCTATTTTTTGCAATGATTTTTATTATTGTTGAAAATGGTCTTTTTTTACGGTGTCAGTTGTTTTTTTACCAGAACTATCATAATAATATGGAATATTTAGCCTTAGGTTTGAGAGGGTATACACTAGGACTTCAATTTTTTTAATTGAATTTTTTTTTTATTATCATAAGCTTAAATTTTTAATTGAATTATATTTGATTAAATATTTTAGTGATAGCTTTGCTTTTTTTTTTCTGAAAAAATGTTATTGAAAATATAGACATTAATATTTTAATTAATTGTTCATCAGTTAGAAAATGAGTTTGTCTTTTAATTGTATAAATAATTTTAGTTGAAAAGCTTTGTTTGAACGAGGATGAAGAAATTTTAATGTCTAAATTGGCGTTAAATAAAAGATGAATAATTTAGTTTGGAATTATTTTTAATGGACACATGCATTTACATGGAATATGTTATATAATATTAATAAACACTTTTTCAAAGTAAATTTCCCATCTTTTGATAGAAATATACTAAGATATGTTAGAATAACAACTATCAATTTAAACTTTAATATAAATTATATCCTAAGATTATAAGGAGTATTAAGTTAAGTTTTTAATTGAACTTCAAAATATATTATATATCCTCTATATTATTAGAGTGATTTGCCTAATTAGGGTTGAAAAATAAAAATTTTCACCTTTGGTGTTCATATAATAAAATAGTTTTACTAAGCTATATTTTTTTTGGTTGGGTAATTCCAAACCTGCAAGAAGATAAAATTGTTTTGTCAAACAAATATAGCATTAAATAAATTTAAAAAATCCCACTTGTCTTACAGAAAGAGTAAAATATAAAAAAAAAATACTTCAACATACAACCAAATATCTCAATCAAGTCCAAAAGTCAAAATTAATAGAGATGTTTATCGAAGATGGCGTATCCTTATGATCTGTTGTTAGCATCATCCTTGTGATCTATCATAGAAAATCAAGTGAATTTTTAATGTAAAAAATAATACATTGAATATTGTAATACATATATACCTCAACTTAATGGCTGTGGTGGGAAGCCGACGGTTGGCGTGGATGGTGGTTGTCGTCGATCTCTTCAAGTCCCATGTCGTCAGTTTTACAGATGTTTAGTTTAGGGATTTGAGGAAATTAATAGGCTTGCTATTGGAATTAATTTAGTCTTAGTTTAGTTTTGCTTGGGAGAGAATTATTAGGTTTGAAACTTCCCATACCACAATCAAATAGATTTAATTAATTTTTTTTCTTAATTAACACTAGTCGGGGAAAAAAATTTTTGTGAGCCCCAATTTGAGAATTTTTTTATTTTCCAACACTAATTAGGCAAATCACTCATATTATTATATTGCTATTAATAGTGATACTTTCACATTATATATTCTAATCGAATTTGAGTATTTCAGAAATATTGTTATGTTCAAATCTTCTCATAATTTCAGCATATAGATTCTAGCCATAGAAATTCAAGAACCGCACGATCATTTTGCACCGTTCGAGACAACTTGGTCTAAACTTTAAGCAACGAGACCAATCAGGGGCACGCCTTCTTTGATTATACTAATTTTAATTTTACACTAAATAAAAATTTGATTCGAATGGAAATTAAATTGTGGTATTTTAGCTCTTGTTAAATAGCACGAAAATTATAATATTAGATATTTAGATATATTGAATTAAAATAGTTAGGTATTTAAATATAAAAAAGAAAATAAGACGTTTACTAAATAGTTTATTGGACAAATTTAACTTAAATTAACACTAATAAAAAGTTGAGAGGTCAAATCATTTATTACTAAGAATCTTATTGTGACTAATATAAATAAGCTTATTGTCATGAATAAATTGTTTTTTGCTGGTCAAATTAGCCACTCCAACCAATTATCAATCGTTTGCCAAATATTCATATGTAAATAGATGCAGAATAAAAAATGACAAATTTTTTAAAGATCGGTGCAATTTCAAAAATTATGATATTTTTCAAATAAATTTGTATTTTTAAACACTTAACATATAATACATAATTTTATGTTAAAATACTAAATATTTTAAAATCATGTGCAATCAAACATGTTAAACATGCTCAAGCCTTACCAAAATACAATGAACAAAAGTTTTGGATTCAATGAAGTACAAATTAAGCAAATTTAGAAAGAAATAATTTTTGAAAAAGTTAACAAAAAATCTCAACCCTCGGTACTATTGAATGCCAGGTGTCAAAATCTGAATAAGGAAGGGGAGTATCCAGCTGGACACGTTAAGTAGTAAGACTTTCTGATAATAAAATGGTTAAATCCACTACTTGTTTCACTGCAAATTCTGGTGCTGTAATAAATGTCTTATTAATTAGATCTTCTAAAGCTGCTGTTTAAAAGATACAACCACCCATCACTTCTAAGCAATACAATCTCTAGTAACTCAACTTAACCCATTGCATTACACCATAATTACTCATACTAATCCATCAATTAACAAACCCATTCAAAGTAATTAAGGTAAGCATTTTTTCATTACTTGTTTCATTTCTTCATCCTGATTTATTTTCATTTCTTTTATTTTATTTTATATATTTAAATAGAGTCGAGGGTCTCACTGGTTGCATCAACCTCCTTAGCTATTTTTGGTAAGGGATGGTATGTTGTTATTTAATTTTCTGCGAAATATATTGAGTATGATGATGAGTATGATTATATTGCTTGTATTGTGTGAATTACAGATCTGGAGTTGAACAGTGCATACTATATTTTTAGTAAGCTATCGAAGGAAGAAAATGGTGTCTGAGAAGCATGGGGAAGAAGCAATAGTCTCTAACTTTAATGAAAATGAGAGCCAAAGTAATATGGAAATTGATGGGAATAGCAAAGAGGATGATCATGCTATGTTTAGTATGAAGAGTTTTTTTTGGCATGGTGGTTCTGTTTGGGATGCTTGGTTTAGTTGTGCCTCTAATCAAGTAAGTCCATTATGTTTTATTAAAAAAATTGTTAAAATTAAATTATTCACCCGTCAAAGTATTAAGAAACTAATTCAACTAAAAGTTAAAGCTGATTGTGGATATACTCTAACATAACCTCTAATACGAGAGTTTTTTGGCTAGACGTGTGGATGCGACACTCCTCATATCTTACGCTACATATTTCACTTTAAATAAAGGGTGGTTGAGATTTGAACCTGTTACCTCTTGTCATGTTGGTCTCTGATACCATATTAAGAAATTAATAAGCTGATGATTCTAAAAGTTGACAAAATATATAAAATTTGAAAAATGAATATAATTTGTGGGAATTTAATGATTAACTTAATTGCCGATAATTATGGTTGGTTTTAGTTAATGTTGACGTATGTTTCGAATGATAATGATGTAGGTGGCGCAAGTGTTGCTAACTCTACCGTACTCATTCTCACAATTGGGGATGCTATCAGGAATATTACTACAATTATTCTATGGTATCATGGGAAGTTGGACTGCATATCTTATCAGTGTTCTTTATGTTGAATATCGTAGTCGGAAGGAAAAGGAAGGTGTAAGCTTCAAAAACCATGTCATTCAGGTATACTTTCACTCTATTTCATTCTACTCATCAAAATCTAACATAATTTAGATAAGCGGTCGCTATCTCATTTAAAAGATTAGATGATCGATGAGTTAAAATTATATACGTAACACTCACACATATATAATTGAGTATAAAATATATCATCTTCTTTAGCTATTGGAAATGCTTTACATGAGAAGAAAATCTCAGACCACATCACTAAAATAGTAGATCGTCCACTGACATATAATGTTTGGCGGGTAATTCTTGTCATATCATTTGATTTTGAAAAAGAGTGAATTTAACTCATCAAGTCAACACTCATTATCCGTGGGTGTACTCACATGAATGGGTCCATGGGTGATTATGTGAAGAATTGTCACAACTAAACATTAACCATTAACTTAAGCTTTTAGTTGAAGTCACAATATGTTATATACTCCAACACATCTCACATGAGAGCCCGTTACATTTAGAAGTATAGATATAACACAAATTCTCTCCTCATTGTGACGTTAAATATCCCACTTAAAATAAGGATAGTGCTAAATATTTCATATAAAATTAGAAATGGATAAGATTATAGTATTTGAATTTAGAATCTTATGTCTTATTCCTAATATTATATCAAAGAATCAACAGATTAATAACTTTTAACTCAAGACCGGAGCTTCAATTATATTTTATTATTATTATATTATATCCTATTAGTTTTACATTGATTTTCACTAACCTATTAATACAATCATTCTTTTTACTCGTAAATATCTGTTTTGATTCACGTAACTGATCCAAGATCTATTTTTGTGCAGTGGTTTGAAGTTCTAGACGGATTACTAGGACCATATTGGAAAGCAGTGGGACTAGCGTTCAATGTAATATTCCTTCTCTTTGGATCTGTGATACAACTCATTGCTTGTGCAAGGTTAGACCATAGACTAATATTTATATTTAACTAATATTTTAAAGTTAAATTGTCTAAAATATTCAAATTTTCACATTTCTGTTATGAATAACTTAACTTAATAATTATTTTCTAATTATTTTTATCATTAATCTCTCTATTAAACTCGTCTCACCGGTTTCAATTAAATCAACCCAAACTATTAAAAAAATCACTTTCTATACTGGCAGAAATTCAGTTTTCATTTTTTTTTATTTATTATTATTTTTTTTTATTAATGGGCCTTTTATATGGATTCATCTCATGATGAGACGGTTTCATACAAGACGGGTTAATCGTTAATATGTATTTGAATAAAAAGTTGGATTATTTTTAAAAAAAATTTCTATTTTTAATGTATTGATCTAATTAAATAAGTGGATCATATATATATATATATATATATATATATATATATATATATAGTGCTAATAAATATGTTGATTGTGTTGGGTAAAAATGAAACAGCAATATATACTATATCAATGACCATTTGGACAAACGCACATGGACATACATATTTGGAGCATGTTGTGCAACAACTGTATTCATCCCCTCCTTCCATAACTACCGGGTTTGGTCTTTTCTTGGCCTTGGCATGACCACTTACACCGCTTGGTATATGGCCATCGCCGCCCTCGTCCATGGACAGGTACCAAAGTCAATCATTATAATAAATTTAATCAATTAATTTTAAATTTTACGGAATTAGTAATTATTTGCGAGTGGGAAATTCATTGGTTTTTTTTTTTTACATATTTTGTTATTCAGTAAAAAATAATTATTCAGATTTTATACTAAAAGAATCAATATTTTAAAAATTCAATATAAACAGTACGTTTTTTTACAATTATAACTAAAATGTTGAGAGGTGCAGATTGATGGTGTGACACATTCTGGACCAACGAAGCTAGTGTTGTATTTCACTGGTGCTACTAACATATTATACACCTTTGGTGGTCATGCTGTTACAGTGTAAGAACTTTCTTATCTTTTTTCCGTTTTATTATACTTATTATATTTACTTTTAAGTGCAATTTAATAGTAGTAAATATTAATTTTGATCATTTTTATAATTAATTATGCACAATTATAAATTATTAGAAGTTTTTATAATGTAAATATGAAATTAAATCATTTAAATAAGATTTCACTTTATTATATATTTTCTTACATATTAATTATAATATATAAAATAAGCTTAAATGATGAATAATGTAAATAGCCATAACGTAACAAGTAAGATTGTTTCAGAATGGATGAAGTATCTCTCATACTAGTTGTATATTTGGATTTACTAATTTGCTTATACATGGTGTTTCTTTACTTTTCGAATTATGCAATCCATTTCGAAATTAAATTCAATTAATTTAATAAATCCAAAAGTACATATCTTTCTATTTAATTTGATGATTTTTAAAGCACCTATCAGTTAAAGGGTTCAAATCACTAATTTCTAATAATTTTATAATACAACTTTATATATATATTAATTATTAAAAAACTCCTTGAGAATCGAGTTGAAACAAATATCACATTTTGAGTACGATCTACACAAATTACTCCTTTTTTCTCTATCTATCTTATATTTTATTAAAAAAAAAAATTTAAATAAAAGAAGTAATTATCTTACAATTGAGAGATAAATAACGATTGATGCACATGTGATATCCTATCTTACTTGAAAATAGAGCTTTCCCCATAGCTTTAATACTCTTTGAACGAAATTAAAGTCTAATTATTACACATATATTAAACTTAATAATATTCACCTTACTTAACTCAACTGTGCTTGTTTTCTTGTCAAAATTAATCAATTAACATGTGCAATTGTGATTAAAAAAAAATCCAAGAACATGAAACTAATTAATGAATTAATAATAATTTAATAATGGAAGTATATATTTATATAAAGCTCTTAATTAGATTTATGCTACTTGTATTTTTCTATTAATCATTGGATTTTATTTATTTATATTAATTTAAATATTTATTAATTAATGTAGGGAAATAATGCATGCCATGTGGAAACCCCAAAAGTTTAAGTACATCTATCTGTTGGCCACACTTTATGTTTTCACATTAACACTTCCGTCTGCTGCGGCTGTTTACTGGGCGTTTGGAGATGAACTTCTTAATCACTCTAATGCTTTCTCTCTCCTTCCTAAGTCTGGTTATCGTGACGCCGCCGTTATCTTAATGCTCATCCATCAGGTCTTGATTCTTTATTATATTATTATTAGTATACTTTTCTTATTTGACTTTTTAATTAAAGTATCATAGTCAAACTTAATGAAAATATTAGATTTTTTGATTTAGAAAATATAAAATGTCATGAGTTAATAAAATCACACAAGAGCAAGAGGTAATACTATGTACTACATTTTCTTAGAAAAATAAACAATTAGTAAAAATTAATTTTAATTAAAAAATAGTAGTAATTAGTAAAAATCAATAAAATCAGTTTTGATCATTCAAACTCAAGTTTAACTTAAAACTAAAAGCCAGTTATAAAACAGTCTTAATAAGTTTCAATCAGTATATATCATATGAATCTCTAAAAATCAGTTATATTTTTTTTATTTTTACACAATTAATTATTTTTTTGGACTTTTTATATCCTAATTGTTCAAAAAGTTATTTAAAGTTGACTATTTTTTTATATATAAAGATAAAGAATAAGAACTTAAACAATATTAATTGATGAACAATAATTATACTATGCTAACAAGTCAACTAATTTAAACTAAAGGTAGTACTTCAATAAAAAAAGGATTAGCATTTATTAAATAAAATCAAATCATAAACTAGAGTAGCAAAAACTAAAACAACTAAGTTGGTACAAATAGTACAAATGGAGGTACATATATCGTTAAAAGGGATACAGATTTTGTTAAAAGAGAAGCATTTTTAAGTCAAAATTTTCATCGAAAATATCTCACCTAGCTCTGAAGTTGAATATGTACCCCTATATTCTAGTAAGTTGTAAAAAGTACCATAACACAGTACTATATGGTTAAAAACTTAAAATTGTAACTAAATTAAACATTGATTTTTTCACTACTTTACTTCCATCTTGCTACACAGATTGTGAAAGTATAATCTGTGAAATTTAAACTTATATATTATTATAACGTACAAAAAGATTGTTTTGGATTTATCGTTATAGTTATGAAATTGTGTTGACAAAATTGCAGTTCATAACATTTGGGTTTGCATGTACACCATTATACTTTATATGGGAGAAGGTAATAGGAATGCATGATACAAAGAGTATATGTTTAAGGGCACTAGCAAGATTACCGGTAGTAATACCAATATGGTTCCTAGCAATCATATTCCCATTTTTTGGACCCATAAATTCAGCTGTGGGTGCCCTTTTGGTTAGTTTCACTGTCTATATCATTCCAGCTCTTGCCCATATGCTCACTTACAAAGACGCTTCTGCCAGACAGGTACCATCTTAGTATTATATACTATTACTCCTATCTATCTATGTCCCTTTCCTTCTCTTTATTATTAATTTAATACTACTCTTTCTTTCCCATTGCAACAAAAAAACTTTATTTAAAATTAAAAAATATATATAATCATTAGTATTAGAGTATACAAAAGTTGTGGTTGAGACCTCAAAATATATTATATATTCTAACAATTTAAATTGTATTAAATAAGATTTAAAATGTGTGAATGAAATTAATTGAATCTATAAAAGAAACTATAGCAAAATAAAAAGAACGACATAAGAAATATTATATTATTAACATATGCATTTGTACTTCCTTGCTAGCTATATTATTTTTTTTATTAAGTTTTGTCTTTATTTTCCTTAATTTTGATTGATTGATTGATTGATTTCATGGTTCATGCATGGTATCTAGGCGCATCCAAATTTGATACTATTTGAAACTAAATTGAAACACCATCATATCATTTACTTTGTCTTCTTGATCACTAATTGTGAATCAAAAATTTTATATGTGATGAATAACACGAAAAAAGGGGTTTTAAATTTTATCATACCATGTCATCATTTTCAGTCTTTTATTCTTATTTTTAGCTCATTAAATATATAAAACCATTTAAATTGTATATTAATTATTAATTCATTATTATAAAACCATTTAGTTTAATAAATAAAAAATTGAATTTAAAATATTAATTTGTTCAATTTAAACTTTTAATAATCCGACTCAAAGCATCATCTAATATATTATACTTCATATTGTTATTAATTATTATTATGTCTATAATAAAAGGAAATATCATTTTTACAGATATATAATTATACCCCAATTATATAACTCACTTTCGTAAATCATGGAAATTTTGCTTTTTTCCAACTTTAAACACCTAAAACCATTGAACTATGTCCAAAGTGAAAGTTTCATCATTGCTGGGTAATGGTCTCATGATTATTGAAAGGTTGTCAAAGCAATAGTACTAAAAGTATATTATCATGGTAGAATAACACTATGTGATCTCTTTTCAATTTGCTTTTTTTAATTTATACACCCTCCTATTCAGCTTATGTGTCTCATTTTCTTTTATGGTCAAGTCACCTTAATTGTCCCATTTCTATTTTTGGTATGGGTTTTTGACTTTTATGCTCTTAGTAGCTTTATCCTATTTTCAATTATACTCTCCATTACCCATATTAATTTTCCTCCCTTACATTAAAAACCCATAATATCACTCTCTTTTCTACCCTTCCCACTTTTGACTCTCCTTAAAATCCGTGAAAAGTCAAATGAGACTAGGAGGGAGTATTATGTAAAAGTTTTATTAATCAAATAAGCAAACTCTAAAAGATAAAAGGAACACACTTCTGATAGAATAATTCTAGTATAGTTTGTGTTAAAACTCTTAAATAAATATTATTAGTTTTTGATGTGATCGATCAAATTAAACTGAAATTAAAAAGCGGAATTTAAATGAACATACTGATAGAGAATAAAACATGTTTCAAGTTGTATTTGAAATAGGAGTGAGAGAGGCAAGTGTCTAAATATTAGGGTCGAACATAAAAATTTAAGATTTCGTTTTATAAATGTTGTAAGCCAATTTTTAATGTGCTATTAATATTTCAATTTATTAGCAAGAGTCTATATAGGTGAAAATCATTTAACGATATTAAAAAATTAGTTATTATAACTTTATGAAACTTCAATTTGTTGAATTTGACTTAGACCACCAAAATCTCAAAAACGGACTTGAACTTATCTTAAGGTTTAAAGCTGCATGTGAGAATTGGTTTCTTAACTTGATATTAAAAGTTCATATCAAAATTTCTAATATTATTATCATTAAACTTATGTTGATAATTAAAACGTTTATATATATTATTTTTACTAATATAATAAATATTCATTTCTCACAACCACAACAGATTAATTCTCACTTACCTTCTTGCCTATAAAAATTTATCCTTATCCTCGAACATAGAAACAAAGGAATGCAAATTAGGGATAGGGTATTTTGAAGGAAAAATCTTTGTTGTAGTGATATGTGATTTCTATTAACCTAATAAATATGGGCGGGTCCCGGGCCCGGGAGTGGTGGGGGAGCATTAAAGAATAAGAAGTGGAATGTGCTGTGTGGGTGGCCCGCTGTAGGTTGTATGGGGGTATTTAATGCCGGGATTTTATGCTGTATGCTCTTAACTATAGAGAAGGGGCATCTTCTATTGGAGTGTTAAAACAATTGATTGGATTTATTTAAAATAGATTAGACTATTAGAGTAATTTATTGTGTGAGCTGGGGCGAAACTTAGGCTAAAACGAACACATAACTTAAAGTGAAATCAAACTCCACTTTATAGGTGTTTATTTGGGTCATGGTCGATTTTGAATTTGATGTTTTAGATCGGCAAAAAATCGACTCTTATATCTATGTTGTTTTTTACAAAATTGTTAATCCAATTTTTTGTCGGGTCAAATCGAATTCTGTTATAAAGTTGGATAAATATTAAACACTTAAGAAACGAAGGCGTTCTTTGGTAATTGACATTACTTCATCAAATTCGTAGATTAACTTTTGTAATTTGACTTGTCGAACGGTCAAATAACAAAACATTCATTTTGTTAACATATAATACAAAATAATAACTGAATTTGTCTAATAGCACCTATTAGGTACGTCTTATGACCAGTAACCTGAATTCGCCTGCCCTGTTCCTCAAATAGCAAAATATTTAACTTGTTAACATATAACACAAAACAATGACAATCGATTTAGTTTCATAACACATATTCAATACATCATATGACTAATTTCCTGAATTTGCACCTGTTCCTACGTATTTTTTTTTGTTATATTAATAATATTTTATAAAAATTTGCAGAATGCTGCAGAGAAGCCTCCTTCCTTTTTTCCAACATGGACAGGAATGTATGCAGTGAATATATTCATAGTAGTATGGGTTTTTGTAATCGGGTTTGGGTTTGGAGGATGGGCCAGCATGACAAACTTTGTGAGACAAATTGACACATTTGGATTATTTGCAAAGTGTTATCAATGCAATCCTCCTAAATCACCTTTACTCAACTCTACAACTCCTCACCACTAATCATGTTTAATTTCTCTAATTGATCCATTTTCTCTTTGGTAATGGTAGTGATCAACAAGCACAATTTGGGGCTAAACCCCTCCATATTTTGTACCATATAAGGGAAAATTATTAGATTTATATATTTTTCCCTTAATATTATAATGTTTGTTATTATTTTTTTTTTGTTTCCTTATACTTAATTTTATAAGGATATTTTTAGTTAATTTTACAGAATTAGAGAATTATGAAGTGTGTTATTGAAGGAATATTTGTTGTATGTGTTCTTTTACTAGTAAAAGAGGGGAATAGAAATAGTATAAGTTTGAAGGGAGTATAAATTAGTACTTCTCTAGTTATTTGCAAGTAGAATTGATGTAATTTTCGAAATGTTGTTATTACATTTACGGTATCAGAAAGTATTGTTCATTACATTATCTTTTGTTTCTCGTTTGATAGTTGATATTAAATGGTTAGTATAATAATCAAAAATTGATGTAATTTTGTATGGATATCGCATGACAAATGATCAAATCTCAAATTTTTTAAGCTATTGCAATAATCAAATGAAGTTCATCATAAACTAATTCTTGTACAATTTAAGTGTGTTTTTTTCTTTATTACATCTCTTGTTTTCAACTTTGTTGAATTCTTAAATTGCTATTCATAATGATCTTATTAATATCTTCTTACTTATGACATGAGAAAATTGGAAAAACAAAGCTTTTCTATTAAAAAGTTCATAAATTAAGCTTATAAGGAAACTTATTTCTAAATAGGCGTCTATATATTCGAAGAACGGTTCTAAACAAGAAAAAATGTTAATCAAAAAGTCATAGTTGAACAAATCTTTATAAATTTTTAATAAAAAGATATATTTTGAAAGGTAAAAGGATTTATAACAAGGAACAAGTATATAATTTTCTTTATTTATCATTATATATATATATATATATATATATATATATATATATATATATATATATATATATATATATATATATATATATATATATATATATATATATATATATATATATATATACACATATATATATATATATACATATATATATATATATACATATATATATATATATATATACATATATATATATATATATATATATATATATATATATATATATATATACATATATATATATATATACATATATATATATATATATATATATATATATATATATATATATATATATATATATATATATATATATATATATATATATATATATATATATATATATATATATATATATATATATCCTCATTAAAGACGAAAAGATATCTTGCATAAGCTTCTCTCTTTGTTCTCTAGAAGTAAGATCACAAATCGAATCCACTAACTTGAAAATTCCAAGCATAGCTTGCAAGAAAATGAATAGCTAGCATAATCACTTTGATTATGATAAATAATAACAAGGAATGAAAATGGAGGATATGTGAACGAAATAAAAAAAATTATATATTTGTTTTTTTTTTTTTTAAAAGTTATACTTTTATATTAAAAAACTATAGCAATAGATCTGTTTGCTGTTGTAGCAAAAAAAAAAAATTTTGACTTTTAATCAACTTTTCTTTTGTTCGCAATTATTAAAAATGACAAAACCCTAATTTTAACTTTGGACTACAAAATACTTATTTGAAAATAAGCTTCACCAAATTTATTAATAAAAAACTTTTTTTAAAAATAATGTTCATGATTCTTGCAAAAACAACAGTTGGTCTCCTGCTCTCAGAGAGACGGTCTCTCACAAGAATTTGTGAAAAAAAACAAGTCTTGTATGAGACCGTCTCACTGTGAGACGGGTCCATACAAGCATCTAAAGTTGAATTTACATAGCTGTTAACTATATAAAAAAAATTCATTAAAATTTAAGATATTTAAAATTGGGTAAGTTTACGTTAAATCATCTCACGATAAGACGGTCTTAATAAAGAATTTGTCAAAAAAAAAAACATGTACTCATTACATCAGTGGGCTACTAAGGAGTAAAAGCCTAAAACCCAATGTCATATGGGCTGACCCAAGAAAGGAGTTCAAACACCCGTTGTAAAAACAAATCAATTACACAATGGGCTCATCCAGCAAGTATTGTATGACAGTATGAGAAAAGATTGAAACAATTAAGCAATTTCGGGTAAACGTTAGAAGGGACGGAAATACTGTCTCCCTTTTGTTCGCAATTACTAACTGCGAACAAATAATTTTGACTTTTTTTGATCAATTTTTTGTTCGCAGTTAATAACAGCGAACATACCTAGCATTAGGCTGGGACATAAAAACACTTATTTTTGGAATTAAGTTTACCCGAAACTCAATTTATTTATTCTTTTTGTTAAAATTGCTTAATTGTTTCAAATTTTCCTTGTATGAGACCGTCTCACCGTGAGACGGGCCCATACAAGTAGCCCAATTAATATTTTTTTTAAAAAAATTAACAGATTAAGTAAGTTAAAAGCAGTTTTTTTTAAGTTAATATTAGGTCAGCCCATATTAAGTCGTCTCACGATAAGACGGTCTTAATAAAGAATTTGTCGGGGCTCATTAGGATCATTTCTCAACTGGCAACATCTTGCGCTTATACTCGAGTCTACAAAGCCCAAAATCCTTCATGGTGCTACAACTTGCCAATTATAGATTGCCAATTATCATCGATATAAGCGATAAACAAATTCTCAAATGTGACAGTCTTACGATATTTTAATTTCTATCGGCTAGTTCAATATACACTTAGAGTCTTAAATTAATTACTTATAATCTTAAACTGTTCACTAATAATTTTAAAGTGACTAATTTTAACCTTAAAATGATCGTTTTATATAGTTTTAAAGTGATATAGAAGAGATCAAGACGGTAGACAATACCTTCACTATTTTACCAAGTTAACTTGGTAATTTGTATATGATGGTTGAGAGGTCGAATATCTAACCATAATATCAATGGATTAAACATTGTTACATCAACTTCATAACACAAATTAGAAAGTGTAAACAGTTGTACTATTTTTGGACGTTTGCTAACCACTTTGATTAGCTTTAAAATCTGATTGACGTTTTTTGAATTAGCTTAAGACAGAAATAAAATGTCACAAAAGTCAGGTAAGGGGTAACAGACTCAACTAATTTCAGTTTGCAAATCAAACATTGTTGTGTATGTCAAGATATTTCCTTTGTTTTTTTTTAATGACTATATTAAAATAAAAACACTATTCATCAATTCATTTTTTTTGCAAATTTTTTTGAATATGTAAAGAAAAATATATACAAGTAAGATCTTATTTAATTCATCTTATTTTATATTTTCATTTTATCATTTTTGGGAATTTTTTATTATGCACATTTTAATGTCCTTAATGTTAAAATAGTCATTAAATAACGTAAAAATTGAAAGTGTAAGACTTATTAATTACCATTTTTGTTTTTAGTTTTCCTTTTTTTAAAAAACTAAAACTAAAAACAAAAATAGAAAACAAAAAAACGTCATTTCCAATTTTAAGTCGTCAGTTTTCAAAGTATCATATTCTTAATAAAATTTGAGTAATTTTTTAATTCATTGTAGGACAATTATCATGTAACTTTGAAAATAAAAATAAATATAAAAACCACATTAATATTCAACAGACCGAATAAAATTCCAATTAATACATGAAATTCAAAAAAGTCCAAAATATTAAATTAAACATTTATTTCAACCTTTAACATATAAACATTTATAATTTGGAAGATGTAACAACAAATAAAATAGTTAAAAAAATAATATACATACATACAAACAAAATAATCTAAGAAATTTAAATGCATACACTATGAGTGTAATGACAAATTTTTTATATTTGAATTCAAATTTTTCTAAAAACAAAATATAAAATGGAAATACACCTAAGAGTAAGCCGTTACTTCATTATTATCAACAATACCCAATTGTTGGCATGCTCGCTTGTACTTTGACATTCTTTATCGTTAGATAATTTAAAATCTAATCAAGTTCAATTATGAAATAATCAAGTTTTAACATTATAAATAATCTAATGAGAGACCATCTCCTAATAAAATGACCATAAAATAAGAAGCTCGTATTCACGTTATTTGTATTATATTTATACAAATTTTTGTATGAGATGGTCTCACAGAAAAACGTCGCGCTTCATATATGAGTTAAAAAGTTCAACTAATATAAATTATTAGCAAATAAGCTACTTGTCTTCAATCCGCCTTACCGAGGGACAGTCAAATAACTCCTATTCTTATATAAGACAATTTTTATAGTGAGACGGCATCGTATAACAATTTGTATTAAAATCAAATTAATTAATATGACATAATTATTGGGCCTAATGTTCACAAATTGAAACGTACCATGTGCATCAAGTCAATTGAGAAGTATATGAACTGCTCCTATACAGTTGGTACATGTTGGAAAGTACGTAGAGTATCAAACAACTCTAATCTGACATTTTATTAGTTTTATAAAAAATAAAAATATTTCTATATAACTTTTCCTAGATATATGTATTACTTCTAATTTTTAATATTAATAATTTTCATATAATTTACAGGATTAATGCATTAATGGTTAATGCATTATAATACTCTAAGACAATAATTTTTGGATTCCTCATTTTATTTAGCTGTCGACGCAGTGGTTTTATCTACCTTTAATTTTGTCTAATTAGATTCTAATTGTAATAGTTTTTGATTAGTTTTAATCAGTTAAGAATATTTTACACTCGTATTTTTATCAATTTTTAATAGAAGTATAATTCAGAAATCATATAGTAAATTCAATATCAGATGATGATGGGCTAAAATTTTAATACTACAAATTCAATGAAATAAAGCAATATTTAAAACTAAAAATACAATAAGAGTATAAAATGTACTCCTTACATTACAATTTGTCAATGAATCCCAGTTGACAATAATACAATGTAAGCTTATAATTGAAAATTCCACAAGGCATATGAGAATGCTGCACCCAAACATGGCATAAGGCATAGGAAGCACAATGATTTACAGAGAGGACCATAATTTTGTGAAAATGAAACGATACCATGTGCAATCATACGTGTCAGTCTTCTTTACTTGTTAAATTATTTCTTAAGATAAGATGCTTCTCAATTTTCACCTTTGATTATCTCTTTGTACCATTGAATTAGACACGTGTAAATATTAATGCGAATACAAGATTTAGTTTAAACTAACTTAATATATTTGATTTAAAGTTAATTTAATAAATGAAATAAATATCTATACTAAATTCATCAGATCTAAAATATTATATCAAAAATCCAACTAAACAACCGAATAAACATCTATGCTATAATTGGTATAAATTAATTACTTCTATCCTCTCAGTAACCGATTCGAGCATCCGTAAGATTGTGATACTCTATTTGTCCCAAAGAATCGTTCTTATTTTCCTTATAAAAACGTCCTATTAAATTATTTTCAATTTTTTTTATCATGACTCACACATTTTCTTCAATTATTATTGTACATCTAAATTACATTCTCATTTTATAATACATTTTATAATTTTTTTCATAAAATTAATTTTTATCACTTTTACTCATCATCATCACCATACTTAGTGTATGAGTAGGGTTTGAAAAGGAAAGGAAGACGGAAACTCATACTCATAAAGGAGAGCGCAGTCAAAGAGTCTCTCAACTCGAGAAAGATTAGGAAAAATTTCAGCAATGAATAAGATTGAGTGACGTGAAAGCCAACTCCACAAGTCTGCATCTTATCACACAAGTATGACCCTTAAACATAAAAGCTACTTTCTCCATTTCAAATTAGTCGTAACATTAGAAAAATGACACTATTTATTCATCACTCTTAATTTGTGATTGGTTTTTAATCTATAGGTTAAAACATAGTCAAGTGAGATCTTGTTTGATTCGTCATTGCAAAGATTATTAATTTCAAATTTTTATACTTTTTTATTATACATAATTAGAGATATTAAGGATAGAATTAGTGTATTAGATTGAGTAAAAAAATAAACATCGTAACTAAATCGAAAGAAAAGAATTATTTATTTTTGGGAATATGACTCAATATTGAACTAATTAGAGAATGTATTAGAGGTTATAGGTGTACCACCCCAACTAAAACCCAAGGATAAAAAGGTATAGTGTAGCACAAGATCTCTGACATTTCTTCCTTTTTCATTCTCTCTCTTAACCCACCCCTATTCTAAAGGGACTAACGGTTTATCAGTCTGGGGCACCAATCTGCAAACCTAATAATTATTTTACAATTTCTCAGAAAAAGAGAAAGCTCTAAAACACCACTCAGAAAAAGTACATAAATAAAAAATCCAAATAATATAATCCGGATTCCAAAGATTAAAACTTAGCTGTATTTTACGAGTTGTGTTGAGGTCCGCGTTGGAAAAAATGGATTAAGAAAAAATAAATTTAAGTACAACATTACATAAGAAAAACTCATATGGGAATGTTGATTCCCATAATATAGAAAAAAAATGTAGCCAATTAAACAATTTTTTTTTTGTCTTAATGAATTAGTTTTTTTCTCTTTATAATTTTCTTTTTTCCATTTTTAACCATGATCTTTATTAATACTCCTATAATTTTTTAATTTTCATTCGTATAAACTTAATTTTCACCAATTTTATTCATTTTTTTTGGATTTATACACTATTTGTATTTGAAGCTATTTATTTAAAACATATCCACTTTATAATTTTGAGGAGGGCAAATTAAAATCTAAAAGTCTTATGGATTTGGTTTATACTATTTTTGTGGATTAATTATAAAATAGCAAATATTTTCCAATAATTATACTTCGTTGTACTTATCATTTATCAAGTGAAAATTATTTAATATTTTTATATGTTTAACGTGTTAGCACACATTAAAATAGTATACTTTCTCTGTCCGATTATAATTGAAGCAAAGATAAAATGAGAGTTTTATAAGAAAAAGTGGATATTGGTAATAAATAAGAGAGAAAGTGAATTGTGTGGATAAAATTAAAAAAAAGTTAAAATGTATAAATGAGATTAAGAGGTGTTTGGAAAAATACCTTATTATGCAATTTTAGATTATTTTGATATAATTAGAGGGTTAGATGGTCAAACCATATAATACAATTAACCGGTTGAAACAACTTATTGTTATGAATAAGTTGTTTTTGAACAATATACTCATAGCAGCAGATTCAAAATTAGCTGGTCAAACTAGTCAATAAAATCAACTGGTCATATCAGTCAATATAATCGACTACAACGAGCGATCAGCTGTTAGCTAAACACCCTCTAAAAAAATGTCGTAAACTATTATCTAAAAATAAAAATAAAAATAATAAAATGAGAATTTATGAAAAATAAATAGGAGAGAGTGACTATATTACTTGTACATGAAATAGTTATGACTTAGACTGACTGATTCCTCTTTGAGGAGCAATTCCCAATAATAGTATTCCCTATTTGCCCAAATTACAAATCTGCTCTTTCTCTGTCTTTTCACTCTGACTCACTCTCAGACTCTGTGTGACCTTCTCTAGAGAGAGAAACTCTAACCTAGAGAGACATTCAACCACAAATCATCAAATTATTATGGGAAAATCTTCTTCTTCCTGTTTAAAGATCATTGTTTGTGGTAGTGATTCTGCTGAAAATGATGATGAAATTCATACTTCTGAGGTAAAAATCCCTTTTTTTTTTATAATTTTTTTTTTAAGTTCATTTCCTATAATGCATACTCTTTCTTACTCCTACAAACAAAAAATCTTGATTTTTATTAATTTACAGAGTTGCCCAGAATTTTTTTTCAGTTTCCCAGATTATTTTGAATCATAAATATGTTATTTTCACCAAAAATTCAAATCAAAAATCTTCATTTTTTATTTAGTTACCCAGAAATTCTTTTCAGTTCCTCAGGTTATTTTGAATCTGCATTAGGCGTTTATTTATTAATTTATTTATTAATTTTTTGTATTTTTTTCAAAAAATACTGATTTTGGAATTTAGTGAGATCATGTCTTTTTTGAGTAATTCAGGAGCGATAATAACTAATAAGTGTCCCTTTCTTCTAAGTTGATGTTTAATTTTGAAGTGCCTTGATTTATGTAATTGCCCTTGCTTTACTTGTTGCTAAGTTGGTGGATTTCTGTTTTTCTTTAACTTTCTATTTTGGGAATGATTCAATTTGTGATCAATGATGTTTTCAGCTCTTGATTCAGTCATATTTATGTAAGATCTGATTGTTCAAAGCTTAAAGTATGATCTGATTGAAAAATTTAATCAGTTAACATGGTTTTGCTTCATGGGTTTTGGTTGGTTTAGAGAAATGCCATAAATTTTACATTTTTTTTATTATGGATTATAGATAGGGGAATATAATTGGCTACTTAGTTCACCTTTTAGATCAATTCGCTTCAAATGGTTTAAAATTAACCTAAAATCGACCATAATTTACTTTTATCAATTTGCAATTCAGAAGGCAATTGGAGGATCATGTGGGACTGTGATGGAATTATGCTCATTAGTTAATGGATTTGAGATTATATGTACGTGTTTGATTATAGTAATAGACTTGTATGAATAAAAAGTTGGAAGGTGCAACATATATCTGGTACGGAGGGAGTGTTAGATTTTGCCTCTTAATGTGTGCTGTAAATGGATCTGAGTACTTTCTTAGTTTGTGTTTATGAATTTTATGTTAAAAGTTTTGGACGCACACCGAATTTATAGTTGGACTCAAATAAATATTGTATTAAATTAACTGAATACAAATATTTGATTACATCATAGTTTGTACAAGAATATTTTTGGTGGGACACTTGTTCCGCAACTATACATTTTATGTGGGTGGTTTGGGAAGTTATGCATAAAGTATAGTTGGTGTGGACTTTTTAATGAGATACTAGGATTTAGCCATGCTTCTTTTGTTTATTGTAGCTTTAAATTGTCATATAGAAGTATGACCAAATTAACTTTAATTCTTCTCATCTGAATTGTTATTTATTTTTAGATTATTCCTGTTGTATTTTGCTAGATTGTTGTGCACTATATTACTTGCACTCGGGTACTCATGTCGGATCCTGCTACGTGTCCAAGTGTTGGATACGTCTAAATGTACAATTTTATGCATAAAATGAAGTGTCTAAGTGTCATACCAATGTCCGAGCATCCAAGATGTCTTGTTCATAGTTCCGTTTCATGTTTAGAATGTTTTAGCATGGTTTTAGCAAGTAGAGAACAATGATTTAGTACAAAATATGGAAGGAAATAACAAAAGATCATCTGCATTGTCTCGGTTTCACTCGGGATGGTTTTCAATATTAGTATGATAATTATTCTTGTTAAAAGTTGCTACCTTCATCCCTGTTTGGAGATTACATGATTGTTAAAAGTTATGCTCGTAGACAAAAGTTCTTGCTAGATTGCATTGCATATCGTATTAGTATATTTTGACTAGCAACAACTGATAGTTGATAGTTGATAGTTGATAGTTGATAATAGACGATTATGTTGAAGTTCTTGCTTTGCATTTTCAATTGAATGCGTATAAAGATAGGTAAAAATGCAAGCTTTTGTTTTACATCACTCAAACTCAAAGAAAGATAAACAATTAAAATTCGGAGGGGTAATAGGTAGGATAATATTTTATTGAATATCCACTCTTCTATATGCTCATATTAGCTTATTGGAAAAACTAGGTCCACCCTTATCTACTTTTTACCAAACATTACCAACTAATATATTGATTTAGCTACTACATTATCTAACGCTATTTCTATTTATGAGCTCCTTTGAGTTAAGTGCATTTTCTAGTTTTTTCTTTTTATTTTCCCTTTCAAGTGTGAGTAATGTAGCCAAAGAGTTTTTGTCCTGCTTCTGCAGTTAGTAACTAGAACACAATCAAACAGAGCACGTATAGAAGTATCTGCTTTGATGTTCGTGTAACCATTTGTTTCTTTGGTAGTTACTCTTTGTACCTTTGAGTTTGCACCATAACACCATTTAATATTTAAAGACCTTATTTCTGGGTGCCCTAGGCGGTCGGCTACCCTGAATGCCCTAAGACTCGGTCATGAGGAATGCATTGACCGCATTGTATTTCTTAAGCAAATCAGACACTTTTTAGATTTTGTGTTTTAATGTTGGCATCTGAACTACAGGCTAAGACGCCAAATGATAAACGCGGGTGGAGTTTCAGGAAAAGATCTGGGAGGCATCGGGTTCTTGGCAACAATGTCAGTTCAGAAACTACCACTTCTACCGGTAAAGAGACCCCACTAGGCGGTGATACTGAATTCCAAGCTCCAGTTAAGTCTATATGTGTCGATGAGAAGCCACAACTGCCTAAACCTGTTGACGATATTAGTAAACCCGTCGACAAAATTAGTAAACCTGTCGATGAAATTAGTAAACCTGTCGATGAAATTCGTAAACCTGTCAATGTAACTGAAAATCGTAGTGAACCAAAGACATCTGTGCTGGTGGTCACTTCAGAAAATGGTGCACGTGCTGAATCGAAAGTTAGTCTGGATGAGGTTGGTTTAGAAAGAATTAACAGTAAAACATCAGCTGATTGCAAAACGGTTGAGCCGGTTGTTTCTGAAGCTGACAGCAACGAAACGTCAGATGATTCAAGTATCGCCAACGAATCATTTATTTCAAACGACGAAAGCGTCCCGACAACCCAACAAACTAAGGATTCCATGTCGGGATTGGCTTCCGTAGATGGTTGTGATGCTGGTGATATTATGGATGAAACCATTGCTGTTATAATTCAAACAGCTATGAGAGGCTTCCTGGTATTTGTCAAATTTCTCACCGTTGATAATTTAATTGATACCTTTCATTTTTGAAAACCCGTTTGTAAAATATTTCAAATCTAATTTGGCAGGCTCGGAGAAAATTTTCGCAATTAAAGAGTGTCGTTAAAGTTCAAGCAGTTGTTCGTGGGCATTTAGTGCGAAGACATGCAATTGCAACTCTGCATTGTATCAGGGCCATTGTCAAGGTTCAGGCCCTAGTTCGCGCTCGCAATTCCAAGTGCTTGGTAATGCACTATTCTAATATGAAATTGTGTATGAATTGCTTTCATGTTTAATCGCTAGTTAATTCGCTTTTTGAATTCGCGATTCGCTCAAAATGACCGTAAAATAGCCCAAAACCGACCATAATTCGCTTTTTTTGATTTGCATTTCGCAAAGATATTAGTGAATCATGTGACAGTGTCTCGATTCGCATTCCCAGATTCGTTGAAGCTTATGTTTTATTTCTCTTAAGCTTGTATTTCACATCGAGACTAATTCGTCATGAATTGCTGTGTTTTATGAACATGCTATCCTTTTCTTCATTGCTCGCCAACGTTTAAACTTTTCCTTCTTAGTTGCCTGAAAAATTTCTCGTATAACATATTTAATTTTACTTCAGGACCGGAAAAATATACCAAATGACGCTCAATTTTCCACTGTTAAGCTGTTTCAAAATAGTTTTACACGCCAGGTAAATTGTTGTGTTTTTTCTACAACTTCAGCCACCCATTTCTTCTGGTTTTAGGCTTTACTTTTTGTCTTATGGAAGCTGATTGTTATTGTTCAGTTGTTGGAGTCTATGCCAAGACCTAAATCTCTAAATATTCGATGTGATCCTATGAAACCCGATTCAGCCTGGAGTTGGTTGGAAAGATGGATGGCCGTGTCAACATCTGAAGCTGTCAAAAACTCCGAGCCTTGCGTGGAACCAGAGACCAAAGATGAGGTTCAGGTAATTGCACTTAAAGAAGATGCTGGGTTTTCCTCGGTGGTTCTTTCCGAGTCAAAAAATTCAATGTTAAGTACAATGGGAGGTGCAAAGTTGATGGAAAACGATGAACACCACATTACCGATGAGATTCTTACCCCTGATGTTGGGTCAAGCACTCATCTTCAAGAGCAAGAAATAGGAAACGGGGACCTAGCTTTTGTGAAGATCGAGGAAATCATCACCGATGAGATTCGCACCACGGATGGTGGGTTAAGTATTTCGTTTGAAAACGACGTAAGCGAGCAAAGTCTTCTTCAAGAGCAAGAAATAGGTAACAAGGACATTGGTTATGAAAAGACCGAGACTTTTGTGTTTGAAGCTTCTCACACCCAAGCCGAGCCATTATTGCCTGAAGGTAAACCCGCTTCGTTGATCGCAGAAACCCAACAACCCAAACTTTCGACAAAGTGTTCAGCAACATCAGACTTGAATGGTGAAGGGAAAAAGTTTTCGTATGGATCACGGAAGGCGAGTAATCCTGCATTCATCGCTGCTCAATCAAAATTTGAAGAACTGACTTCAGCTGCAAATACGGAACGAGCAAATAGTTCTTCCCTTTTAGACGTTGAAGTTGAATCTCCTGAAGAAAGTGTCAAGAAAACCGATAAACCTGGTGATATGGAAATGTCTGGTACTTCTGATCCGCGGATTCATGTGGCTGGATCTGAATGTGGGACCGAACTCTCAATTTCTTCCACTCTCGATTCACCCGATAGATCTGATATAGAGAATGCAGAACTTGTGCCGAAAGCGCAGATCTTGGATGATTTACCTTGTCAACCTGATGTTGGAGTGAAGTTGGATCGTGAAGATATCGACATATCAGGCAGTTCTATGACTGATATACAGTCTGTCACATTTCAGCAGCAAGAGGTCCATGGAGTCGATAATTTATCTGTTGATCCGGTTTCAACTGAGATCAGCCCTGGGGCGGAGCACAAAGTTGAGTCGAAGGAATCTGACGTGCAAACTGATTTTGCCCCGGAATGTTCTGTGACCAAAGTGGACTCAACTGTGGCTGTAGACCCGAATCATCAAGAACACGGATCAGCTGTCGATCGCCCAGCATACAAACCCTCACCTGAGGCCTCACCCATAAGCCATAGGTCCGTCCCGGAATCTCAAGGAACACCTTCTAGTCAAGTATCAGTAAAGGGTAAAAGGAATAAGGCTGATAAACATGGATCTAACAGAAAGCGCAATTCCCCATCTTCAGAAAAGAAGTCACTGTCAAACCCGAATACTGACTCGGGCGCAAGAACTAGTACCGAGCATTTGCCCAAGGATCATAAAAGTGGGAAGAGAAGGAATTCTTTCGGGTCGACAAAAACCGACAATGCAGGTCAGGAGCCTGGAGATAATAGTAGTCGTAGCTCTCTTCCTAGCTATATGCAAGCCACAGAATCCGCCAGAGCCAAGGCAAGTTCCCCTCGATCAAGCCCAGATGTGCACGATAAAGAGATTTATTCCAAGAAGAGGCATTCACTCCCGGGTGCAACTGGGAGGCACGGTTCTCCTCATGTTCAACAATCAACATCCCAATCAACACAAGGCGCAAAAGGAAACGGCTCCAATCCTTCAAACGGTTAGTTTTTCCTCATGTTCTTTGTTATTTTCACTCAGAAAGAGCATAATCGGTTAACTACGTAGTTTGTCCATGCAGAGAGGAAATGGCTAAGATGAAAAGACGTTGCAAAGATAGATAATTTGTCCTTGCTACTGCTGAGTCCTTACGGATGCGTCGAGAAGTCAAGAACAGTCCATTGGTGTAACCGAGTTCAATATGCAAGAAACACCGTCATTTGCACTTAACCTTTCGCCTTTTCGCCTAGATCATTCAATTAAGCGTGAGTTTGGTTTGTCGAATATACATGAGTATATGATATCTAATTCTTTTGAATGTACATTATAGTCACATAATTTTCATCCAACTGAGTTTTAACTTCGACATTTCGATATTAAGGTGTGCACATGTTTGTACGACTTTGTCTTCTTCTATGTAAGGGGTTATGCTTCAATCTTCATATCGATTTTTCGTTATGCTTATATTTTGATTCCGATCTTTGATGAAAGCCAATTCATCGTGCTTTAATCTAGAGTTTCCAACTAATGGGGATTCTACATTTCAACATAAGGGTTAACCATATTTGTAGACGGCGAAAGATGCTAGTCACCTCCAGGTTGAGTCGAGTCTATAAAACAAATACGAAACCTACTAAAAAATTTCTCTTCCGTCCTTGGACGGCACTAAGAGTGTAGCTCGGAACAATATTTTGGGAAAAAGGTTCAATTATGTATCATAAATACTTTTAATGTGAAAGCATAATTATTTATTTATTTCAAAGTACTTATATTTGCGGCTAATATGAAGATAAGAAAATATAAATATAATCCAATTGTTCAACTCAATTGAATATTTAGCCAAACACCTTGAACAAAGCTGTGCTCCACATTAAACAGCAACGTAGTAAAAGGGCCTTGGTCTAGGATGATCATCCCAAAAGTTGAAAATTTGAAAAACATAAGTGAAAAAATAAAAAAAAATAACAAAATAAACTAAGAATCAAACTTATTCCAAAAGTAAGCGTAAAATTCCCAAACCTAAGGTTTGAGGCTGTTCGCAGTTAGTAACTGTGAACAGGTCAAAAAAGACAAAATAGTTGTTCGCACTTACTAACTGCGAACAGCTATTTGACCTAAAAAAAAAAAATCAAAATAGCTGTTCGCACTTACTAACTGCGAACAGCTATTTGACCTAAAAAAAAAATTTATTTTTTTCTGTTCGCAGTTCGTAAGTGCGAACAGCTATTTTGTCTGTTTTGACCTGTTCGCAGTTACTAACTACGAACAGCCCCAAACCTCAGGTTTGGGAATTTCACGCTTACTTTTGGAATAAATTTGATTTTTAATTTATTTAATTAATTTTTTTTTTAGCCTACAGATTTCAAATTTCCCCAAAAGTTGACCAATGAATTCTTTTTGAAGCTTCTAGCTAGTAGAAGCATAATACCTCCGTTCTATTGGGATTGAATCAAGGAGAAAGATAGTGATTTTTAAAGAAAGTATGAGAAAATGTAAAAATGTAATATTAAATGAAGAGAAAGATTGAATTGTGTAGTAGATGATATTAAAAAAGAATTTAAATATATGGTAAGATTAAAAGAAGGCGTAGGATTTATTTTTACTTAAGAAAATAATACAAAATGAGTGAGACAACCCAAATGAAATTAATGCAAACTAAATGTGAAGAGGGACTACAAACAATCTCTCATGTATAATTTTTAAATGCATATAATATTTCGATTTTAAAATACATAGTAATCGATGAGTAGTACAGTACTAGTACTCCTCCCTCCTATTCGCTTTACTTGTCCCATTTGGTTTTTCAACACTATTTATCAATCACTCTTATTATGTGATTTGTTCTAAGTTACAACATAGTTATGCGAATCTTGTTTAATTCGTCTTATTGTAGATTTTATTAATATCAACTTTTTATAATTTTTACTCAAGCACTATTAGAGAAATTTAAGATTGAAAACATGCATTGACAAATATGCCAAAACCAAATGGGAAAGTAAAAAAAATAAAAGGGAGTATTAATCATATAAAATACATAATTAAAAAAAATATATATTTTTGTTATCTTTAAGGTACATTTTCTCTATAAATCTAGTCGTTAACGAGCTATAGTAGTGTACTTGGTGTTTGATATGATTTTTTTACTATTTTTTTAAATATTTTTTGACTTTTGACTTTTTGATGTTAAAAAATCAAAAATTACGTTGATAAATGATTTTTAAGCAAAACTCAAAAGATGATCATAAAAGCTTTTTCATTATCTTTTGATATCATTTTGACATTATTTGACAATTATTCTCAAATAAATGGACGACATCCAACAACAAATTTTGTCAAACATATTTGTAAGCTGTAACATCTGAGTTGTTACTAATAACTAATACTAGTTAATAACCAACAACGAACTATCAATAACGTCCAAAATACTTCTCACGATTCATATCCATTGAAAATTCTGAGTATGTTTAATATATTCAATTGCACAGGACCCTAAAAAGTAAGGGATTCAATATTAATTTATTATTTAAAGATACAAAGTTATTAGAAAAATATTATAATTTTTAAAAATTACGCAGAACCTCAAAAAACTTTATTATTTTTTGTTGCGCCCCTCCTCATATCTATCCCACTTTTGCACCAAAAGTTTACAACTTGGTGTACCCCGAGGAAATATAGTAAGAGTTGAAACACGAAGGGGCCAAAGCCAATGAAAACATATATACTTCCTAGTTCCTACAAAATAATAACGGTCAACGACCGCGTCCACTGTTTGTATAATGACCAAAATAGTATCCCAAATCCCTACCGTTTCCTGCTTCTGATTTTTATTTGTTATGTTCCCACACTAATTCTTCTATTTTACATAACTTTTTGGTTCCAAGTCAAAGTAAAGGCTTTCATGTAATATTCATATGAAATCAAACATTAATAAGCTTTGCCCATTTTTAACAATATTCAAGCTGCTAATATGGAGTATATTGTGATTTCCAACAGGGGTTTTTATCTGTGTTTCATTTTAGTGTCCTATTTTTTCCTCAACACTTCTGCAAATGAAGGTTAGTCTTACTTTCTTTATGATTTTTGGTTTTAAAGATTTTTTTTTGGTGTTGATATTGTCTTTTTTCTTCTTTATTTTTTCTGGGTTTTTATCTTTGTTTGATTAGGATGGGTCGAACTATATGTCAACCAACCATTCTTTTGTGTTATAGGCTATGCAATTTGATTTTTATGAAGGTTTTTAATCAAATGCTTAAAGTAGGCAAGTTTGAGCTCCAAAGTTGATAACCTATTTTTTGAGGGGCTTGTTTGGATGAGAGGTCTTCTTGATGTATGGTCTCAACATAGCAATTTCATGAGTTATAATTAGAGGTGGTTAATGGGGCGAGTCGGACAACAAATTGAGAGCTGAACTATATTTATAATAAGGCGGGAGGTGTTCATTCAGGTCATCGGGTCAATTTCAGGTTAGGTGTTTCGAGTCGGATCAAAATCAGATTTTATGTCCATATTGATTTTTACATTATTTTAAATTCATTTTGAAATCGGGTTGAATCGAATTTGGTTCTAATGTTAGGTGAATATTAGATCATCGGTTTGTTTTAAACACCTATAAGGCGGGTCATTATTGGGACTTATAGAGGATTGAGTGATGAAGGGAAAGATGAACAATAACACTTACGTTTGCTAGATTTTCTGATTTTTCCTAGGAACCTCCTTAGTCTCCTTAGTCCTTACAGGCCGGTTTGGTTATTGATATTAAATGGTGATCATACAAATGAATTTCACTTTTAATTTTCATAAAAATATGTTATGTCATTACCAAGATAGTGGAGCACTTACCCTCAAACAATTTAAACAATTTATTTCCCTTATTACCACTTAATGACACCTTTCCAAATAGTAACGAATGAGAATGAATATTATGAAGAAAAAATTAATTAGAGTATAACAATCATGATCATACACCTTGTTAAGTAGTTTTACTAATCCAAATTACATATGAATTTTCATTACCATTCATATGATCCTTTAAAATCAGCAATCAAATGGGTCGTTACAATATTATGGCATTGCTTAATTGTAGTAGCTTTTAATGATGATTTGTTACCTATAATGCAGTCCAAGCTTTATATGCTTTCAAAATCAATTTGGCTGACCCTGATGGGATGTTGGACAACTGGGATACTGCCCTTGTCAGTCCTTGCTCATGGCACTATGTTATTTGTAAAGATGAAAGTGTCGTCGAACTGTAAGTTTTACTTATAATTCTAATAGAACAGTGTAACATGATTCGCTAGCTAATTTGCTTTTTAAATTCATGATTCGCTCAAATTTGTCCAAGAACAGCCTAAAACCGATCATAATTTCCTTTTTTCGATTCGCAATTTATGAGGAGAGTAGCGAATCATGTGACACTGTTCTCTAATGTACTACTTTTAATTGTGATTCTTGCTGATAATAGCATTGCTCATCAAGCTTTATTGTTTCAGTGGCCTTGGAAATTTGAAGCTATCTGGTTCACTTGCTCCTGAACTTGGCCAGCTCCCAAATCTCCGAGGATTGTAAGTTTAATTAACATAATTCACTAGATATTTCATTTTTTGAATTCGCGATTCGCATAAATTTTCCCAAGAATAGTCTAAAATCGACTATAATTCTGATGCTTAGATTGATGTCCGTGATGTATCATGTATGGTCGAATTGAGATCTTTTCAGAACATGTTTTGAGATCTTCAAGTTATCTCAAAAGATGATCAAATGTTACAGCATATCTTACTTTGTGCTAGTTTTCAGGTTGAGCTATGTTAATGTTTGTTTCGCCTTTCCATTCTTCTACAGGGCACTCTACAACAACAGTATAACTGGTATAATACCTCCTGAACTCGGGAATTTGGTTAACTTAGAACGTTTGGATCTCAGTTTTAACAATCTTACCGGTCCTATTCCTTATATGTTGGGCAATCTCCTTAAACTTCGAAACTTGTATGAATTCATTCTTTCGTATATTTTGTTGCGTTTTCTTCTCAATCTTAGTGATTTGTTGCAATAAATAAAAGATGTGGCTAGCATGGTATGTTAGAGTATATAATATATTCTGGAATCTCAACCATCGCTTAAGCTGATGGTTAAAGCCCCAAAATATGTTATAAACTCTAATATGGTGAAACTCTCTGACTTACTATTCCCATCTTTGTCCCATACTTGGTAATTGTTAGTTTGTTGTTATCTAAGATCTATTAGTATCATGATTAACATTTCAATTGTTGAACACCCTTAATTATTAACCACAACACTGATCGATAGAACTTATAGAGTATAGCATATCGTGGGGCTACAACCATCCGTTTCAGCTTTTAGCCGAGTTGGTTTTTTAACATGATATTAAAAGCCAATTGGACAAAAAGTCACAGGTGTAAATCACATTCACCCGTCACTTAAGTTGAATTTTTACCGCCAGGTACAAGGAGAGTATGTGCTGTCTCTACACCTCTAGTCCAAAGGGCTTTGTGTAAGAGGGCGCGATAGAGAATAAAACATGTCATGAGGATACAATCATTAGCGTTAACTATTCATTGAGTTGATTTTTGTGTGTTTTTCTCTTTCAAAAAGGGAAAAATGGAGAAAAGAACATAAACAAAGTGTATATTAGTAGTTTAGCAGACTTGCTTACAGTAAAAGGATAGTTCTCAATTTACACTCATGCACATACATTTATTTTCAGTTTCTTTTCTTTTCTAAAATGCCTTTCATCATTAATAGTCATTTTCAGGATCTTGTCCTATTTTGAAGTGACTATGCAATGATACGATATTTGGATTTACGAAAGGGTAAAATAATAATTTTCATGTTAGGGAAGACTTGGGGAAAAAGTTACTAGTTTATTATAAATAAGGGGAATTAGAGACCCATAATCATGAAGAAAATTAGTAAACACATTGTGGGTGAGTTTTATACTCAATGGGAGATCTCAAGCGTCTCGAATAGCTTGATCTATCGCTTCTTGTTATGCTTTTAGGGTTGTAAACTTTCTTTTATCGTCCAATCAATAGTATATTACTCTTTTGTCATTTTGTCATTTCAATTTCTATTTTACTGTTTTAGTCCAAATTACCAGTTCATAGCAGACTAACTCAATATTGTTTTATGTATGTTTTACAATGATAGAAAGTTGAATTACAATAAACTGTCCGGAAATATACCTATGTCATTGACTGTCATACCAAGTTTGACTAACCTGTGAGTGTTTATTTCCTCTCTTTATTTCTTTTAGAATAATATATTAACAGGCCGTTTGGTTATTAGTATAAAATGATAGTAATAAAATCAATTTTGGTTTTAATTTTTATAAAATATGTTGTCATTTCCATGGTAATAGAGCTTTCAAACTTAAACACGTGTAAGTAGTTCTATTCACACCATTTAATACTAACAACCAAACGAATTGTAAGTCTTTCATGAACAACTTTTTGTAGGATTAGTTACAAAAGGTATACAATGTAACTTTCTTATAGTGATTTGTCTTTCAACCAGCTAAACGGAGATGTTCCTGTCAACGGATCTTTCGCAAAGCTCTCAAATTCAAGGTTAATTGTTTTTCGCTCGTTTTTGACTTCCCAAAATGTAACTAACATTGGGGAGATTTTGATCCATATTGTTTGGATTAAGGTTATGACGTTGGTGTGTTGAGAAGATTTAAACGTCCTGTTATCATGTTTCTTGTTTCAGTTTTGCTGGCAATCCAAATTTGAGGATGCCTCTTACGAGTCCATCTCGGATCCCATCAGGTTTGCTTTCCTTGTACTTTCATGATGATGGTTAAGTGGTTGTGTTTCCATATGAAACATATTTTGATAGAGCGTTTTTTGACTCGAGAGTTCTATGTATTTACCCTCGATGAAGAAAAGTCGAGCAATTTTGTAAAGATTTATGTTTGCAAAGGAATCTTATGAACATTTTTTTCAGGAAAAAGTAATCCAATTGGAGCTATCGTTGGAGGGATTGCTGCCGGTGTCATTCTTCTCTTCGCCATTCTGGTAGGTACCCTTGTTTGGAGGCAGAGGCAAAATAGAAAACGCAAAGAAAATTTCATCGATATTCCTGGTAAGTCGACATGTCGGTACAGTTGTGACTTGATTCATTTTGGTACTACTATGGTTGTTCTGTGCTACTCGTACTCATGAACTAATATCTAACACGTAGTGCCGAAACTGAACATTTAAAAGTCATGTCCACGTCTAAGTATTGAGGCATGACACGACTACACGAGTCCGAGTAACATAGCGTTTGAAATACTGAGCCTTGTTTGTTATGCTATTGATCATAGATGAAGAACACCCGGAACTTTGTCAGGGACAACTGAAAAGATACACTTTCAAAGAATTACAAATTGCAACTGATAATTTTAGCAACAAAAACTTCATTGGTCGAGGTGGATTTGCTAACGTTTATAAGGGACGTTTGGCTGACGGTACCATTGTAGCAATCAAAAGACTTAAAGAAGAAGCTGCACAAGGTGGAGAAATCCAGTTTCAAACCGAGGTTGAAATGATTAGCCTTGCTATACACCGCAATTTGATTCGCTTGTACGGTTTTTGCACCACGCCTGTGGAGAGATTGCTCGTCTATCCTTTGATGCCTAATGGAAGTGTAACATCATGTTTGAGAGGTATATACATTCACTATCTATACCGAGTAATGGCTCTGTTTGACACACTCCTCCATTCCTTTGAGTTAGCTTCCCGCGATTTGAAACGCGAGAGCTTTTGGTGGGCGGTGTGGCAAACTCAATGAGATGCCGGGAAAAATCTTTACTCCGTCCCCAAAACTTAGATAGTGTTATCGTTTGATTCTCTTGTAGAACGCCTAACATCACAACCACCGCTTAGTTGGGAAGTGAGGAAGAGGATTGCATTGGGAGTTGCTAGAGGACTTGCTTATTTGCACGAACATTGTGACCCGAAAATCATCCATCGTGATGTGAAGACCGATAACATATTCTTAGATGAGGAGTACGAAGCAGTTGTTGGAGACTTCGGTTTAGCAAAAATTATGGACTACAAACATACTCATGTTATAACAAAAGTATGTGGCACAGTTGGCCATATTGCACCTGAGTATTTCTCGACTGGAAAATCTTCGGAGAAAACTGATGTTTTCGGGTATGGAGCGATGCTTCTAGAGCTAATCACAGGTCAAAAGGCGTCTCATCTTCTTCCACCCGATAATGAACAGGATGTAACATGGTTGGAATGGGTATGTATATGTAATATGTATGTGTATAATGTATGAACTCTTTGCATGATTAGGAAAAACCCGAAAGAAATCGAGTACTTCCTATTCAAGTTCCAACGAAAAATAATGTGTGATCGATGTTGAATATGTTTTAGGTGAAAGGAGTTTTGGACGAAAAGAAATTGGAGGAATTAGTTGATCCCGAAATGCAAGACAATTACATTGAGGAAGAAGTTGAACAATTGATTCAAATTGCACTACTTTGTAGGCAAACTTGTCCGATGGCACGTCCAAAGATGTCCGAAGTTGTAAGGATGCTTGAAGGCGATGGTTTTGCTGAGCGATGGGCGAAATGGCAAGAGGAGGAGATGTTAGCTCAAAAAATAAAACGCATTCATCACTCTAACGTGATCCAGGTTCTCGATTCGACTTCTAATCTATCCCCTATTGTATTGTCTAGTGCCAGATGATACTACTTTTTATTGGTTCATATCTTTGAATGTATCTAAATGCCCTTTTTGTTTTGGTATTGTTTATATACACGGTGCACATAATAGTATTTTTTAAAACTCATTTGGAGTAAAAACTCCTTTTGTCCCTTTTGTTCTTGGCACTAGACCTTAGCGTTAAATTCATTATTTATGGGAGCTAACATCGCTAAATGCTGATAGTGATTTCATATTCTATCTTTTTATTTTATCTACAACTCACTTTATCTATTTATTAGATATTCCTCTTTGCATGTTTTATCTTTTTTTCCGTCTTTCATTATATAATGAATTTAATAATAAAAATATTGTAATATTAATAAAAGTATAATGTATGATTACTTGTATGAAAGGGGAACACGTTTATGGAATTTTCAAAATGTGCATTGTATCGAACTAAAGTATGACTTAATCAAGTGTATAAAATATAGTTTTCAATATTATATCAAAATTCAAAGGATAATCTAATTGTTGACAAAGAAAACTATCATCAATAATTACTACTTACTAGTATACAATTCAAAGAAAACTATCATCATTGATAATATAAAAAATTAATATTAGTTTTTTAAAATATTAACTATATTTTTGATTGAAATAATCTTTACATAATGTTAAAGGTTAATATGATTAAAAAAATCATAAATATAGAATCTTAATTCGCAATCTATCTTAACCATAATTCGAATCATTTATAAAATTCAATTAATATTTAATTTTTTAACATATAAAAATAATGTGCAAATTTTATTACAAATAATAAATATTTAAATTACTTTATACTAATATTCTAAATTGAGGCAATCTTTAATTGAAAGAAAGCAGCCATGTGCATAGCGAAAGGTTAAAGTTGGCGCACTCTTAATAAACTACTCCGTAAAGAAGTTGAAAAGTAATGCTACATTGACTTGGATCATCGACTAACCATCACTTGGTCCCATCCCTTAAGAAATTGTCATATTGTTTCCTCGTCACTTTCTTTTATTCTCACTCTTTTAACATTTTTACATAATTTAAATAGTTTGCTTTTTAACAGAATTATCTTAGATATTTTAAATATCAATGAGATATATTTCGATTAAAATCCTAATTTGCTAATTTAACTCAATTAACCAATAAAATATAATAAATTAATAATATTTTTATACCTAAATTCAGTAATTTTCTCTGAACCAGAATATACCAAATAATATGAGGTAACCATTAACTAAATTCTAAAATAACAATCAAAAACACTACAATGAAGTCATTAACAAGGTAATAAATAACTATTGTTTATGATAATTATTGACATGAATTATATATGTGTTACGCATGTTGCTCTTTTAAATAAAAATAATATTTTAATATAGAATTAAAAAGTGTATATATTACAACATTGGGCCCTTAAAAACGGGGCCCTGAACCGACGCTCGTGTAGCTCTTGCTACATAGCCGACCCTGCTTTTTAATTTTTATACAATATACAACTATGACAATATATTGATTGAAGACAAAGGGAATATAAATTAATCACTTCTATAGAGAATTGACCTTATCTTTATTAGAACATGTATAACTTTTTTTTTGAAAAGATACACAACTTTTCTCGAATAAGATTTTAAAATTAATTTTCAGTGTATCTTTTTTTAGCCATGTTCTTCCATCGGTCAATCTTGTACAAGTTCCTATTAGGTAAATGACCAAAAGTTAGTGCGAAGAGACATCAAATTCCTTAGTTTTAATCTTATTAGGTCCGTCCAAGAAGATCCAAATAAGATTAGCTTAACTTAGTTTTAAAAATAGTTTCCGTAAATTGGGGTGTTTGTGTGTGTGATGATTTTAGTCTTCACTACTCATACAATACCTCCGCTAATTCTGAATGTCACTTTCTCTTATGTCTCTATTTACACTTCCACCTTTGCTTAATTATGTGATTCTTGTGATATTTGTTAGTGATAAAAGGATATATATTTTTAAGAATTTTAAACATCCATTTACGTTATTAGTTGAATTAATTTCTTAATAGTTATATTATGGAAAACTCAAATTAGACTAAGTTTAATACTTTCTTTATCCCCACAAAATTATTCCTCTTTTTATAGAATAAATATTATTTATGGTTGAAGAATTAAATAAAATACAAATTGATGGGAAAAAAAAAAATGAATGATTAGGCTTAGTTTTAAGTAAAATTCTTCCATAGGTTGGTTTACATATGCCAATCAATATGATTGTACTTAATTGTACTTGTCAAATAAAAATATTTATAATTTTCAGTAGATCGTGTTAGGCAAATTGATTTTTTAGCTTTTGTATTTTTGATTTGCAAACAACCAAACAAGTGTTTAGTATATGACTAAGTCAAAATCCAAGAGTTGCTATGAGTTCTTTATACATTGTTTTTCTATTTTTAATCTATGATTTTTATAAACATAAGATGGAAGTTATAAAAATGCGTATACTGAGGTGGATGTGTAGGCACATATTGATGGATCGTATTAGGAATTAAGAGTTTAGAGATAAAATAGGGGTACCCCTATTTCTGGAATAATGCGCGAAAATAGATTGAGATGGTTTGGACATGTGCAGAGAAAGACTCTCGCCACCCCTATAAGGAGAGTAGAAAGCATTATAGTAGAGGGTAAGAGGAGTCAAGAAAGACCATGAGAATTTGGGATGAGCAGAAAAAAGTTGACTTGCGTGAGCTAAACCTCTCCGAGGGCCTGACTAGGGATAAAGGTAGTTGGAAGCATCATATCCATATTTTAGATTACTGATGTCCTCGTAGATTACCTCTCTGTATTCTTACCATCCTGCTCCACTCGTTTCCTTTATTAGTTTTTTTTGCCCCCTTTTATTTTTTTAGGTGGGTCTACTTGTTTATAAGCCTTTTTATCTTTCCCGTGTAGTTACGTTTCCGTATCTTTTTCGAGCCGGGAGACTCCTTTGGTCGCGTTCTCTATGATAATGAGTTGTCGTCGTTCTTCCCTCCCCGGACCCTGTCCATAGTTTTTTCTATGAGCGAGATATACTGGGTTGAATGATAATGATTATCGTTTAAAACAACCAACAACCAACAACCAATCAACAACCAACAATACACGTGTCATTTTCGAATTAAATCAATACGAATTATCCTCAACTTGAGTTTAAATGGTTTAATTTAACAATTTACCATCCAAAAATAATTTGAGAGTATTAGAGATTTGTGATAATTTTGAGGGTATTATAAAAATACGTTAAATTCTCGAGCTAGGTCACAATCGCTACCTCTTTATCTCATTTGATAAGAGTATAGTTTATCATCAGTCAATCCTTCACAAATTTTTATCATAATTTTTAATGAACAAAATACTTTAGACGTGATAATAACGACGATAGACATGTATTAAATTTTCAGAATTTACATTAGAATACAAGATTAATAAAAGAGTTAAGTAAAATTAAACACATTTCTAAAAAAGTAATACTTCTTCTCCAACCAAAAAAACTCGGTTCTCCTTGGAGAGGAGGTGGAATATTCATACAAGTTTACAATTCAAAATGAGAAAGAATCAAAGAATGAAACGAATTGGCAATAATTAAAGACAACACAACCCACATCCAAGGAGTTAAAAAAAAAGACCGTTAAAACACAATATTTAAAATGACTAAAATACCCCTACTAAATAAAAAATACTCCAAAAATAGCAATTGTCACTACTAAAAATAAACAAAGTCAAAGGCTATAATTGGAAATTGCATACAACCAATTAAAGAAAAGTAAAATCCAATTAATGGGGCAGAAAAAAAAAAGAAAAAAGGAAAAAAAAGAAAGAAAGAAGAAGAAGAAATGGAAGTAGGAATACGCTGACCAGCCAGAAATCGTTGACTATTTTCTCTCTCTTACTTTCTCTCTCCTCTTATTCGTCTTCTTCCTTAGGCAAACTCCCTTCTCGTTGCTGCTGCTGCTTCCTCTATTTCTCGTAACTTTCTGATTTCCCTTTTTTAATTCAATTTTATTTTTGATTTTTATCAATTTTATTTTGGTAGTTCGTTCTTCAAGTTTGATTAATTATTGTAGTAGTAAATTGAATTTGATTTAATTTAAGTTAATACCCACCAGTTTTTTTCTCTTAATTTGCAGTTTTTGATCGTTCAAGGTTAATAAGCTAAGGACTAAAGAGAGAGAGAGAGGCAGAAATAAATGAGAGTTGACTGGGAAGTCCTTTGATTTACTTGTTAATTTATATCAGTTTTTGGTAGAATTTTTTGGGTTGGTGATTGGAATTGAATTGAAGGGTTTTAGTAAGAGGGTATTTTACTATCTAGGGTTTTGGTGGATGTTATTTGTTGGGTTATGTGTGGAAGATCCAGTAAGCTAAATGGAACAAGGGGTTTCTTCAATTTGGCACACTTTGTGTTTGATTTTGCTCTTTAGTTACTTTCATCATGCCTCCCCAAATGCTGAAGGTATTCCTCTTTCTTTTCTAATTTTCATTTATTAAGTTTGATTATTGGTTTGTAATTAAGCTCTTATTTTTTAATAATTGTTATTTTGCCATCTTTTATATGTTGCTATTATAAAAATGAATTGGGATTATTCGATTACACTTGTTACTGTGATGGTTGATTAGAGTGTGAATCACATAGGATAAGATGAGAAGTTGGATACTAAAAGTTCTTATGACCATTGAGTATGAATTTGATTTTTAGGACAATATGAGGGCTAGTTGTTCGAATAGCTTTAATGGTAGGCTGTGTAGGTTGTGTATATGTAAAGATTGATGTATGAAGTTGCTCCATTCCGATTATTTAAGTTGTTAAGCGCTTCCATTAACTACTATGGAATGTTGAGTGAGGTGAACTCTTAATTAGTTTGTTTTTCCATGATACTTTAATGTTATTCCTTTAAATTAACGAGATGGTTCGAGACTTCGAGTTGTGTTCTGAATCATCTGATTTATGGAGTTTGCGAATTTGTAGTGAGTTTAAATGTGAGATGTTCAATGCTTCTTTGCCCCGCTCAAATTTGTTTGTGGTAATTAATTGATTAGGCAAGCGTAGGTTTATTCACAAATTGTTACGAGAGATGGTCTTTCCGAGAGACACATTAGATATATGTGTTAAATAGCCTAAATTAATACAAAATACAAATTAAAGAGAAAATAAGAATGTGGGCTTCTTGTTTTGAAGTGTCTCTCACAAGATTAGTTGTTATTTTGTTTTGGAAAGTTTGAATCTCTTAAGTAATTAGGAACTGTAGAGAATTATGTTTTGTTTTCAATAGTTACTTTGAGTCTGAAATCGAGTGAATCCACTTCCTAGATTTTTAGGTTTCTTATTGTCAACTGGTTTTTAAGAGAAGCTGTTGATGAAGTTTTGATATTTTCTCAACTTACGGGAATCTTGTTGTATGTAAAATAGGTGATGCTTTATATGCACTCAAGAACGGGTTGGCTGATCCTAATGGTGTATTACAAAGCTGGGATCCTACCCTTGTAAATCCTTGCACATGGTTCCATGTTACATGCAACAGTGATAACAGTGTCACTAGAGTGTGAGCAGCTAACCTTTTATTGCATAATGTGTTGGCTTGTGGATTTGTCTGAACTGAACTACTTACTGATCATTAAATGTTATCAGTGATCTTGGGAATGCTAATTTAACTGGGGAACTTGTTCAACAACTTGGTCAACTTTCAAATCTTCAGTACTTGTAAGTATTACTCATCAAACACAAGTTAATTTTCTGAAATTTCCACCTATTCATATCATAAATAGCGTACATCTGGCATCGACCTAGAGTTGACTAACATTTCTTGATTATTGTTTTCAATTGATATTCTTTTATGCTAATTTTGATTGGATTCCTTTTGAAGGAAAACACTCTACATTCTACTTTGTCATATAGTGTCATCTTGGACCTTGTGTTTAGAGTCCCTCTTTTTGGTTTTGGGTTCCAATTACTACTTTTATTAGAATGAATAGTGCTTTTGGCTAATGAACTTCTCCAGTCAAAGATTTGAAGTGTGTTAGTTGAGTCCACCCATCATTTGCCCTAAGTCAACTGTGGCTCTGTGAGATGCTTAGATACCCAGTGTGGCATTTTTTTATCTTTATCATGAAAAAAAGTTTGAGTGTAAACACATGTTGGTTTCTTGACGGAGAACTTAGTTGCGCTGACTGTTCATCATTTATGTGATAATCCAATGTCAATTTATCCCTTTTCATGCTATAGTTTTGACATCTTTATTGTTTTCTCCAGTATGGTACAGTTTTTAAAAGCTTTGTTGACACATTTTTTGTTTTGGTCTCTTTAACAGGGAGCTCTACAGTAATAATATAAGTGGTATAGTACCAAATGAACTTGGAAATTTGATGAATTTAGTGAGCTTGGATCTCTACTTGAACAAACTTTCTGGTCCCATTCCTGAAACACTGGGCAAGCTCCAAAGATTGCGGTTCTTGTATGAATACATCTCACCTTTTTTTAACTGTTGACATTGTAGTACTTTATTCATCTCCATTTTATTTATTTGTGATTAATCCTTGTGTGGATGTGATGAAATAATCTCAGTGTCAGTTCTCATCTATTTGTTTGGCATTATCAAGAGCGTAGTTTGCAACGCGTTTTCATTGTGGTTTTATTCGAAGTGCTACTATAATCATTATTATGATAAGAGTGTGCTGGGTTTACTAGTGTTTGTTCTTTCATTTATTATACCAAAGTTTTGCCGTTGCAATTACCATTACAATCACCATCTGAGCCACTCAATTGCAGATAGGCTTATTCCTCCTTCCGATTACCAGTCTGATTGCAAATAAATTGTTTACTTTTGACCTTTCACATTGAAACTGTCAAATGTAACCTTTTGGGAAATAGTTACAAACTTGGTTGCATATGTCTCAAATGCCTTGAAGGGTTTGATTTCAGAGGGAAGGAACATAAAGGAATCAAGATCAGGAAGAAAAAAAAGAAGGAAATCCTTGGGCATCTGTTATTTAAAGGGATGACGACTATATATTCCTGTGTTTCTCATCTCTTCTTCCAACATGAACCAAATCTCCACCATCTTCCATCCAATTCATCTATAGCAACTTCAACCTTAGACTTATGCTATGAGATCAGGCAATTGAGATCATTCGGCCCACCAAAATGCCAAAAGTTGGCCCAATAAGATATGAATTACAAGCAGGATTGGATATTGCTTGTGGTTTTTTCTCATTGATTTGCTTGCAGCTGTTGATGTGGTGATTTTTATGGACGGTTCAGGTACGGTGTTGTGTTTGTGTCTGGGTTTTGGATTTGAGTGTTGGAGGTGGAGATATTTGGTGATTTCTTAAAGGAGAACAAATACCGCCGAAAGTTAGAAATGTTGCTGTGTTTGTGGCTAGGGTTTGCAGGGTTAGAATTCAGATATGTGAAGGGGACAATAAACATTAGCCATATAATGTGGGATAGAATCACTTAGCTTATGTGTGAGCTAAGAAACAGAGAAATTAAGTTATTTGTAATCCTTTTTGGTGGTTGGTCGAGAGATACTTTTTGTGCTTTCTTTGCATTGAATTACTTCCCTTTAATAAAAGAGTTCAGAGTGGCTCAATAACATGGGTCATGTTGTGTATATCCGACCCTTAAACCCCACAGAATGGCATTGCGATAATGAAATATTAATGGAATGTTGTATCAAAAGAGATCAAAAACTATGATTTCTCGGCTGCTTTATATTTAATTGTTTTATCTGTCATAGGTGTTCTACACTGTTCAATTTATTCCACTAATAGCATCATACTAGTGTTTTATCCCAAAAGTTTATGTTTCATGACTCTTCTGCAAGGATAGGCGGCTGAACAACAACAGCTTGTCTGGGCAAATACCAAGATCATTAACTGCTATCACTACATTGCAAGTCCTGTAAGCTTCAGACCCATCTTTTCAATTCATCAATATGCAATATTTTTTTACTCTATATTTCTCTAGCACTTATCAAGAGGTGCTTAACATTTTATTTTCTTGCAATGTGGAGTGCAGTGATTTGTCATTTAACCATTTATCAGGAACTGTCCCTACCAATGGATCCTTTTCAATGTTTACTCCCATAAGGTCATTTACCTTCTTCTATATTTGTCAAAATTTTACTATTGCGATATAATTTCTTTATGTTTACGGTTCTGTTTCCTGTTTTCAGTTTTAATGGAAATAAAAAGTTGGTTATGCCAGCAACTCCATCTACTATAGTTCCAACTATGCCAAGTTCAAAATCAGGTTATCCTTTGACCAGATGGTGCTATTGTATTATTGGACATGCTGAATTGCTTTCTTCATTATATGTTGACTCCCATCTTCATGTTCTATTTTCTTATAAAATCACCAAAGCTGTCTTCCCATCAAATTGCACGAACCATTTCAAATCGATTAGCTATCAGATTACTTATTAATCACTTGGTTCGTCAACAATAATTTTTGTCCAACTTAAATCTAACTACGTGTTTGTTTTGAGGGACTTTTAATGTGGGGATGTGACTTTAAGGTTGAAATTGAAAAGTTTCTCGTTTGTTTGAAGGGAATGAGATTATAAATGTGGGAATATGACTATTAAGGTTGAGATTGAAAAGTTTGTTCTTTGTTTAAAGGGAATGGGACTGGGAAGGTTGGGAAATGGGAAATAGGAAAGATAAAGTCTTGTAAAAAATGTATTTGGGAAGGGTGGTATTTGGGGTTGAGACTTGGAGTTTATGCAAAAATACATATTTTCCATTAATGAAAGCAAAGGAAGATAGGATGAGTAAGGTTAAATTTGTAATTTTGTATTCTTTTTTTTAACCAATTCTCATTTTATTTTCATCCCTTACGAAACAAAGACATAAGACATTTTTTGTCTCACCTAAAGTCTCATCCCAAGTCTCATCTATAATTCTTACAATTTCCATTCCCTCAGAACAAACAATCCGTTGATGTATTTCTTTTACAAATAACAAGTTCTCAAGAAGTTTTACATTGTTAGGGAAAATAGCACCATAAGCATATGACAACTAAAAGATAATCTAAATAAATATAACAAGAATAAGAAACTTATCTTTTGAAGACCTCCCTCAATATTTCTCCAATGACAAGAATCATTCAAATAACCATGATGAAAACATAAAATAAAAACAGAAAAAACTCGAAATACCTGATTCTCTCCACGTAACTCAAAGTCTTTTCTTAAGCTTTATTTCTTCGACGAGGTGCTTGGAATTTAGTAGAAATAGCTCAAGAGATACAAAGAGAAAAATTCTCAATCCTTAGCACTTAGCCACTTAGGATAGAGATCAAACGTATGAATCGAACGATGAAGAATGACAAACTTGAACTCCAAAGTGATTTGAAAAGTTACGAAGGAGAACTTGTGTATTTAGAGAGATATCTTAGATCTATTTGTTACTTTCCTAATCAGAGACTTGAGGAGAAATCTGTATACCGCATGAAATCAACAAATGAAGAATTCTGAAAGTGCGACTTGGTGATTGGTCGAGCTTGGACTCGATGGGTCATCAAGCCCTTGGCTTTCTTTCCTTCATTTTTCTTTAAACAACAAAATAATAAACAAAAACATTGTTGAGCTCAAGCTTGTACTCGATGGGTCATTGACCCTCTGACATTTGTTTCTTTATTTTCCTTTTGTGTTCTACGTTATAATATATTCCACTACTTTTAACCTAGTAATTCCTCCATTCCTATTTGATATTCCCATTCGTTTTTTGCACAATTTTCAAAGCACGTTCGAATGTCAATATCTATAAATACATTTCATAAAAACTATATTATAAAGTTCTATATTTCGAGATGAATCTAACAAGATTTCACTTGGATATATTTTAACTTGTAGATATCCATGAAAAATCATGTACAAGTTTCTTTCTCCTTGAGTAGAACATTCTTTGTGGGAACATCAAATGGGAATGGAGGGAATTGTACATTGCTCCATTTGACCCAACATTTGTGCACTCTTATCCCCTTGACCTAAGTTAGATCAATTATTAGGAAACTGATCCCCGAATGCTCTAAATTCTTAACATACACTCCATAAAAAAGTGGTTTTCCATTCCTTTGTTCCTTAAACTTTGCTCAAGTGACAGGCATGGGTTTTAGCATTAACAGTTAAACACATTTCAATTTGACGGTTCAAGTCCTTTAAGCTTTTTTGTAATTTATCATTATTAATTTTTCCTTTCATTGCCTTTGGAGCAGATTTATGTTGGCTAACTGAACAGAAATAGCTGCTTATTCTCCACTGCCTCTTATAAACTCAAATTGAGCTTCTTTTTTAGCTTGCTAAATCATGTACACATCTTATTCATGTGAAGTTGCCAGGGTCAATCGGAAACAACCTCTTTGTTTTGACATGGATAAGGTTGCTTACATTAGACACCCCTAATCTCACTTAGGTGGGATCCTACGTGGATCACTTAATTGCATTGGGAAAATGGAATGTTGTGTTTCTTTTGCTTCTCTTGGAGCTAATTTAGGTTGTTTATGTTCATATATATAACTGTTAACTGGACATGAATTGCTTCTTATTCTCCCATCTGTCCTTTTGTAAATTAAGTTGAAAATTTATTTGTAAAATGGCGAAGACGGATATTTTGTGGAGAAGTCTGTGCTTGATGCATTTGTTTGTCTTTTCAGGTGCAAATAGTGCTACTGGAGCCATTGCTGGAGGTGTTGCTGCTGGTGCAGCTCTGCTATTCGCAGCTCCTGCGATTGCCCTTGCTTGGTGGCGACGGAGGAAACCTCAGGAGCATTTCTTTGATGTTCCTGGTCAGTGTAATTACTAAAGTATAGCTTTATGACAGAAAGATCACGACTTAGTAATCTGTTTTTGGTATTTCCCTGATTGCAGCTGAAGAAGATCCCGAAGTTCATCTGGGACAACTAAAAAGATTCTCCCTTCGTGAACTACAAGTTGCCACCGACAACTTTAGCCACAAAAATATCCTTGGCCGAGGTGGATTTGGAAAAGTTTACAAGGGACGCTTGGCTGACGGTTCTCTTGTGGCAGTCAAGAGACTCAAAGAGGAGCGCAACCAAGGCGGAGAACTCCAGTTCCAAACTGAAGTTGAAATGATTAGCATGGCTGTTCATCGAAATCTGCTCCGTTTGCGCGGATTTTGTATGACACCCACAGAAAGATTGCTCGTTTATCCATACATGGCTAATGGTAGTGTTGCATCATGTTTGAGAGGTATGTTTGCCGTCTTAAGAAGCTAGTTAAAGTGTTAACCCTAGTAGTTAAGACCATAGTAATTTGGAACGTGGAACGTAGCTGCGGTCCACGATTTGGGAACGTCTGTCCCCAATCACCACGAAAGGCCAAATCACTCACGGTGACGTCCCTGTGTAGAAAACATGCTTTAAAAGGTATTTTGACCCTCATTTTACAAATTAAAGGAAAAAGGAAGAAAAAACGAGATAGAAACCTAGAAAATGTAAAAATTTCCACTTATAAACAATTTCCTAAAGAAAAAAAGTCATTTTAATTTAATATTATTTTCAAATATATTTATTATACATAATGTATCACGTATCCAATCGTTCCCTAGCCAATTTAGGTTGCCTTCCTTGTTCCCGTTCCCCGTTCCAAACAGAATGTCGTTCCAGGTAACTATGATTAAGACAATGGTATGAACAGTTTTGGCTTACATCTCTTTAATAATTACTAATAGTTAGCTTATGTTTCACTTCATTGTAGAACGCCCGGAAACTCAACCACCACTGAATTGGGAAATCAGGAAGCGAATTGCTTTAGGATCTGCTAGAGGGCTTGCTTACTTGCATGATCATTGCGACCCTAAGATTATTCATCGTGATGTAAAAGCAGCAAATATATTATTGGATGAGGAGTATGAAGCAGTGGTGGGGGATTTTGGGCTGGCAAAACTGATGGATTACAAAGATACACATGTTACCACTGCTGTACGTGGCACAATCGGACATATAGCACCGGAGTATCTTTCAACCGGAAAATCAAATGAGAAAACTGATGTGTTTGGCTATGGCGTTATGCTTCTAGAGCTCATCACGGGGCAAAGGGCTTTCGATCTTGCTCGGTTAGCCAATGACGATGACGTTATGTTGCTAGATTGGGTATGTAGACAGTTTCCTTTTGCTGAATAATGAAAGATATCTCCAACTGGGATAAAATATCCATAACTTGTGTGGCAACCTTAAACTGCTGGTAGACCTACCCGGAAAATGACCTAAACCCGACCGAAAACCGGTGGGTTATAAGTCGGGATTTTGGACCTGTAATCTGAAACTAACCCGACTCAAATTACTGTCAAAAAAAAAAACTACGTCAAACCTGCCCGTAATGCAAATCTGATCGTTTTGACTCGTTTTTTCAGGTGAAAGGGCTTCTAAAAGAGAAGAAATTGGAGACCCTTGTGGATGCTGATATGCAGGGAAATTATATTGATGCCGAAGTTGAGCAGCTTATTAAAGTTGCCTTGCTTTGTACACAAGGCTCTCCGTTGGAACGACCCAAGATGTCAGAGGTGGTCAGAATGCTTGAAGGCGATGGCTTGGCGGAGAGATGGGAGGAATGGCAAAAGGAGGAAACGTTTCGTCAGGAAATCAACCACAACTACCCTCACCACCCTGGTGCCGAATGGATTCCAGACTCCACATTCAACCTTCGCCCTGATGAACTCTCGGGTCCTAGATGATATATTTGTATTTGTTAGTATATTCCAAATATATGTATTATCAAGTCTTTTTATAAGCTTTTATGTGTTGAAAAAAATTCATTTTCCCACTCATTTGTGAATATTTTTTTTCTTTTTTTCTTTTGTAGTGTATTCACAATGACTTACAGATACCATATGTCCATATGTTCTTGGTTGGAGTTTTTGTGGGTTCTAGGAACTACAGTTAGCACACTGTCATGAAATCACCATTTTTAATGTATTAATAAAAGAAAGATTTGGTTCCCACTTCAGCTTATTGGTATGCTTTGTATTGGGTTTTTTGCCTTATAAGTTATTCTCTCTGTCATCGTGAATTTGCAACATGAAAGAAATGACACAAAAATTAAGGAAAGATAAGTACACCATAAGAAATGAAAAAGTTTTAAAGTTAAAAGAACGGACAGTAAAAAGAAAGGGTAGCTTTCAAATGCAGCTTTATTAGTTGCTCTCTTTGTTGTCGCGAACTTGCATCATATAAGAATGACACAAAGATTAAGAAATAATACGTACACCACAATAAATGAAAATGTTTCAAAGTTAAAGAACGTATAACTAATTTAAATGAATAGGGAATGTAAATTAGAGAACAATGATGACAATGTCTCCTCTAATTAAATTTTGTTGCGTCTTTATAGGAAAATAAACTTGATACTCTGTTGTTGTTTAGTGTAACTATTGTGATTCAGGATTCAAGTGCATAAATATGAGAAATGAGAATTTGAGTAAAAATTTAGTGAGACTAAGAACATAACATAACCTTACCCATCAAGATTTTCAAATGTCTACTAATATAAAAACAGGTGCAATGTATGAAGTTTATTAATATAGAATTACTAATAAATATAAAATTTAAAGAAATATGCAATTACATAAATTCGTTATCAATAATCGATAAAAAAAATGTTTTTAATAACATGATTGTATAGATAATTATTACAATAAATTCTTAAATGAGACGGTCTCACGATGAGACAATCTTTATTGGGCTGACCCAATACACACATTCTGTATTATAAGAGACTACCTTATCTATATGTCTATTTGCAAAAAAACTACCTTATATATTCTTTTTTGCAAAAAACTACCTAATGTAATATATTTCTTTGCAAATGACTACCATTTAATTGAAAATGTTAATTGACCGTTAAGTTTGAGGGCTTGACCGATTTGAGAAGTTAAGTTGTCTATGTGGCAATATCTCATTGGTCCTCGTATTTTTAAATAGTTAAAAATTGAAACACATAAATTAAAACAAAAAAAAGTTATTTGACGTTATTTTTATTCATCATAATGGTATTTTTTTCAAAAAATGGACGTCGCAGTTATCTTTATGAAACAACTCTTTTGAAAATCTGGTTGGAACAAGTACTTATTTTCAAAAGAGCTACCCCATAATGATAATCGAGACGTCTGTTTTTTTAAAAGATATCATTATGATGAGTAAAAATGACGTTAAAAATTTTTTTTTGTTTATGTGTTGGAAAATAGGCGAATAAGTACTAGTTTTAACCGAATTTTTACAAAGTTATTTCATAAGGGTAATTGTGACGTCCGTTTTTTGAAAAATCATCGTTATGATAGGTAAAAATGACATTAATTATTTTTTCGGTTTACATGTCGAAAAATAGGCAAATAAGTACTTGTTTGTTCGGATTTTTGAAAGAGTTATCCCATAAGGATAATCGCGGCGTCCGTTTTTTGAAAAAATATCATTATGTAGGGTAAAAATGACGTTAAAAATCTTTTTCGGTTATGTGTCGGAAAATAGGCGAATACGTACTTGTTTAAACCGGTTTTTCGATAGAAAGAGTAATCCCAAAAGGGTAATCGCGATGTCCATTTATTTGAAAAAATATAGTTATGATGGGTAAGCATGACGTCAAATATCTTTTATTTTAATTTTTTGTTAATTTATGTGTTTCAATTTTTAATTATTCAAAAGTACGAGGACCAATGAGATACTGCCATATAGACAACTTAACCTCTTAAATTGGCAAACTTTCAAACTTAACGGTCAATTCACGTTTTCTGTTAAGTGGTAGTCTTTTGCAAAGAAATATATTATATTAGGTAGTTTTTTGCACAAAAAAAATACATAAAGTAGTTTTTACAAATAAACCTATAGATAAAGTAATTTTTATGATTTTTTCCAGGTTAAAATAACCATTTTTTATAGTTTTAGAGTGATTACTTATAACCTTAACACAATCACTCACGATCTTAAAGTAATCAATTAAAAATAGGCTAATATATAAGTTCGTCTCATAGTGAAATGATCTTATACAAGACGAGCAATTATTATTAACTATATAATTATAAAATTAACTGGATAACAATACACATAAAATTATTTGATAGGATGCTTTGTAATTTGTAATAGACCATTTTGATATCCCAATCCTTAAACATCACCACCCTTAATAATAATAATAATAATAATAATAATAATAATAATAATAATAATAATAATAATAATAATAATAGTAATAATAACAGTAATAGTAATAATAATAATAATAATAATAATAATAATAATAATAATAATAATAATAAAAATAAAAATAATAATAATAAAACTAATAAAAAAATACAAATAATATTAATAATAATAATAATATTATAATAATATTAATAATAATAATTTAAACAATAATGTAAATAAAAAAAATTAAACCAGTCGCACAAAACGTGCGACTGAACCGTGGTCTACTCGCCCAGTTTTTGCTACTTCCTTTTTTTAAAAAAAAATACACCGATTCAAATCGATTAAAGTACGTACTGGATCCGATTCATAGTCGCTTTCGTTAGCCATAGTTAATCGATTCCAACTAACAGCTTGTTTAAAATCGGAAAACGTTTTTAGAGAGGTTTTAGAGAGATATTATCGTGTTTGAATTCGTATATCCTACAAGGACGCCTCTGAAAATTCAATATATATAGAGTCGCGATAAAAATATTCGGGATTACTTTCAAACTTTAAATTTAATGTTTTTAAAGTGATAATAGTGTTATTAAGTACGATTTACATTTGTTAAATAAATTTTAAGTCTAGAGGCAAATTCGTAATTTCATTAGGGGGTGACGATAAAATGAAAAGGATGTTTATACCCCTCTATATAGCAAAACAAACGTATTTATACCACACCATCGATCAATCATCGTTCAATTCAGAAATTCACCCAAGAGCATATAGCAAAACAGGCTTTAGAGGATCTAGGGTTTTTTGAACCTCTGTTATCCTTCGTCATTTCCCCCATTTTTTTGTCTCCCCTCTTTCACTAATCGATTTACTGTGTTCTTTTGGGTCTTTATATGAATATGTTAGGTTTACAAAGATTTTGAATCAATCGATCTGATTGGTATTCCCTGTATTAAATTTTTGTATAAAGTTGATCCCTTTTTATTTTTTTTAACGTTTTGGACCGATTATCATGCAATGATCGCAGAAATCTAAAAGGGTTTCTTGGGCTTCTGATGGAAATCTTTGTCAGGTATTGTTTAACCGGAGAAAATCAATGAAATGTGCTATAAGGTTTATAAATTATAATCAATTCTGTTAATTTGATTACTTTCACCGAAAATGTGATTAAACAGAAAAAGCTAATGAATTTGATATGAAACAATGTTGATTAATTTGATTTGAACTATTGAACCTAAAAGAGGCCTAAAGTGTACTACAATTACACAAATTATCATTCTTCATGCAATTAGAATTAGCCCAGATAAATAAAGAAATACATTGCTGGGATTTGGTAGAAATGATTCAATCTGTGATTTGTCTGGTTAAGTTGATGTGCTTAAGCATTTACCTTATGCTAAACTGGTTGGTTTAGTTTTGAATATCAAACGTTTGATTGAAATAAGCTTGAACTGAAATAGAGTATACTATGAAATTACAAATACTTTGCTAAGCTTGGTACATTTGAAGGACTACTTTATGCGCAAGAAATATGAAAATGCACTTGGAACTTATCTTTGTTTTCTGTAAATAAATGGTTAGTATAAATTTTTGTGGCCTTTTTAAATGTTTTATGTTAAAACTTAAGTTTCAAATATGGCATTGGATTAGAATTGAGTGTGGTCTCGGTTGGAGCATGTACCACTTTTCATGGGTGGAATATGAGTTCGATAATTTCTGCCCCCTTCTCTAGCGCTCCCCTTTCACTCAGCCTACCATGTACCCCCAAAAGATATGACATTGGATTGCTGGACAAGTTTTCATGGCAAGCTACATGTTTTTTTCTAAAGAAACCCATTTAGGATTGTTTTGTTTCACTTTGTTATGGTTGTTGTAGACTTGTATATTGGAATTTAGATGGATACATTCTGTGTTACTCGGACTCTTCATTTTGCTTCACATACCTGTATCCGATCCTTGATGTTCGGACATTGATTTGGCACTTAGACACTTCATTTCAAGCGTAAAATTGAATATTTAGATGTATCCAACACTTGGACACGTACCAGTATCCAACATCAGTACTCGAGTCCAAGTAACATAGGTTACATTTGTAAAGGCTAGGAGAGTGCCTAAATTTACCTTTTGTTTTAGAGAATTCTGGATGAAGTTTTTTTGCCTATGTTCACTGTGCAAGTAAATTTTGCTTCAACTAGAGGTTTAAGGCATATGTGAATGCTTATCTTGTTGCCTCTATGAACTAACTAGCTCCTTTATTGGTTAAACTTCTCTACAAAATGAGTCCTTCATTTCTTAATGTTTTAGAAATTTTTCTTAATGTCTTATTTTGCTTATCTTGTTGCCTCTATGAACTAACTAGCTCCATAAGATGAAAGATTTGGAAGGCTCCCCTTCCTTTCTATACAAACAATGCAGTCTTTCCCTCTCGTCCCCTCCCCTTCCTTTCCCTTCCTTTCCTTCCCCTTCTCTTCCTTTTCTCCTAATTTACTATCCAAACATAGTGTTAAATGTATGCTATAAGAATCAACCTTACCACAATTCTCTTGCAGAATTGAACACCTTTTTTTTTTCTACCAAAATTCATTTATATAAGTTGAGTAGAACATACCCATAATTAACCAGAATTGAGTTTTGTATAATTTTATTGTTGTAAGGGTTACCCTGTAGCCTTTTATTTTCAGTGTGTTTGTATTATCCTAGCTTATTTCTGGGTTTATTGAAATAGTTCCAGTTCTAAAGTAGTCTATTATTATCTTATATTTATATATTTATGAACATCTTACACATTACTGTGGTCACGTTATGAAGTTTGTTTGTGTATTGATCTTTTCTTGTGTCACTCACAAAAATTAACATCAGATTGAGCATGTTATGAAGTTTGTTTCTTCTCGTATTCATGTCTTGTCCGAAATTCAAGTATGGATAACATAGATCTGATGTCTTGAACAGTTTAGGCTCTTTCTTTCAGAAGAATCTCCGTCACAAGTCGGTGTATGTGGTCATGATCATCTTCAAGCGAAAAAGACTACATCTGGCTTGCCTGTGAATGGATTAGCGACAGAAGACAATCTGCCGCCAGGATTTGAAAATTTTAATCCGACAAATCAGCTGAATATCAGGTTAACGCAGATTCCTGTCGTCAAATGGCGGACTCCACCGAAAGTAAGTGACTGTTCTTCGAGTATTTCTCTAATAGAACAATATCTAACTGACCAGAAGATGTAGAAGTGGAAACTAACTCGTTTTTGTTTAGCGTTTTATAGTTTATACTGGATGTTAAGTGGCAAGTTGTTGGCGGGAAAGAAAGTAAACAGACGGAAATCTAAGGTCAAAGAGAGTTAGGAGTGCTTGAAGCATATTATCCACGCCAATCTGCAATTCCTCTCAAGTTTGATTCTTGTCCTTGATAGCAAAACTTATCTCTTTATCATGGCTTGTATTAACTATGTTACTCGGACTCTTCATTTTGCTTCACGTACCCGTGTCCAATCCTTGATACTCGGACATTGGTATGGCACTTAGAGACTTCATTTTAGGCATATTTTGAATATTTAGACGTATCCAACATTTGGACACGTACCAGTATCCAACATCAGTACCCGAGTACAAGTAACATAGCTTGTATATATGTTGATCCGTATCACTCCATTTTATTTGCAGCCCAGCTGTTGCACCGGATGCAGAGTGTGCTGTTCAGGATGAACAAACATTGCCTTCGGTTCCCTTAACTCCGGTCGTCGATGAAGAAGACCTATCTGGAAATCTCTCGTCTGATTATACTGCTTCTGTAAGTGCTACCACGAGCTCAAATCCATTGGTGGGTCAAGGGACAGTCTCTTTTTCCGAAGGCATTTCCACTAATCGTAGCAGTGGGACGTTAGCTACTGGATTACCGAGTTCTGGTCAGGAAAATGCAGTAAAAGCTGCTCTCACTGCTGCTGCGAAGAATAATGAGCAGATCGACCACGTCCTGCTTGCAAAAATTCTCAGTAATCCAACTATTTTAAAACAGTTGGTTAAACAACAAGGCTCTGTCCCTGGGCCCCAATCTGTTTTACCAAAGCCAACAGAAGGTTCACAGCCGAAACCCAAGCCTCAATCACTTGGAGTACCTGTGTTCAATATGGATCTCCCATTTGCTCCTGTTCAATTTAACATGGAGAAAGGATCATCATCCTCCTCGTCGAGGATGATGTCAAATGGGTTAATGTACCCCTACACAAACGGCACTGGCCCGATGAGCCATCAGCAACTGGTCTCTCCGTTGCCTGAAGTCATCACTCAGGTGTCCCCTGTATCTGGTCCGGCTTCTTATCTAAGGGACCGTAACTACTACAAAAACTTGATTCAGCAACACGGAGGAGAAAGGCTAGTTGACCCTCAACTCCAACCTCCGTATTCTGCCCATTCCATCCATCACTCGGGTGTAGATCAAGATGTTGTAAATAACTCAAAACCGAGGGATGCAAAACGTAAGATCATAAAGCCATGTATGTATTTCAATAGTTCGAAGGGTTGTCGACATGGAGCAAATTGTGTGAATCAACATGATATGTCAGTCCAACGATGGGATAGTAGTATCAAGAAATGCGGAGTGCAAAGAGAATGAAGTTAGATGGAGATGTTAGCGGATCTCAATCTTATAGTATTCGATATTACTAAAATAGCTACTCTTGTAAGAGAGCGTCTTTTGGTGAGATGACTTCAAAACAAGAACATTCAATCAAATGCAGATAATAGTTCAATTATAATGTTAATTAGCTTAAAAACAATTTGCTACACTTGCAAAATTAGCACCATTCTATTAGTTTTGTTCTTGATTTAATTAATTGCCATTGTTCTTCCTAGGTTATAGTCACCGACACACCCCAAATGATTTCTATGCCAATTGCCAAGAGGAGAATCTTGAATACTAATGCTTAAGTATGGAAATATCATACTTTATTATAGATTAATCATCAACATACCGTGGATCCTAATACATCTAACATCATCAACCGTCCATCATCAAGGTGAAACCACAATCACATAAGGAAGGAAAACGTGAGCCTTTGGATTAATCATCATAAAATGAAGCTATCAAACTGAATCATCAACACTTTAATCACAGAATCAAAGATCACAGGTCACAACCGACAAATACCCCCATAAGTCAGACACTTATAACTCACAAGACTAGGGGTGTTTAGCAATTGGTTATTGTTGTTCGTTAGTTGTTTGTGCTACAGGTCATTTTTCGGTAAGACGACTTTAAAATAATGAGTTTATATTTTTATTATTTTTATTAATTGAACTATTTAACTAATATATGGGGCGTGTTTCACAGTAAGATTTTTAATTCACTTGTTTAATTAGCTTCTTTGTTTATTGTTAAGTCATCCATTAGAAAAGATAATTTGAAAAAATTAGTTATTATTGGTTGGTTAGTCATTGGAAGAAAAAATCAAACTAATCAAATAAGTATTCAAAAGTGATATTTTAAAGGTGTTTTGGCAAACGACTAATTGTTGATAGCTAATAGATAATAGTTGATAGGAGTAGCTAATTTGATCAATTGTTTTTAACAATTGGTTTGATCAATTAATTTTGAACACGTTGCTAATAGCAACTTGTTCGAAAATAGTTTGTTCATAACAAAAAGTTGTTTCAGCTTGATAATTTACCAAATATTAACATTAGATGGTTTGACCAACCCAACCATCTATCATGTCTAAATAAGTTAAAATCGTCCAACAAACTATTTTACGTAACACTTTATTTCTAAAAATTAAGTAGTTCTAATTGACTATATATTTAATAAAAAATAGTTCAAACTAAATGAAAAAATTGTTAAGAGTTACTTCAATCCTAGCATAAAATAAAAATCATCTTTTTAATTGGCTTAAAAATCATAAATAAACATATATTTTGATCGTTTAATCAATCAATGAGTCAGACATTGGTTAAATATGCATTTAACTTTAGATATGGTCTTTGAATAGTCATCATGAGTACTAAATACACACCCCATGCATTATTTTCACTCATAATCATAATCAACTTTTGTCAAAGAAAATAAGAATCTGAATCCATCCCCTTTAATTCACTATTTTGTCAACTAGTAGTCACTCTAGATCTCTACTTCCTCTTCACTCCCCCAAGAACATTTTCATACTTCTTGCTAGAAACAACTAGTAAGATAAAAATGGGATCAGTTTCCCTAAAAATTGGGGATGGAACTGCAAGATTTAAAAGAGCAACAATCTGTACATCAGCTGTTAATGGATTGATGCTTTTTTCAGTTCTTACTACAAATCTATTTGCTCTTTATGCTTTTACTTACAACCCTAAAAATACTAACACAAATCATCAAAACCCAATTCACCAAGCTCACCAAAACATATCTTTAATCACAGAACAAGTCTCTCTTATCACAAAAGAGATTGAATCTTCACAAAAAAAGCTTGCCCAGATGGAAAAAGAGCTTCTTGGGTATGAAACTATTGATGTTTCAAAACCCAATACAGCAAATGAGCTTAAAATCTTCTTACAAAGGCATCCATTGCCTTTAGGGAAAGATTCAAAATCTGGGATCACAGAAATGGTAGCTTCTGTGGGCCATACTTGTAGCAAATCTATGGATATGTTGTCTCAATTTATGAACTATAAGGTTAATGGACAATGCCCAGATGATTTGAGTATTGCCCAGAAGCTGATTGCTAAAGGATGTGAGCCATTACCCAGGAGAAGATGTTTTGCTAAGACAATACCTAAGGTAGCAAATCTTTACCCTTTTCCTATTTCACTTTGGAAATCTGTTAGTGATAAGATTGTTAGTTGGAGTGGACTTTCTTGTAAGAATTTTACTTGTTTGAATAGTAATAAGAAATTAGGTAAAGATTGTGGTGTTGGTTGTTTTGATTTGGTTAATGGGTTTGAAAATCAAAGATTTGTTAAAGCTAAAGGTAAGAATGATTTTTTGATTAATGATGTTTTGGGTATGGGGGGTGAAGGAATTAGAATTGGACTTGATATTGCTGGTGGGTCAGGAACCTTTGCTGCTAGAATGGCTGAAAAGAATGTAACTGTGATTACCCAAACCTTGAATAATGAAGCACCATCTAATGATTTCATTGCTGCTAGGGGATTATTACCTTTGTTTATGAGCTTAGATCATAGGTTACCTTTCTATGATAATGTGTTTGATTTGATTCATGCTGGAAGTTCATTGGATATTGGTGGAAAACCCGAGAAACTCGAGTTTTTGATGTTCGATATTGATCGGGTTTTGAGGGCTGGTGGTTTGTTCTGGTTGGACAATTTCTATTGTGCTACTGAAGAGAAGAAGAGGGATCTAACCAGATTGATTGAAAAATTTGGGTATAAGAAGTTGAAATGGGTTGTAGGAGAGAAATCTGGGTCAGGAAAATCAGAGATTTATTTGTCAGCTGTTCTTGAGAAGCCTGTAAGAGCATGATTTCCAAGAATTTCCACTGAATTTCAGCATGGTTCACAAAAATTTTAGTTTTTTTTTCAAGATATCTTATATTTGTGTCTAATAAACTTGAAAAGATGAAATTTAGTTATTGTTTCTCATGTTTAGCAATGGTCATAGAAGAGGATATATGTTATTTGTTATGCAATTAGGTTATATATCTTTTGAGGTATTTCTGTGTTGAAATGGTTGTATACTCAGAAACTAGTGAATTTCAGTCAATGTAGATGCTCTTTTTTGCATCTTTTAGCGTTCGTACGCTCGATGGATGTTGATTTGGATGCTAACCCATCTCTAGAAATTGAAATAGACAAGTCTTTTGTATCGTTTACTCGTAATGTGTTTGTGTGATTGCGTACATACCTTCGACATATGCTAATTTGGTTGCTATCCCATCTCGAGATTCTAAGATAGGCAAGTCTTTTATGTAATTTTACTCCTAATGTGTTGGATGTAATTGCGCTTATACATTCGGAAGATGCTTATTTGGTTGCTAACCCATCTCTAGATCTGAGATAAAGTTGCGTACATCTAACTCGAATTCCCACCTGAGTGGGAGCCACTTAATGACACTGCGGTAATGGAAAATGTTTGTTTGCTTTAGAATGGCAAGAAGCCAAGAACACTACATAGTTGCCGGGTGAATCCAAAAAAATTTATCACCTGGACCAATATTATATGACCTCTCATTGGCATGGTGTAATTAGCTGGAAACGCCTTTGTCAAAGCACCTAGAACGTCTGGATTCAAATACTAAACATCAGTTTAACATATTACTTTATTTTTCATGAGTCAGCCCAGGTCTAGATACGCCCTTGGTTGCAAGCTTTTGTGTTTTGCCTTTCTGTATTCCTTGGTAAGCAGCACGATCCCGCAAATCCAGTCTTCTGCTTAGATTTTCTATCTTCGCTGTTTTCCTCTTTACGTATACTTTGATTTAAAGGCTAGGCTTTTAAGAATTATGTGTTGGTCTAATGGTTGAAAGTAGAGGTGTTTAACGGGGCAGGTCGACCTAACGGGTTAAGGGTCGGGTCACATTTTAATGGGTCATTAGAGGGTCGGGTCATTAGCGGACATTTGTCTAAAGGATCGGGTCGGATAATTATAAAAATTCGTTGTAAAAAATATTTTACCATTTTTTTTTATATTTTTATATGATATTATTATATATATATATAGTTGAATTAACCCAACGGGCCATAAAGTATAATAAAAGAAATTAATTTATGAACTTTTAAAAAACGGGTCAAAGAGAGTCGTATTTAAACGGGCTTTGACCCGACCCGGTACATTTAAATTTTGACCCGACCCCGCCTGTTGAACACCTCTAGTTAAAAGCTTTCTTTTTCATCCTTGTGACACGGGTTTGATCCTTACTTCCTACATCCCCCACCTACGGGATATCCTTACCCCCTAAATCAAAAAAACAATAATTCGACCAGGCTTTGCTATCGAGTAAGAATCATCAGATTGTGTGGACATGCATTACAGGCTGCAGGCCTGCAGCCAACTGAAAAGCACGGGTTTTAGTAATTATTACTAGAAACCGAACAACCCACTAAGTGTTGAACACCGGTCTATATAGGTGAAACTGAACACCCCATGGAATGGGTGAGTCTAAAGGACAAGGAATGAGAAACGAACACCCGGATCCATTGCTATGGCTTCGAGTGTCGTAGCCGAAACCTAATAGTAAATCATCTGTTTTGCTCAAACCCATCTTGCTTTGATTATAGGAAAGGGTAATGGCAGGCAAGTACCTTTAAATGATACTTCTTCAACATAGCTTTACAGTTAGTAATGTACTCTTAGTAAATAGGTGGGAATTAGATGCAAAATTCCACGGCTGTACCCAGTATTTTGATGACTGATGAGTTATAACCTGTCGATTGTGCTGAAAGTTTTGACCATCAAAATCAGACTCAGGACAGCAAACTATATATCACAATCTTACCCCAGACCATAGTGCAAAAATAGGGTCATCGTCATCATCATACTCAGTATATTCCGCTCATAGAAAACTATGATAAAGGTCTAGAAAGGAAGGAAGGCAGCAACCCATACCTGTAAAAGAGAATACAGCCAAAGAATTCTGCGGTTCGAGAGTGCAAAATTAGGGTATCGGTTGCAAAGGGTTACGAATACATGCGAATACGGTTAGGATCAAATATCGTCTAAAAGCTTAAGATATGTAATTTTTATAAATCATTACAATATGAGAACATATCAGTTTAGTTTTTGAAAATCTTCAAAACGCAATCGTTGTAATGCTTACATCCTATGTAGCCTTATTTTGAGATAAACGAGATATATTCTCAAGTATTTTGTTGCAATAGTAAAACGTGTGCTAGTAAAAACATAATATCAATATTAAATTTTCGGTGGTAAATAAATTGTTTGGACACCTTAATATAATCTCTTATCTAAGCAAAATCTAGAGTTCTCCTTATCAAACCTTTTGTTTAAGTAATCAATTATTAAATTATCCAATTGGTGTCCTCAGTATTGTCTACACTACTACGACCAATAAAGCTTTTTTTTCCCCTTGTTTATTACATTTAACTTATTTTTCCTTTTTAATTGCAACATTTTTATTTTGTTTTTTCTTTTAAAAAAAATATTTGATTTTAATGGGAGTATAAGACAAGCAAACAAGTTAATGTAAGAAATATGTGATAGACAAGCAAAAATTATACTCCATTAAGGGAATATTCAATACCCATTAAGGCAAAAGCTAAAACAAATATAGTACTCAACTATTACACTACACAACTTCGGTCTTTATGAATTTGCCGTTAAAAAAAGTAGTTCCTTTCACAACATGTTCATAAAGACCGAGTGAATATATCCAAATAACTTTCACTCTAATTTGCGCAATAAAACTCAAAAGGAAAACAATTAATCATTTTGCAAGGAAACATTGTCAAAGTTAATAGAAGGGGAGACAGTTTTATATTGAAATTATTAGACTGACCTATATACATTTGGCATGATAAATTGATGACTTATAATATTAAATTGAATGGTTTCGGAAATAAACTAATTACATAAATCTATTTCATGATGAGACAATCTTATAAAAGTTCAAATATTATTATTAGGTCATACTAGAAGATTAATTTTCAAAATATAATGAATGGAAATTGCAGAATTAAACAACACTCTGAGTAATTGGTGATGGATAGAATTAAGCTTATGGTACAAAATTGTCACTTTCCCCTTTTGTTTAAGACATGATGCCATACATTCAAACATTTGAATTACATTACATTACATAAAAGTCAGAATAAGGTTAGCAAAACAAAGCACTAATTTCTAATATCTTAAGTGGTATTGCTCATCCCTGGAATTGCATTGCTGTTGAGAAGCTGCATTCCTTCTTCACTCATCTGCTGAACTTCTGCAGGTGATAATATACGTATGCATCGTACACAACTCACAAACTCCCTGCTCGAATCATAACAAAATCCCGACTTATCAGTACGTAGTGCATATAAAAATACTCAGTTATTTACTATACAGGGATTCTAGAATACTAGTATAGGGCGGAATCTAGGATACTAGTGTGGGATGGGCCGGACACTCATTTATGCATGTGGGTTGAGCCAACTCGATTGTCGTTCTTCTTTGTTATATATTACGCAATTCAATACTAATAGGGTTTTTAATCAAATAACCTGGGTCTGATTCACGTAGATTTGATCGTTTGCATAGAGAAAATTCATAGGATACTAGTGTAGGACAGACCAGACATTCACCTCTGCATGTGGGTTGAGCCAACTCAATTTTTGTTCTTTTTTATGTTACACAATTCAATACTCATAGGGTTTTTAACCAAATAACTCGGGTATTCATGTAGATTTGATCGTTTGTTCATTTGTTAAATTTTGAAAGAAGTATTCTATTGCTAGCATGGAGTTACATGTAGCGTAAATTTAGTGTGTTCTAGGAAAAAAGCGTTGAAGAGATAGACTTACTCCCACGGATCATCTCCAACCAATAATACATCATTCTCGAAGTCTACGTAAACTAGCTTCCATGCTGATCCCCTAGGATCATTGAGCAGACCCTCTAGTCCGAACATGCGTTCAATAGCAGCGCGCAGCTCATCATAGTCCTTGAAGCTTGTTACGTCGATTGATCTCCCTACTGATCCTGCTTTTTGCACCTATCGATAGAAACCACAGTCGAATAAGCGATTCAGCAAGATGTTACAGAAAATATTTAACAAGCAATTTTCCATTCCAACTCTTTCCCTAATTTAGTACAAACCTTAGTATATGTACGCATCGGAGGCACCACTTGTTGCCACGAGTTTTGCAAAAGACTACTCTCATCGAAATCCACGTTGCTAGAAGACGTTCCACCAGAATTGTTATCAGGAAAATCGTGTAAAAACGCCTGCGAATCAGCTAGGCTAGCTGAGGTTATTTGAGACTGAAAATCTTGGCTCGAACTGAAGTTGCCCACTAAACAATCAGAGGAATATTGCAAGCTGGCCTCCTTAGACGGGCACAATTTATTCAGCACGTCATTTGAAATAGATGGATTAACCATTGTATTACCACCATTTCCGATGTCTATGTCAATGCAGCTATATATCTCGCTCTGATTATTGGTTTCATCAGACAGTTGGGAGTACGAACCAAATCGATCCGATTGTGTTGGATACTTCAGGCTTTGATTTTGATCCCACAAGTCTTGACCAAGTGGAGGCAATGAAGGGTCAATTACTTCTGGAATAGTTGTTGAAGGACACGGTAGCCAATCGGGCGCATCCAGGTAAGGAAACAAACTGTTTAGACTGGAAAGATCAGATGGCGAAACATCGGTTAGTGCAGAGTTAAATACAGACGGCATAGCTGGTGGTTGCATCAGTTTCTGATTGTTATGTTCTGCGTAAATGGTCTGTTGGGCGGGAGGATTTGAAGAATTGCTCGTCTCTTTCTCCTCGTTGACGTGACCTCCCGAAGCACCCTGGTTTAGATTACTAGGCCCACAAAGAGGTTCTGACTTTGTTTTATCGGCGTCGACTGGGGACTGGTTTGTCTTGTTAGTTTGCTCTTCTAGTGATACATTTCCTAAATGTTGTTGTATAACACGCTGTGAAGCATAATTTTGAACCGAAATACTCTGCGAGGAAACTAGGTGTGGTTTTTGTTGTGTTCCCGACTCAACATTTGTCTTTGTTTCATGTTGTACGGGCAGTGGTATATACGAGGGAAGCATCGAAGGATAGCTCATACTTTCTGGCCGTATAAACGCCTTAACCAACTGTTCCGACCAAACATTTGGAAGTGTTGCATACGAGAGATTTGCAGCAGCAATATCTGCTGGGAACTGAATGAACGGCCTCTTTAACGGATTTCCCCAATCAAATTCTCCTGTAAAAATTGCAAAAAACTATGATGTTTATCCGTCGGTGAGATATACTTCAGTGCTATGGCCACGGGAAGACGTAATCAACTCACCGAAGAATCCAGGATGAAAGGGTCTTTTAAAACCCGAAGTCAAAGAAGGAAACAGGAAGAGACTTTCAGGAGTCTCGATTTCCCATGCATTCACCCTGCTTTGCTTAACACCACACCCAGGTTCGTCCCATTCAACCTGTCCGTGGCAGAATATAAAATACACATACATTAGGCATCGGACAGACAGGAGATTGCTTCGAGCAGTATAATAAATAACGGATGGCTTCAATCAAGGGTTAGAGCCAAGAAAATCAAATATACCTGCATATTGCGCCATTTTGATCCAGGCCATCTCAACGGATCCAAGTCACTTATGCTAACTATTGTTCCCATATATCTGGAAAAATAGTGAATACAGTAAGCAAAGAATTATGTTATTTCGAGATTAATCACTTTGTTTAATGGTTTTTTGTTTTATGATTAGCATGTAGCAACGACAAATCGACAATGCATCTACCTTCTTTTACCGGATTCCTCTGTCTCGAACATCATACCGAACCTCATCCCTGCAGAAACCGGTGTTCCATATATTGCCTTCCGAAATTTACTAGCAGGAATTACAAATTCAGTCGGACATGCCCTACAAACATCAAAGCATACAAGAAACAGTAAACTTTTAATTCCAATTTTCTTTACGGGAAAAACTTTTAAGAACGAACATTTGAGATATAAAATGTCACATCTACCGAGGGTTGTAGAAAACTGTGAATGGAGTTCGGTTGGCAGCAGCATGTGCTGCAGCAGCAAGGACGCCAATGTGCATACTGTCAGCAGATAAGACAGACGATGGAAGGGTTGTTGTCTCACGATTTGCACGCCTCACACCGATCATCAAGTGACCCTTCTCGTCTCTTGTAGGAGCAAAAATAAAAAAGAAAGTGGGTTATGCAAAAAGATAAAGGCGTGCGAAGAATACACTACAGCCAAAAGTATATGTGTTTTAGCACAGCCGCACAGCTACTTTAGGACAAAGGTGCATTAGTTGTTGACAGTTTATGGCCAATGTAACTCAACAAGATGACTCAATGCAAATTGTCTTGAAATTGAAGACTTTTGCGAGTTTGAACTAATAATTATCTAGTACTTCCTCGATCCGATCGATTATACTTGCAACTGATAGTAACAATTTTTCACTTAATATACACAATCAGTTGCAATTATTTCAGAATGGAGGTAAAATATGATTAAAGCATTCAAGTAATATAGACAATGAAGTTGTCTGAGTCTCACCTAATAAACAGAACTGCATCACCTGCACGGAGTCTCTTTGAGCCAACAAAAACACTCCAACCCGTAGTTAGAAGGTGTCTTTTGGGCTGCCCTGCATGGGGAAAAAATGCATTAATTATCACTCCTTTGTCCCTGTGAGTTTGCTAGATGACACGGATCGAAGCAAGAAATTTTGGGATGTTGTGTAGCAAATTGAAAGGCAAGGAAGGAGTATTAGCTAACAGCACTTTCAATATCAATACTTTTCACCAATTTGACACTTAAAATACGAGGGCAAAAGGGAAAGAACACGAACCACGATAGATATGGCGGAATGTCCATGTATTATCATGCAAGTCCTTAACAACAAGCTCTTGGAATGGAGGTTGCATGGTGTAATCCTGTAAACTTTGCATTTCAGATATAAAATACAATAACCCTGATGATGTACAAGTCTCGAATTTCGACTTGTCTACTCCCGAACGATCTTAGACGTAAAAAGAATAAGCCTTACCAAAGGAGGAAAGAGTTTTTCTGCTGCTCGACGAGGCACAGAGAAACCTCCATGAGTACTTGTATCACTCGCTGTCAACGTTTTGCAAAAGAATTCTGTTGGGTGCTTGCTCGTCTTATGGCCAAAATCAGGTATAGGGTAAACATCCTTCTCCTGAAATCGAAGAAGAGGCATCGTTTGTTAACAGGATCCGACTTGCTAAAAATGTATGTGAGCTTTACGCGCACTTACAGTTTTGATAGGCTGAAGACTCATTTGAGCAAATATCTCATCGGTTTCCTTATCCGCCTACATAATAATGAAGATGAGAGATAAACAGTAAGCAACAGTAGCTAAAACCTAAGTATATAAGTATACATCCGAGGACAAACGCATACATGAAGTGTGACATTGTGAACTTGACACATCAATTGAGATGGAAGATTCGGATAGTTAGGGATCTGCGAAGTTGCTGGGCGCTTTGTGGATATCGCTACCTGCAATGACAGTCTCAAACTTTAACGACTCGAGTATACAGTACTCGACATAAGAAGAACACTAGATTACGGCCAGTCATGCAGTCGTTAATTTGTGGTTGAGGAAAAGGGTTCTTTTAAACATATATAATCCCAACAGATTGGAGTTGACTACATAAACCGATAGATCAGTTCAAATGGTCGTACTTTGCTAAACGCATGCTTGAGATAATTTTAATTAAGACCATGATACATAATCTAAAGACAAGTTTTAATCACTTTCCTTTTTTGTCAATGGAGTAAGTTTCCTTCTTTTAATCTCATCCACAAACTTGTATTGTCTTTTCATTTTAACAGCTCATTTCTATCATCTACTTGTATTTGTCCCATTCTCAAACTCGATTTCTGTTCCCACTAAATTTTACACATTTTGCAACTTGTGCAAAACGAGAGGGACAAAGGGAGTATTAGGATTCATAAATACAAGTCACATAATGTCAAAAGTTTGGTGAAGATTATTTGATGATGATGAAATCCCAACTACATAGTACAAACACCCATTTCTCACTAAATTTACTTAATATAGAAATAATGAAATATCAAGAAATGCATAGCTAAATGGAGAAATGCCTAATATCATGAAAAAAGGGATGAGCACAAATAAAACAATAAATCTGTTTCATAGTTCAGACCTGCTCAATATGGCCTTGTGGGAAGTAATACACAAGACTTCCTACTTGAGGTAAAGATACTAGAGGACCAGCACAGGCATGCCATAGCTCCGAGTTTAAAGCTTTCCTGGTTCCTGCAAACAAACCCAAATCAATTCTCTTACAAATAAATCAACACAAATTCTTGTGAGAGACGGTCTCTTTAAGAGACCATCTCTAACTGGGCCGGCCCATTATATATTTTCAAAATATTGTAAGTAGGCATTAAAAATAATGTAAGTAGACATTTAAGATATTAAAAGTAGGCATTAAGGATGTGGAAAGTAAGCATTAAGGATAATGTAAGTAGACATTAAGAATACGGGTAAGTAGGTATTAATGTTTAATGGACTGGACTTGAGATATGTCTCTCAAAGAGACTAGCTGATAAATCAAACCCTAATTTGATTATTAGTACTAAATGATGTCAATGGTATTGAAAATTTTTGTTTGGTAAATAGAGGCGTTCAAAACAGATTTGATGACCAAATATTTACCCGACCTTGTAACAGAACCCGACTTGACCTGACTTCAAAATAAATTTAAAATTTATGTAAAAATCAGTGTGTACTCAAAACCCGATTTTGAACGATCCAACATGTGGTCCAAAATAGATCCGGTGACCCGAACGAACACCTCTATCAGTAAGGTTGGAAAATCTTTGACAAACAAGTGGAAGATGAAAATAATTCTTCATGTACAAGTGAAAATCGAAAACTTTGCCACGTGGGACCGAAAGAGAAAGCTTTCGACCACCATGTTTGTCATTTAGGGGAGTAAATTACTTAACAAGGTTTATATGATTCTTATCATACGCTAATCATTTTTCACTAAATTTATTCCAACATTCCCAACCATTAACGCTTGAAAAGTCGTATTAGCGTTAATGAAATAAACGAAGAAAAATACATGTTTAAAAGATAAGATTTTCATACTATGAAAATGACATCTAAACTTCATCAACAACTAAATGGGACTTCATTTAATTAACAAAGTAAAGTTGAAAAGTTGATTCATAAAGTCAATCTACCATTTCAGAGCTTCTTTAACAGTGTAATAAAAGTAAAATTAGAACATATGAACATTAAATTTTCCAAATGCTCTTATTTTCAATGAAAAAGGTTATTTCAAGTTAATCAAACTTTAATTCACTCCACCAATAAAACAAACAAATCAAACTGCATTACTATCATATTTGACATACTTCTACTACAAGTAAAAACTAGTCCAAGAAATAAACATTCACTTCATTGAAGAAAAATGTAATCATACTTGCATAAACAAAACAAAACAAAACAAAATAATGATTGAAGCACAACTACACTTAGTATATTTTATCACCCTAGTGACTCTTAGAGGGATGGTTGACATTTAAACTCAACTTAATCAAAAACCTCAGAATATGTTATATTCACTAGCTTACCCTCGAATCAAAACAATACATGCAAAAATTTCTGTGAAATGAAGAAGGATATAATAAAAGAGACAGAACTAACCAGAATGGTCTTGCATTTCCTTCAATACCTTCATTTCTTCAAGCAAAGTTGATGAAGATGGCCCTACATTACTTCCTACTACTACTCCTCCTGGTTTAGCCTTCTGTTCTACTACGACTACAGAAGAAGCCATTAGAGTTCTAACTTTCTCTCTCCTCCCCTTTTTCTCTCTCTAAACCACCATGAAAACTCAAAACACCATAATACAACCCCACAATACAAAATGAGCAAAACCCTTCAATTTTTCCTCCATACAAAGCAAAAAAATAGAAGAAAAGTACCCATTTCCCAAAAAAAACTGAACTTTCAATTTATGATCAGAAATAAGCAGTTCATAAATATATTCCAATACTTGTTCATAACAAATTCCATCAACCCTCCTTGTCAATAGAGAATCTAGCACTACTCCCCCTCTTAAAAACCCAAAAAAAAAAAGACAATTTTCTTTCTAATTTTTATATGGTAGCAAATTTAATCAGACAAAATAGATATAAAAACATCCAAAATGAAGGAACAAAACCTGCAAAAGAAGGAATTACTGTGATTTGTAGTGGGCCAATTTTACAATAATCCAATAGATTGAAAAGGAGAGGGAAAAAGGGGAGAAAAGGAAAAGAGATTCATAAGAGAATTTCATAAGAAAAGGGGCCTATCCCCTATTCATACTCCATTCATCAATTCAAGCACGCGTATCAAAGCGTGAGCTTGCACAGTTTTTCCTGGGAAATTATGAAAATTTATGGAAAAGATAAAAAATTATAAAAAGTGAAACTTTTTTTAATTTTAATGTAAAAATTAAAGCTTTTCTCGATATTCTAAGTACCCACAAAAAGAAATCGACCTTTCAATGATCAAACCAAACAAAACAAAAAAATTCCCATCATTTCTGGGTTTTTCCCCACTTATTTTCTTCATACTTGAAAATTTTTGCCCCACCAAAATATTTAAAAAATGGAATTTGCCTACCAAAATGTAAGAATTATATAAAGTTATGAACCTTTCAAGTTTCAACTATGGTAGGTTTATAAAGAAAAAAATAATTAATTTTAAGGTTTGAAAATTGAAAATTAAAGCTTTTTTGATAATGGTGATTTATTTGCAGCCTTATACAATAGGAAAGAGCAGAAATGAGGAAGGTTTTGTTTTTTTTTTTTTTGAAGTGAGAAACTGGATAAATTAGTAAAAAACATGCATTGTTTTGAGAATAATATCCCAATCTTATTTTTTGCCAACTTTTTTATTTTATCGTCGACCCTTAAATAAAATTACGAATTTGTCTTTAAACTTTAGAAAATTATAATTTTACCACTGAATTTAAAATTTCTTATTTATACTAATAATAATAATAATATTTTGAAAATTAAATTAAATTAAATAATTAAAACAAAAATAAAAATTTAATAATAATAATAACAACAACAATGACAACAATTTATTTTTTGAATTTCGAATTATAAAAGTTCTTTTGTTTAATTAATTTATTTTTTAAGTTATTGTTATTTAAATAATAATAATAATAATGATGATAATAATAATAATAATAATATTTAAAAAAATAAATTAAATATAATAACTAAAACAAAAATAATAATTTTATAATAATAATAATAACAATCACAATAATAATAATAATAATAATAATAATAATAATAGCAATAATAATATAAATAAAATTAATAAATAAATAAATAAATAAATAAATATAATACAAGTCGCACTTTTTGTGCGACTGATATTTTTTTTTAATTAATTTATTTTTTAAGTTATTGTTATTTAAATAAATGTTGTAATAAATTATTTTATTTTAATATATTACTATATTATGATAATGTTATTATAATAATTAGTTTTGAATTTAAATAATTTATTTGAATGTTTAATTATTTTTAATAAAATAATAATATATTAATTAAAATTTAGTTGTTAATTAATTTTTAATTTTTTATTAATAATTTTTTTATTAATTTAGTTGATAATAGTGTTATTAAGTCCAGTGGCAAATTCATAATTTTTTAAAGTCTATGGCCAAATTCGCAATTTTATTAGGAGTGGGGTGGCTATAAAATAAAAAGGGTGGCGAATTATAACAATACCCAATAATATTTCACTTGAAAATATAAATTTAACTCAAATTTAGTGGTCGTCAAATAAAAAATATTCAAATTTAGATTTAAGTTAAATCTACTATGATTATAAAAGTAGTTAAGCAATGAAAATTTGAGAATGACTTTTAAAATCTTATCATTCTCAAATTCTTCATCAATGAATTCAGAATTGAAATGTATAATATAAAATTAAATACATTTTTCTAAACACAACCTTAATGATTCCCTTTATTAATTTAGAAAGATTGTAAATAATTTTATTAAAAAACTTTTAGATATTTAAATTTTTTAATGTATATTTAAAAGAAAACTAAAAAATTGAATAAAAAAACTCAATCCTTAAACTTCACCAATTCATTATATCGTCACCCCTTTTTAATAAGAATACAAAAATGCCCTTAAATATATTTTTAATTATAAAATCAACCATTTTTATTACTAAACTAAATTTATTAATATTAATTAAATTAAAATAAAAAATATTAATTTTAAAAAAGAAAATAATTTTTTTAAATCGGAAAATAAACCTAATCACACGTTTTGTGTTGAAATTTGATACATAATCACTCTTTTGGCCGAAACTTTTGATAGGAAAATCACATTACTGCAATATTTGCGGCATTAGAACCTAGACTTCAAGATCTTTCCAATGATATATTATATGCCCAACTCCGATAACCGAGTGAGAAATGACGATCTTTTAAAGTTTGTTTGTGCTGAAGTTTGATATATGTTCAATTTTTTGGCAATAACGTTGTACAGAATAATCGTATTAATGCAAGATTTGCATCATTAGAAAACTAGACTTCAAGAGCTTTCCAACAACATATTATATGCCCAATTCTGATAATCAAGTGCACGTCTTATGCGACCATGTCGTGGTCCCGTCGCACGCGACTGAATGTTAGAATTCACTGCAAAATTTAAACGGTCGTCATTTTTTGCTTGATTGTCATAATTGGGCATATAATATTTCGTTGGAAAGCTCTTGAAGTCTAGTTTCTAATGCCTCAAACCTTGTATTAATACAATTTTCTTTTATAAAACGTTATTGCCAAAAGATTGAACATGTATCAAATTTCAGTACAAACAAACTTTAAACGATCGTTATTTCTTGCTCGTTTATCGGAATTGGGCATATAATATATCATTGGAAAGATCTTGAATTCTAGGTTCTAATGCCGCAAACATTGAAATTATATGATTTTTCTATTTAAAGTTATAGCCAAAAGAGTGAAAATATATCAAATTTTAACACAATCATATTGATTCCGCAATCATATTGATGTTCATTTTAGTTGGCCATTGTAATTCGATTTTTAGTTTTAGCTTGTATTAGTTCAATGAGTGTTCGGAGAGAGTATTTGGTGAGATGTTAGAAATTAAAGATTTTAAAAATTTTACTATATAAAAGATGGCGATAAAAAAAATGACGAAATATAATAACGTCCGAAAACACGAAGTACATGGAAGAACAGGACACAGGAGGGTAATAGAAATAGAATGTTAGGATGGCGTATTTTATCACGTGAATTTCGAGGATCTTTCACATTGATCGGATGATAAAGGTTCTCTCATTTTTATTCTTTTTAGTTTTGTTTTTTAAATTCTTTTAATTCATTTTACTAGACAATATATCTTTATTTCTTTTTGGAATATCCAATTTAGGTTTTTTTAGTCAATCTAATTTTTAATGATTTGATTATTTTTAGTAATTGTAATTGATTTTTACTTTTGGAAACTGATTAATACTAATTGAAACTAATTTTTACCGGCTAAAATTAATTTTTACTCATTTAACTTGATTTTTACTTTTGGAAACTGATTAATACTAATTGAAACTAATTTTTATTGATTAAAATTTTAATTTAATAATAAACTAGACAGATTCCCATGTAAAACACAGATGCTATAAATGTTACTGAGATGAACATAAACTTAATTTTTTTTTTTGAGATGAACATAAACTTAATTATAAAATCTTGTGTATTTATTATGATATTATTATTATCAAAGTGAATAAATATTCATTATACAAAAATATTAAAACATATACTCATAGTAAATATTGATAATTGAGACAAATAAAATTTAAAAATTCCTAAACTATGATAAATATGAGTAAGGACTTAGTTTAAAAAATAGCCAAATTAGTTATCTTATCATATATGATCATGATTTATTATCTAGGTTTAAAAAAAGATTTACATGTATATTATTCTTTTGGTTTATGTAAGGAAATATAGTATTTCAATATATCATCACATATAGTTACAATCAATCATAAAATATTACATGTTTAAATGAGTTAATTATTTCTCTAAATATGAAGTCAAATATCAAAAGTTTTCTTGTTAATAATAGAAAAAAGGGGATAAAATTTTTAATAACAGTGCCAGTGCCACACATGTCTCAAGTCATTTATTTATTAGTACATTTTATTGATTATGATTGAGTTGTACTGATTATAACTGGTTTTTCTTGATTGTAATTAATTTTTACTAATTGTAACTTATTTTTTGCCAACTCTGATTTTTACTTATTTTAATTTATTTTTACTGATTACTTTATATTTTTAAGATAAACTAAATAGGGCCTAAGTTTTGCACGCTATCAAATATATTAAATATATTGATTTTTACTTATTTAAACTTATTTGTCAAAACTTTTTTTGATTTATATCAGATACTAACTAGAATAACTTTTTTCAAAAACAATAGAAAATTTTATATTTTTTGTTAAGCTTAACATACTAAAATGGTATTTTTTTTTTTTACTGAAATGAAAAGGGAAAGTGAATTCATTGCTTTAAATAAAAGCATACGATCTTTTTGTTATTTTTTCATGCAAATTAGAAAAACATGACTTATATATATCCATAATAATGAAAAATTAGATATCTTATTTTGTTAGTAGGTACTGTTTGACAAATCTAATAGGTTTTTAGATTGTTTCTAACAAAAAAAAATTTATTCTTTGTAATTTCTAGCAAAAAGTTGTGTTTTTATTGGTGGTAGTTTATGTCCAGATAAATTCTAAGTTATTTTTTAAAAAAATCATCATTTATAAGTAGTTTTGATGATTCTTTCTAAAAATTATTTTAAAAGTTATTATTAAAATAATTTGCATTGAGAGAAAAATCAACAAAATTTTACTTGATTATATTTTAAATTATAATATAGAATAAAATACAAACTAAAACTAATTGATCTAGTATAAAAAAAAGAAATTAACTACTTCAATGATAATACTTTATCCGTTTCTTTTTGTACTTCTCATTTACTATTTACACACTTTTCAATGCAAAATTTAAACCTTAATATCTTAAAATATACATAATAAAAAATTCTAAAAGATACATAATAAAAAATAGTAAAAAATAAATAATAAAAATATATACATTAAGACAAATTTAATGAGATCTCACATGGATATATTTTATCTTCAAAATATGTGTAAAAAACATTAATAAAATTTGTTTCTCCTTAAGATGAAATATTACAAATGAGAAAAAAAAAATTAGAAAACGGAGTGAGTATATAAAAGCATCAAGTAGAGATTATTAGGAAAAAAAAATTATGTGATAGTTTAAGGAAGATGAGGTAGCATTTGTAGAAAAACGTCGCCGTTATAATTGAGGAAAATGAACTACTCCTATGTACATTTGGCATGATAAATTGATGACTTATAATATTAAATTGAATGGTTTCGGAAATAAACTAATTACATAAATCTATTTCATGATGAGACAATCTTATAAAAGTTCAAATATTATTATTAGGTCATACTAGAAGATTAATTTTCAAAATATAATGAATGGAAATTGCAGAATTAAACAACACTCTGAGTAATTGGTGATGGATAGAATTAAGCTTATGGTACAAAATTGTCACTTTCCCCTTTTGTTTAAGACATGATGCCATACATTCAAACATTTGAATTACATTACATTACATAAAAGTCAGAATAAGGTTAGCAAAACAAAGCACTAATTTCTAATATCTTAAGTGGTATTGCTCATCCCTGGAATTGCATTGCTGTTGAGAAGCTGCATTCCTTCTTCACTCATCTGCTGAACTTCTGCAGGTGATAATATACGTATGCATCGTACACAACTCACAAACTCCCTGCTCGAATCATAACAAAATCCCGACTTATCAGTACGTAGTGCATATAAAAATACTCAGTTATTTACTATACAGGGATTCTAGAATACTAGTATAGGGCGGAATCTAGGATACTAGTGTGGGATGGGCCGGACACTCATTTATGCATGTGGGTTGAGCCAACTCGATTGTCGTTCTTCTTTGTTATATATTACGCAATTCAATACTAATAGGGTTTTTAATCAAATAACCTGGGTCTGATTCACGTAGATTTGATCGTTTGCATAGAGAAAATTCATAGGATACTCGATTTTTGTTTTTTTATATGTTACACAATTCAATACTCATAGGGTTTTTAACCAAATAACTTGGGTCTGATTCATGTAAATTTGATCGTTTGTTCATTTGTTAAATTTTGAACAAAGTATTCTATTGCTAGCATGGAGTTACATGTAGCGTAAATTTAGTGTGTTCTAGGAAAAAAGCGTTGAAGAGATAGAGACTTACTCCCACGGATCATCTCCAACCAATAATACATCATTCTCGAAGTCTATGTAAACTAGCTTCCATGCTGATCCCCTAGGATCATTGAGCAGACCCTCTAGTCCGAACATGCGTTCAATAGCAGCGTGCAGCTCATCATAGTCCTTGAAGCTTGTTACGTCGATTGATCTCCCAACTGATCCTGCTTTTTGCACCTATCGATAGAAACCACAGTCGAATAAGCGAATACAGCAAGATGTTACAGAAAATATTTAGCAAGCAATTTTCCATTCCAACTCTTTCCCTAATTTAGTACAAACCTTAGTATATGTACGCATCGGAGGCACCACTTGTTGCCACGAGTTTTGCAAAAGACTACTCTCGTCGAAATCCACGTTGCTAGAAGACGTTCCACCAGAATTGTTATCAGGAAAATCGTGTAAAAACGCCTGCGAATCAGCTAGGCTAGCTGAGGTTATTTGAGACTGAAAATCTTGGCTCGAACTGAAGTTGCCCACTAAACAATCAGAGGAATATTGCAAGCTGGCCTCCTTAGACGGGCACAATTTATTCAGCACGTCATTTGAAATGGATGGATTAACCATCGTATTCCCACCATTTCCGATGTCTATGTCAATGCAGCTATATATCTCGCTCTGATTATTGGTTTCATCCGACAGTTGAGAATACGAACCAAATCGATCTGATTGTGTTGGATACTTCAGGCTTTGATTTTGATCCCAGAAGTCTTGACCAAGTGACGGCAATGAGGGATCAATCACTTCTGGAATAGTTGTTGGACACGGTAGCCAATCGGGCGTATCCAGGTAAGGAAACAAATTGTTTGAACTCGAATGATCAGATGGCAAAATATCGGTTAGTGCAGAGTTAAATACAGACGGCACAGCTGGTGGTTGCATCAGTTTCTGATTGTTATGTTCTGCATAAATGGTCTGCTGGGTGGGAGGATTTGAAGCATTGATCGTCTCTGTCTCCTCGTTGACGTGACCTCCCAAAGCACCCTGCTTTAGATTACTAGGTCCACAGAGAGGATCCGACTTCGTTTTATCGGCGTCGACTGTGGGCTGGTTTGTCTTGTTAGTTTGCTCTACTAGTGATACATTTCCTATATCTTGTTCATTAATATGCTGTGAAGCATAATTTTGTACCGAAACACTCTGCGAGGAAACTAGATGTGGTTTTTGTTGTGTTCCTGTCTGAACATTTGTCTTTGTTTCGTGCTGTACGGGCAGTGGTATAGACGAGGGCAGCATTGAAGGATAGCTCATACTTTCTGGCCGTATAAACGCCTTAACCAACTGTTCCGACCAAACATTTGGTAGTGTTGCATACGAGAGATTTGCAGCAGCAATATCTGCCGGGAACTGAACGAACGGCCGCTTTGTCGGATTTCCCCAATCAAACTCTCCTCCTGTAGAAATTGCAAAAAACTATGATGTTTTCCATGGGCGAGATATACTGTGCCATGGTCCAAAGCACTGTCACATGATTCACTAACCTTCTTGTGAATCGCGAATCAAAAAAGCAAATTATGGTTGGTTGTGGGCTATTTTACGGTCATTTTGAGCAAATTGCGAATTCAAAAGGCAAATTAGCTAGTGAATTATGTTACACTGGTTTAGAGAAGACGTAATCAACTCACCGAAAATTCCAGGATGGAAGGGTCTTTTAAAACCCGAAGTCAAAGAAGGAAACAGGAAGAGACTTTCAGGAGTCTCGATTTCCCATGCATTCACCCTGCTTTGCTTATCACCACATCCAGGTTCGTCCCATTCAACCTGTCCATGGCAGAAAATAAAATACATATACATTAGGCATCGGACAGACAGAAGATTGCTTCGAGCAGTATAGTAAACCACCGATGGCTTCAATCGAGGGTTAGAGCCAAGAAGATCAAATACCTGCATATTGCGCCATTTTGATCCAGGCCATCTCAATGGATCCAAGTCACTTATGCTAACTATTGTTCCCATATATCTGAAAAATTATGTTTTTTCGAGATTAATCACTTTGTTTAATGGTTTTTGTTTTATGATTAGCGTGTAGCATCGACAATGCATCTACCTTCTTTTACCAGATTCCTCTGTCTCCAACATCATACCGAACCTCATCCCTGCAGAAATGGGTGTTCCATATATTGCCTTCCGAAATTTACTAGCAGGAATTACAAATTCAGTCGGACATGCCCTACAAACATCAAAGCATACAAGAAACAGTAACCTTTTAATTCCAATTTTCTTTACGAGAAAAACTTTTAAGAACGAACATTTGAGATATAAAATGTCACATCTACCGAGGGTTGTAGAAAACTGTGAATGGAGTTCGGTTGGCAGCAGCATGTGCTGCAGCAGCAAGGACGCCAATGTGCATACTGTCAGCAGATAAAACAGACGATGGAAGGGTTGTTGTCTCACGATTTGCACGCCTCACACCAATCATCAAGTGACCCTTCTCGTCTCTTGTGGGAGCAAAAATAAAAATAAAGCGGGTTATACAAAAAGATAAAGACATGTAAATAATACACTTTTTCGAGTTTGAACAAAAGATTACACAACATATCACAATCAGTTGCAATTATATCAAAACGAAGGTATATATGAGTAAAGCATCCAAGTAATATAGACGATGAACTTGTCTATGAGTCTCACCTAATAAACAGAACTGCATCACCCGCACGGAGTCTCTTTGAGCCAACAAAAACACTCCACCCAGTAGTTAGAAGGTGTCTTTTGGGCTGCCCTGCATGAGGAAGAAAAGGATCGATTATTACTCCTTTGTCCCTTTGAATTTGCTGGATGACAATGATCGAAGTGAGAAATTTTCGGATGTTGTATAGCAAATTGAAAGGCAGTAAGGAGTGTTAGCTAAGAGCACTTTAATATTAACGACACTTTTCACCAATTTGAGACTTAAATTACGAGGGCAAAAGGGAAAGAGCACGAACCGCGATAGATATGACGGAATGTCCATGTATTATCATGCAAGTCTTTAACAACAAGCTCTTGGAACGGAGGTTGCATGGTGTAATCCTGTAAACTTACCATTTCAGATATAAAATACAATAACGCTCCTGATGTACAGGCATCGAATTCAGACTTGTCTACTCGCTAACAATCATAAATGAAAAAAGAAGCCTTACCAAAGGAGGAAACAGCTTTTCTGCTGCTCGACGAGGCACAGAGAAACCTCCATGAGTACTTGTATCGCTTGCTGTCAACGTTTTGCAAAAGAATTCGGTTGGGTGCTTGCTCGTATTATGGCCAAAATCAGGTATAGGGTAAACATCCTTCTCCTGAAATCGAAGAAGAGGCATCTTTTGTTAGCATGATCCGACTTGCTAAAAATGTATGTGAGCTTTATGTGCACTTACAGCTTTGACAGGCTGAAGACTCATTTGAGCAAATATCTCATCGGTTTCCTTATCTGCCTATAAAATAAAGAAGACACGAGATAAACAGTAAGAAACAGTAGCAACAACTTAAGTATATAAGTATATATCCAAGGACAAATACATACATGAAGTGTAACATTGTGAACTTGACACATCAATTGAGATGGAAGATTTGGATAGTTAGGGATCTGCGATGTTGCTGGGCGCTTTGTGGATATCGCTACCTGTAATGACAGTCTCAAACTTTAATGACTCGAGTATGTAAATACTCGACATAAGAACACTAGATTACGGCCAGTAATATACTCGACATATACAACAATGCCAAAGCCGTAATCTCAATAGTTAAGGGCCGACTACATGAACCGATAGATCAGTTTATGTGGTCGTACTTTGCTAAACACATGCTTGAGATAAATTAAATTAAGACCATGATACATAATCTAAAGACAAGTTTAAATCACTTTTCATTTTAGTTTATCCCACTAATTTTGCGCACTTTCCTTTTTTGTCGATGGTGTCAGTTTCCTTCTTTTAATCTCATCCACGAACTTGTATTGTTTTTTTCATCTTAACAGCTCATTTCTATAATCTAATTGTATTTGTCTCATTCTCAAACTCAATTTCTATTCCCACTAAATTTTACCCATTTTGCAACTTGTGCAAAACCAGAGGGAAAGGGGAGTATTAGGATTCATAAATACAAGTCACCGAATGTCAAAAGTTTGGTGAAGACTATTTGATGATGATGAAATCCCAACTACATAGTATAAACACCCATTTCTTACTAAATTTACTTGATATGGAAATAATGAAATATCAAGAAAAGGAAAGCTAAATGGAGAAACGCCTAATATCATGAAAAAAGGGAAAAGCACAAATAAAACAATAAATCTGATTCATAGTTCAGACCTGCTCAATATGGCCTTGTGGGAAGTAATACACAAGACTTCCTACTTGAGGTAAAGACACTAGTGGACCAGCACAGGCATGCCATAGCTCTGAGTTTAAAGGTTTCCTGGATCCTGCAAACAAACCCAAATCAATTCTCCTACAATTAAATCAAATCGCAATTTGATTATTAGTATAAAATGATGCCAATGGTATTTGAAATTTTTTTTTTTTAGTAAGGTTGAAACGAGAGTCTTGTATTTAATTTCTAATTCTCTCTTAAAAATTTAAAATTATTAATGATATAAAGAATTTGTTAAATTTTATGTAGAGCGTAATGTATCATTAGTCATTACCATGTAATAAAAGTAAAATTAGAACATACAAACATTAAACTCTTAATTTCAATGAAAAAGATTATTTCAAATTGATCAAACTCTAATTCTCTCCACCAATAAAACAAACAAATCAAACTTCATGACTATCATATTTGACATACTTCTACTACAAGTAAAAACTAGTACAAAAAATAAACATTCACTTCATTTTGAAGAAAAATGTAATCAACCCTAGTGACTCTTAGAGTATATTAATGATAACATATGTCAGAGCCTCAACTATCAGCTGAGGGGTCATCGGTATTTGAACTCGTGATCTCTTGTCACGCCGGCTTTTGATAAGATGTTAAGAATCAACTTAATCAAAACCTTAAAAGCTCAGAATATGTTATATACTTTAGTAAGGTATTCACTAGCTTACCCTCGAATCAAAACAACACATGCAAAAATTTCTATGAAATGAAGAAGGATATAATAAAAGAGACAGAACTAACCAGAATGGTCTTGCATTTCCTTCAATACCTTCATTTCTTCAAGCAAAGTTGATGAAGATGGCCCTACATTACTTCCTACTACTACTCCTCCTGGTTTAGCCTTCTGTTCTACTACGATTACAGAAGAAGCCATCAGAGTTCTAACTTTCTCTCTCCTCCCCTTTTTCTCTCTCTAAACCACCATGAAAACTCAAAACACCATAATACAACCCCACAATACAAAATGAGCAAAACCCTTCAATTTTTCCTCCATACAAAGCAAAAAAATAGAAGAAAAGTACCCATTTCCCAAAAAAACTGAACTTTCAATTTATGATCAGAAATAAGCAGTTCATAAATATATTCCAATACTTGTTCATAACAAATTCCATCAACCCTCCTTGTCAATAGAGAATCTAGCACTACTCCCCCTCTTAAAAACCCAAAAAAAAAAGACAATTTTCTTTCTAATTTTTATAAGGTAGCAAATTTAATCAGACAAAATAGATATAAAAACATCCAAAATGAAGGAACAAAACCTGCAAAAGAAGGAATTACTGTGATTTGTAGTGGGCCAATTTTACAATAATCCAATAGATTGAAAAGGAGAGGGAAAAAGGGGAGAAAAGGAAAAGAGATTCATAAGAGAATTTCATAAGAAAAGGGGCCTATCCCCTATTCATACTCCATTCATCAATTCAAGCACGCGTATCAAAGCGTGAGCTTGCACAGTTTTTTCCTGGGAAATTATGAAAATTTATGGAAAAGATAAAAAATTATAAAAAGTGAAACTTTTTTTAATTTTAATTTAAAAATTAAAGCTTTTCTCGATATTCTAAGTACCCACAAAAAGAAATCGACCTTTCAATGATCAAACCAAACAAAACAAAAAAATTCCCATCATTTCTGGGTTTTTCCCCACTTATTTTCTTCAAACATGGAAATTTTTGCCCCACCAAAATATTAAAAAAATGGAATTTGCCTACCAAAATATGTAAGAATTAGATAAAGTTATGATCCTTTCAACTATGGTAGGTTTATAAAGAAAAAATAATTAATTTTAAGGTTTGAAAATTGAAAATCAAAGCTTTTTTGATAATGGTGATTTCTTTGCAGCCTTAAACAGTGGAATGAGCAGAAATGAGGAAGGTTAAGATTACACGAAATTACTTCTGCTTATTATTGGATAAATTAGTAAAAAAAATTTAGTGATTTACTTTATTTATTTATTGTAATTAATTTTATTAAAAAAAACTTTTAGATATTTAAATTATTTATAAATTTAAAAGAAAACTAAAAAATTGAATAAAAAACATGGAATAAATGGGAGACCCGGAGGGTAATAGAATGTTAAGATGGCGTATTTTATCACATGGATTTCGAGGATCTTTTACATTGATCGGATAATAAAGGTTCTCTCATTTTTATTCTTTTTAGTTTTGTCTTTTCCTTTTTTAATTTTTTATTCATTTTACTAGGGAGTACTTTATTTCTTTTTGAAATATCCAATTTAGGTTTTTTTTAGTTAATCTGATTTTTACTGATTTGATTAATTTTTATTAATTGTAATTAATTTACTCATTAAAATTAATTTTTATTGAAGTAAATTGTTGTTTACTTATGAAAATTGATTTATACTAATTGAAACTGATTATAACTGATTTTTTTATTGTAATCAATTTTTACTGATTACTTTATATTTTTAAGATAAACTAAACAGGGCTTAAGTTTTGCACGCTATCAAATATATTAAATATATTAATTTTTACTTATTTAAAACTTATTTGTCAAAAATTATTTAGATTTATGTCAAATACTAATTAGAATAACTTTTTTTTCAAAAACTATCGAAAATTTATATTTTTTTGGCAAGGTTAAGAAACTAATAGGATATATTTTTACTGAAATGAAAAGGGAGAGTGAATTAATTGGTTTAAATAAAAACATACGATCTTTTTTGGTATTTTCTTATGCAAATTAGAAACACGTGACTTATACATGTCCATAATAATGAAAATTAGATATCTTATTTTATTAGTAGGTAGTGTTTGACTAAAAAAACAGGTTTTTAGGTTGTTTCTGACAAATGAAAATTTATTCTTTGTAATTTCTAACAAAAAGTTGTGTTTTTATTGGTGGTAGTTTTTGCCCAGAAAATTCTAAGTTATCTTTATCAAAAAATCATCATTTTATAAGTAGTTTTTGACAATTATTTCTAAAATTTATAATAAAGTTATCATAAATAAAATTTGCATTGAGAGAAAGATCATTGAAATTTTACTTAATTATATTTTAACTTATAATATAGAATAAAATACAAACTAAAATTAATTGATAAATAGTGTAAAATAGTAAATGAAATACTTCAATGATAATATATAAGAGCATCAAGTAGAGATTATTAGAAAAAAAATATGAATTATGTGATAGTTTGAGAAAAATGAGATAGCATTTGTAGAAAAAAGTCGTTATAATTGAAGGAAGAGTCATTGAATATTAAAACGTAATGGGATTTAACTCATCAATAACAAATATTCTTATATTTTATTTATCTATTACTAGTAATAAATTTAGTTATCAGATCAACTAAATTTTATCTGGTTGATTTTGTCTTGATGTCGAGCTAGAACGGCAACAAACAAGTTGGTGCTAAACTACATGCGTGCTAGAATAAGCCGTAATCATAATAAATTTTGGTATTATAATAATGATAAAATTTTAATATCAACAACAATTTCAGCAATAGCTACGTAACAATTGTTTAATTACTAACTAAATCGAAAATGACATGCCAAATAAAACTAATCCTGGTCTTGTTGATGATTGTACTTCTCCTAATCTCCATAATTTGGGTGGACAAATTATGATATGGAGTAATGAAATTGTTGTTTGATGACGGTATACCCAATACAGACAAAGGCAATAAATTGAGTATCTATACTCTACTCCCTCCCACACTCCCACTATCTTTGAAATATTTTATTTTTTATTTTATAATATTTTTAAGAAAAACTATTTAGAATAATTTAATATTTTCATAATTTTTATATAATAATTCTCCTTATTGATTAATTAAGAATAATTTTAACTTTAGGGGTATTTGCCTAGAGTAAGCTCAGTTAACCCGATGATCTGCTACATTAGGTAATTTAGAAAAAAAGTAAACTGAAAAAAAAATTAGAGAAAAATTTTTAAAAATTACATAAAAAATTCTAAATAATAAAAAAAATCAAAATTTTTTTAATATTTCTTTCAACATTTTATTTTAATTTTTTTTAATTAAAAATTTTTATAATAAGTCATCCGGTTACCGGGATTATTCTAGGAAAATATCTGCTTAAATTGAGATTATTTTATAGTTAATCAATAAATAGGATTATTGTAGGAAAATCATAAAAATATTAAATTATTCTGGGTTATTTTTTCTATGTTTTATTATCACATCTTATTTGTCTTCTCTTGTAGTCTCACCATTAATTATACTCACACAATCTCACACAATTAATTGGCTTATTAATTGATTTAACAGACTCAATTGCCATTATTGCAATCTCTTAAAAACAAATAGAGTACTGTATTATATATATTGTTAGGTAGTAAGAATGTATGAGGTGTTAAGATGAGATAAAAAATAAATATTATTGTGTTGTTACAAGGAATTTGGTATGTGTAAATTATTAACAAGTAATATAAAAAAATAATTCTTCTAATTTTTATTAGTTGTTATAATATTGTTTTCTCAATATCTAATATGTGAATTTGAAATTTAAATTTTTGTATTTTTAGTTGCGTAAACATTATAAATAGTTAAGATTATAATAATGTAATAAGAGATTATTACTATACAAGTGTTACGGTTAGCAACTAGTAAGAACAATTTGTAAAATATATATGAATAAAAAAATTGTAAATATGTTAAAGGATAATGTTTAGTTGTATACTTTTATGGATGAAATTGTGAAAAAAAATTTAAGGTTACTATCAAAACTTAGAATATAAATATTGATTCACATAATTTTAAATGGTTTTGTAGCAAATTTATTATAACAAAAGTAAAATAAGTCGATACTTATCTCTATGAATGATAAAATAAATAAATGGGTATTGCAAATTGTAATATGATACAGGTAAGTGTAGTAGTTTATACACCAATTTTAAAATAAGAATAATGATATTCTATACTTTGAAAGTTCGTATATAAAAGTGAGTTTTTTAGAATCTTATACTGAAAAAAAATACTTAAGAGAGAAAATAAGAGGGAAGTTAAAGTTAATTTATTTCCAAAGAAGAGATAAATAAATATAGCACTTTTAATAACTTATTTATTAGAAGCTATGAAAGTTGATTTAGTTTCTGTTGAAGATTCTCTTAACATCTCTTATATACGGTTATAAGGATTGTATATATCAAGTGGTTAAAATTAGTCGTATAAACAGAAATTCAAAATTATATACAGTATGATTATGTGACATAATTTGCCAAATTAAATAGAATACTACTATTCATACCGTACTTGTTATTCCCTCTTGCCTCTATGACTAATCCATGGCTCTATCCCATAACACATCAAATTGTACATATTCTATACATTTCTTTAATGTAAGATTATATGTGTTCATCTATAACTCAACTCATTCGTTAAGCTACTGCATACACCATAAATCAAAATTGTGTCAGTTTTTTTTTTTTTTTTTTCATTTATGATGTTGTCTACTTAAAAATAAAAATCTAATAATTCATTTAATTCAGCTTTTTTTTTTTATGAATTTGCCATTAACATTGACATGTTATAAGGATATAATAATATACTATTATCATTGTAGCAATAAGTTAAAATGACAAATACACTCCCCTAAAGAGTGCATCGATAAAGTCATTGTTATTCATTGTCACCTTTTTTATTTTATCGCAACCTCTACTTTAATGAAATGACGAAAATGCCTCTTAATTTTAAATCTGTTTAACATACGTAAATCTTACTTAATAACACTATTATCACTTAAAAAACATTAAATTAAAAGTTTAAACGTAATCTCGAACATTTTTATCGCGACCCTATATATATTGAATTTTCAGTAGTGCCGCTGCATAATATACGAATTCAAACACGGTACTATCTCTCTAAAAACGTTCTCTGATTTTAAATAAGCTAAAAGTTTGAATTCATTTACAATGGCTAACGAAAGCGACTATGAATCTGAATGGGTACGTACTTTAATCGATTCGAATGGGTGTTTTTTTTTAAAAAATATTGGGTCGCGTGCGACTGCACCACGGATGAGTCGCACAAAACGTGCGACTAGACCGCGGTTTTGTCGCACGCGACCCAATAATTTTATTTATTTATTTATTTATTTTTTATTATTTGCATTATTATTATGTAAATAATATAAATATTTTTTTATTTATTTAGTAATTTATATTATTATCAGGTAAATTATTTTATAATTTATATTATTATTATATAATATACGTTGTAGTAAATTATTTTATTTTCTGATTTATATTATTATTATTTAGTTTATTTAAATAATTTTGTAATTATTTTTTAATTTATTATTATTTTTTTTTTATTATTAGTATTATTGTTATTATTATTATTATTATTATTATTATTATTATTATTATTAATTTATATTATTTTTATTATTATTATTTTCTTATTATTTAATATTAATTTGTATTTTATTTATTGTTACAATTATTTTATTTTATATTTTGTATTATTATTATTTTATTATTAATTATTAAAGTAAATTATATTTTTTATTTAATTTTAATTTGTATTATTATTATTTTATTAATAATTATTAAAGTAAATTCTAACTTTTAAATAATATTCAATATTTTTATTATTAATGTTTGCTTGTATAATGTTTTATTAACCTAATGTATGGTTTATTCATATTTTAAATTTGCAGAACTATGAAAACTTAGAGGACAATGTAGATTATTCTAGTAGATTTGTAACAGATAGGAAATTTGATTCTGTAGATGAATTACATAGTTGGGCCGATGAGACAGTAATAGGAATTGGTTTTCAATTTACAGATAGGACAATGTTTTATTAACCTCTCCACGAAGGCCGATATCAAAGCACAATTAATGTGCTGGTGCATAATGTACGGTAGCCAGCCGAGGGGAGTGGCAGGTTGAACATCGTAAAGCGCATCAGTCATATTCCATAGTCCGATGATCGCCTCCAACGAGTTCTTTCTACTACGGCACTCCAGAATCGAAAGCTTACGATCAGAGCCTTCAAAAATAACTTTAGCTATGTGCCCGCCATAGCTGGGTATCAGCCACGTATCAGTGGGCCCCCTAGGCTGGGGCGATGTGATCATCCAGTCCGTTCTAGCGGACTGTGAGCGTCTGCTCCTCTGTGGCGACTCATTATCAACGTGACTATGTCCGGCATGCTCAGATGTGCCTGCAGAACTAGGGTCGTCACGTGTGAATTTACCGTCGAGCCCACAAACAACAGTCCAATCCACTAGGCGACCAACTGCGCCTTGGTACTCATCATCATCATCATCATCATCATTAGAAACCCACCAACAAAAATAATAAAAATATTTAAAAGAAAAATAAAAAGTTAATAATAATAATAATAATAATAATAATAATAATAATAATAATAATATTTAAAAAAATAAATTAAAAATTTTTACTAAGAATAACAATAATAACAACAACATCACCAACAAAAATAATAAAAATAGTATTTAAAAGAAAAATAAAAAGTTAATAATAATAATAATAATAATAATAATAATAGTAACAATAATAATAATATTTTAAAAAATAAATTAAAATCAATAATAATAATAATAATAATAATAATAATAATAATAATAATAATAATAATAATAATAATATTAGTATTTAAAAAATTTAAAAAAATAATAGTAATAACATCAACAATAATAACTATAATAATAATAATAATAATAATAATAATAATAATAATAATAATAATAATAATAATAATAATAATAATAATAATAATAACAATAATAATAATAATAATAATAATAATAATAATAATAATAATAAAAATAAAAATAATGATAATGATAACAATAACAATAATAATAATAATAATAACAAAAAAAAATTTTAAAAAAAATAATTGGGTGAGTCGCCTGTGGGTCAGTCGCACAAAACTTACGACTGACCCGCGGTCGTGTCGCGTGCGATGCACTTTTTTTCTTAAAAATTAAATTTAATTAAATTCAAATGAAAATTACCTCGATTATTTGTTTGCGGTTTGAATTTCTTTGCTTTTGATTCATGAATTTTATGTTGTAATTTAATGTTTTAAGAGTGATAATGGTGTTATTTAGAGAGGCTGGAGTACATATAAGAAATTTTACATTCAGAGGCAAATTCGTAAATTTATTAAAGGAGAGGTGACGATAAAATAAAAAGAATAGTGATGTTTAAGGATTGTGTATTGAGAATTCAATGACCAGTGCTTCTAAACATGATAAGTTTGCCAAAGTGAAAGACTTCCTAAGATAAGTCAAAAAAGATCCATTATTCCTAACTTACCAACATATGATTTGATTAGCAATCATGAACTTCAATGCATGATTTTACATGAAATAATGGATTATACACAACAAAGATTCCTATAAATTTATTATTAATTTTGTGTATACACCGTCTCATCATCGTGAAATGAATTTAATTAGGTTAGTCTAAATTATTTAAAAAAATGCGTTCCGTATAAGTGAAAATTCAGTTTTTATTGTTTTTTTTTCTTTTTTCTTTATATTTACTAATGGGCCTTTTGTATGAACTTGTCTCACGGTGTAACAGTCTCATATAAAACGGGTTAAAAAATACTAATGGTAAAGGAATTATGCGATTGAACATCTTCCGGGCCAATAGTGAAAAAAAAATTAATTTCTATTGTTAGTCCATGGAATTTTGCCGGAATAAAAATGGTGATGTTGGTGAATTGTCTTATTCTTTACGTATGTTCACTTGCCGTGAGTTGAAACATGTACAATTGTACATGCATGCATTTACCCATTCTAGTATTCTATGTGTAGTTACTTTAAGTGACGTGTGAATAGTGCCTTGTTACACTGTAGATTTTTCAAGCTTGCTAAGTCACCATATCATCACCTTATATAATACTCCCTCCTATTCACCTTAAGTGTTTCATTTACTTTTGAGACACTATTTATTTATCACTTTTAAATTGCATTTTATTATTAATCTATAAGTTAAAACATAGTCATGTGGGATCTTATTTGATTCGTTTTGATGTAAAGATTATTAATATCAACTTTTTATAATTTTTTATTATACATAACTCGATATATTAAGGATTGAATAAGTGCATTGGATAGAATGCATAAAGTAAATGGGACACTTAAACTGAATAGGAGGGAGTATAAATTATGATTTTTTCTTTTACATTTTCTATTTCTTAATTTGCACATATTTGTGTTGTATAAATTATAGTTGATGAATATTAGATAAATAACAAATGGACGGAATAAATAATTAGATAAAATAAAAGAGATGATAAATTTATTAATGTTATTAAATGAGAATATTTGGAATTGTTACCAAAAGATAAAATATTGCTAAGTAAATTAGATAACCTTATAGTCTTATCTAGTTATATAAAACAAAGGGAGTAGGCAAGTAGCTTTTAATTGGTTTTTAACTTTTCAATTTGATTAGACATTACAAAAAAATTATGTTTTGTATAACTAACTTTTAGATTGGCTAAAAGGTGGATTTCTTCCTAAATGATAAAGACTACCAATTATTTTTAAATAAATTGCACCTGACTTGCACATAATACACCTAACTGAAATTTTAATGTCTATAGTTAATTGATAGTTTTTAATAAATAGATAATTTTTTGATGATTTTTGATAAAAAGGTAATTTCTGACAAATTTTACTTATAATAATTATTGACTACTATGCACATATAGTTGACAATATAATGTTTGTTTATTAATAAAATATGGTAAAAAAAAAAACACCATTAAAATAGATGTTATTAATGCAATATGAAAGTTTGAAATAGAATTGATACTAAAAATTTAATATTATGAAAATATGCATTAAGACGAAGACTATGTTTTATATTATATATGGAAAAATATATACCAAATAAGATCAGTTGATGAATAGTAGTTGTTATAGAAACTGTAACAACTATTAAAAATCGAAGGAAGTATTAGGGCATGTTTGCTTGGTTCATTTTTAATGGTATGGAATGGTATCACAACCATTCCAATGTTTGGTTAGGCATTTTTACATTGGGATGTCATACCCTCTGGATTCTCATCCCATTCCAATCCTCTAGAATCCCATACCCTCCTACCCCCTCAAGTTTCAAACTCCATTCCATCCCATATTCAAACCCTAATCTCAAAGGAGAGCTTTTAAATTTCATTACGCCCAATTTTTACTGAATTTCAACTTGGGTATGTCTTAAATTCTCTAAATTTTTCATTTTCTTTAAATTTTGGAGAATTAATATCAACCCTAATTATGGAAATCGCAACCCTGCTGCTGGTTGCTGTTGGCGGCTGGTTGCTGGCGGAGGTGAGGTGCCGGCAACTGCTACGGCGTGGGAAGGATGCGGGGAGTTGCTGGTGGTGTTCTGTGGGCGGCTGGGTTGCTGTGCGGGAAGGGAAAGGATGCGGGAGTGAGGGAGGAAGGAAGAAGAAGAGAAAGGAGGAGAAGGGGGGAGAATGACGGCTGGCTTAGTGTTTAGGGTTTCATGGGCTTTTTATACTTGTTTTTATTATTATTATTATTATTATTATTATTATTATTATTAGGTTTATTTATTTATTTATTTTTATCTCGGTTTATTTTTCTTGCGAGGCCCAACTAAGAGACTTACACATTTTAATAAAATACTCATTTTGGTTCGAATCTCTTTATTTAAGACATCGTAACTATATTTTTAATATATATATATATATATATATATATATATATATATATATATATTATATATATATATATATATTATATATATATATATATATTATATATATATATATATATATATATATATATTATATATATATAAGTTGACATTTAAATCCGTATATGAAGGAAATTTATTAAAACTAATTCGGAAATAATTAAATAATAATTGTAAAATCTTTAAAAACTATTAAAATATTAAATAATTACGTCATTAAAATCTCGGGGTGCTACATGTTGTCTGATTGTGGAATATTTTGTGCTAATCTTGTGTTTAAATGTTAGCTGAAATTGAGATTTAGAGCTGGTGAAGTTGGAGGGAAAACTAGTATGTTTTATTTGAATTGTTTTGTCTCTAATTGTAGCTTGATTTGGGGATGTTTCTTCTTCAAATTTGTATTTACTTAAACACATTTCGGTTGTAATTTACTTAAATATAATATGTGTGTATGTATTTGTGTGTTTAATAAATGTATGTATGTATCTATATATATATATATAAACTGGACAGAGAATCCATTCCATAATTGAATCAAACAGTGTGAATGGATTGAATATCTATTACAGGATTGAACCAAACAGTTTTAGTCTGGTATGGGGTTCTGAATCCATACCATCCTGGTATGGGGTTCCATACCATTCCAATCCTGCTCACTGAACCAAACGGACCCTTAAAGTTTATGATTGAGTGGATCATGGGATTAGGGAATCTAATGTCCTTATACATGGTTGTACTTAAAAATGGTGTTCCCTACAAGTCTTTTGTAGCTCATAAAGAAAATCCTTGTCTTTTTTGTTCGGGCTTTAATCTTTCCAATAAGACATGGCCTGTGTTTGGCCCATTGTATATACATACAAATATTTAGGGCCAGGAGATCCATTTGGCAATGGAATACCTATCTAAAGTGATGTGTATATTGAATTTCAAGCTAGTGCTTGACCCTAATTATCATCCTGAGAATTGAGTATTGTCTTAATTGAATTTCAAGCTAGCTTGTTCTCTAATCAACAAAATAAGATGATGTTTTCAAATTATCTAGTACTAATAAATTGATAAATGTTTTTAAATTTTAGTTCATTTAATATTTTTGTAGGTAATGAGAATTAAATTAATGATAAAAGAAAAAAAAAAAAGGAAAACTCCTCAATTTCTAGATTGATTTTTGATATTTTTGTTTATTATTGTATTTTATAAGTGTTTGGTAAAATAAACGATTGAGTTGTCAAAATATTAAATACTGATATTTGATAAATTAATCAATTAAAACAATTTATTATAAAGCTATTTTTAACAAACTATTCAAAATCATTTGAGCAAACCAATTACTAATTAAATTAAGGAAAAATTACCCTGAATCGTACAAACTTTCACTAATTTCCCAACAATAATACGAACTTTCAATTAACCATGAGTAATACAAACTTTGATATGTGTTTCCCACTGGCATACTTGACCGGTTCTTTACTTGGAGAAACGGTCAATTCCCCATTTCTTCATCAGTTTGATGGGTATATAGACAACTTTTTTCAGCAGCCTTATCTTCCTCATTTGCTCACTTTGCTCTTCCAATTCATTTGCTCACTTTGTGAATGGCTGACACTCCATGAAGACATCCTATCAGAGATTTCACTCCTCCTGCTTCTATTATCAATCTTTCAACCTCTTCTTTTGGGTGTTCTTTCTGTCATAGTTTCCATCAAGAAATTAGACGTTAATTATGAAAAATTCATCAAAATCAAACTTGAAATTTAAGCTAGTGGCGATTGCTGACTCGACCGAAATTCTCAATGAATCAACTTAACTAAAAGTTTAAACTTTTCGAGTAAATGGATAGAGAATTTCATCCATTTTCGACTAAATGGATAAAAAACAGTAAATTACATCCATTTTCGACTAAATGGATAAAAACCAGTAAATTACATCTATTTTCAAAGGCATAAAAGTTTTTAATCAACAACAAACAATAATCATGTATGGATTAACAAATTGAAAACAAACATCCATCCATTTTCGAGTAAATGGACACAGAATTTCATCCATTTTCGACTAAATGGATACAAGCCTTAATTTTTGGGATTAAAACAAAATTTAGGGATTAATATTACAATTGAGAAGAATTAACTAACCATGAATGAGATGATATCTGTATAGTTGATGCGTGAGAACGAGAGGGAGAAGAATCAATGGAAATCACGAGCTTGAGAAAGATGATTGAAGAAGCAGTGGCTGCGTCAGGGAGAAGGAGCTGCTTCCGTTTCCTTTACTTATTTTTATCAACAAAAAGAATTAAAAAGAATGAGTAAGTTTACCAGTAACAGGTAAATTGGTATGCCAGCGGGAAACATATATCAAAGTTCGTATTATTCGTGGTTAATTGAAAGTTCGTATTATTATTGAAAAATCATTGAAAATTCGTATTATTCTGAGTAATTTTTTCTTAGTCTAATTAACTACGACATATTGTAGTGTAAGAAATGAAACCAAACACCAACAAACTTCTATACGGACATTGACGGCGCCGTAGAATCTCGATCTTAGTAGCCCCCACAACATAATATTTTTATGTGTCATCATTTTAGAGGGTGATATATTTTATCTATTTCCTACAATTCTAATAAATGATGGATTATTAATGAGTGTTAAGAGTTAAGATACATGTATTCAACTAACTTACTACTCTTTGGGGCCTTGGTTTTGGTACATTGAGTATAGAGTTTTTGAATATCGTATAGTAAAATTAAAGCGATAAAAATAGTATTTTTATTTTAGTAAAATTGAGTTAAAGAGAAATAAAATGATTTTTAAGAGAAGTTGTAATTTTTTGACATTTAGTGTAATAATTGTGATATTAAATGAATAAAAAGGATGAATTTTATGTATGATATTAAATAGATTAAAAGGGAGTGGTGTGATCCATTTTCTGATAAGAAAATAATGCAAATTAAAGAAATAACTTAAAATAAAAATTAATGCAAACTAACTGAAACGGAGTGAATACTTAATTAAATTATTAAAATAAGTTAAATTAGATGGTTGATTATCAATCATCATCAGTAATCAGTATTCAGTATTCAGTATATAAGATTATTAAGATTTATTTGGTACTGTATGATAGGTGAGATTCATTCAATCTATGTATTAAATTCTTTTTTCTATTTTCTCATTTGATGATATGATTTATATACACGTTAGGATTAAATTGACTTTGATATTTTTTGAATCTAATGCAATATCACAGTTGGCATTGTTTTGTTCATTTATTGATCTGATTGGAGTATTAATTTTTATTCCATGTAATCATGAAGATTAATTTTTATTCCATGTAATTATTATTCACCAATTACATATAAAAAATATGGTATATATCTGCTTATTAACTAATCATCAATTGTTACACGACTGAACTATTAATTGAGTAGATGTAATTAAGCTCGACATCTTTGCATAAAGATGAGGATATTAAATGTGTGACAAAATTAAAAGGAGAGAAAATGAGAGAAAATAAGTGGTGAGATTGACGACATTACCCAAAACAAAAATAATGTGGTCTTTGACAAACGACTAATAACTAATAACTGATAACTAATTTAATCAGTTATTTTACCAAACACCCTTACTATAAAATTGTTCCCATTTTGTACTAGATACTATTAATTAATTAACACTAAGATTGATAATCATATCAATAAAACACTAAGCTTATAATAATACTTTTTTTTACCTATCACAAACTGTTAATACTATCCAGTGTACATTTTAAGTTTTACATCAAAAATAAAAAAGAAAATATTGACAAACAAATAAGTAGTCCAACTCCAAATAAGTATAAAACCTTTTGAAAAAGTGATTAAAACAAATTTGTGCGGGATCATCACAAAACAAAAAATTTCATATTAATGCGAATCATTCAAAGCTGGTGAACTCAAATACTTACCGATAGTATTTTATACTACCATCAAAAAACTAGTCTAGGTTGTCTGAATTCTATGTACAATATATGGAGTGAAAAATGTTTTTTAGATTACATGCAAGGTAGGTTGAGGGTGAGAATCGAACTCAAAGATACTTACTTTTCGACTAATAAAAGATCTGATTGTCAAAGTAATTAAAAGATGTTATCATTGGACTTAAGGAGTGTTATTGTATAACACAGATCACATTCAAATTAATTATGAATATCATGTGAGATTATTAATCAAGCAATAATAATGTTCCCTAGTGATTAACCAAATTCTGTATACACTTAATTTGTTAAGAGCAGGAAGTTTGTCTTTATTGATACACTTAATATTTTGGAAAAGGCATAATTCCTGCCTTAATAAAACAAGAAAAAAAGTTCTTTTTGGCAATAAAAACAGAAAAAAAATCATAGAAAGTGACAGATTTATGTGGATTTTGCATGCAGGTGGAATGGCAAACAATATTATGCTCGTTTGTGTAAATCAACTAATTTTGTTTAGTTTTAATATTTACGAGATTTGCAAAACAAATGAGTTGATCCTTTAAATCCTAGCAAGTGGGACACTTTAATGGGGCATCTTGGACTTAAGGGGAAAGGGGATGTACCCTAATAACACACGTGGGACCATTAAGGGTATAAGGAGAAATTAATTTGGATTACTTCAACTACTCTTGATCCAGATTAATAATTAAAATTTTAAATTATGTATAAAAATTAAAATAGAAAATATTAAATAACTAATTATCTAGTTAAATTTTTAAACCCCATAAGTATTTTTTTTAAGAATAATTATCCCTTAAAATTTTCTCAAGCACTTACGAACCAATTTTTTTTCGTCTGTCTTAATTTGCATTGTTACATCAAAAAATATCTATTCTGTTTTCGTATTTCAATAAATTCAAAAAGATAAATAGATAATTCTTCATCTCATTAAAATGGCTACATTTCACATATTTGTCTCAAAGCTAATTTAATTACTTCCTCCGCTCCAATTTACTTGCAATACTTACCCTTTATGTATTTTTTATATTACTTGCAAAATTATTATTTTTGGCAAAAATAATCTATATAATTCTCTATTTTACCCTTACTTTATTCCTACCCCACATATTACTATCAATCAACAATCATACATCATCCCTTTAGTTATTTAATTTACCCGCTATCAACTATCTACTTTTAATTATACAATTTTTTCCCCCTACCTTTTGAAAGAATTCAGATCAGCTTTTAAGTGCATTAGTGGCACAAACCTTCCAACTACTCTTCATTGAATGTTCTAGAACCCCTTAATAATTTTTGACCCTTGATTTTTCCTTAAATATACATCTCAGCCGTTGATTTCCATGATGCTCCTATAAACCCTAAGGTAATCGGCTATTATCATAAACGGTTCCTTCTCCCTCTCCCTATCAACTCTCCTCTCCCTCATCACTTGCTTTTTGTGTTCATTTCTCCAAAAACTCTTGATGTTGTGATCTTATTTTACCATCTCAACATATGATTTCGATTATCCCTCACTATCAACCAACATGCATTTTATTTTGGTTCATTTTTCAAATCTGATTTCGTGGTTTTGTGGTTTCTTATTTGGCTTTTGATTTCATTTTGGTTCATTCTAGTTCAGTTTTGCAGATGATTTCGTTTTGTGATTTCATGGGTCTTTTTTGGGACATCTTCATCTTCTGATTTTGTGGTCATTTTCTGATTTCGCGGGTCTTGTTTGGGACATCTTCATCTTCATCTTTTGGTGGGAAAATTTTGTAAATTTAATGTTTTTCCCATAGTGTACCTGCAGCAGCCGAATTCCTTGAACAATTAGCACTACTTTTGTAAAGGGTATTTTCATTGTATTTACATTAAAAAAATCCAGCTATTGTACTGTTACTGTACCATCATCCATCTCCTGAAAAGCAACCCATGTGAATGTGGTAATATTGTCCATTTGCACACTCAAAAGCATTATCTTAAAATTTGTGCAATAATCTCATGTTGCAACTAAAACGGAACAAAGGAAGTATGAGTTAAAAAAGCATAACAATTTCAGTGAAATAGAGCATTACCAAATAGTCTAGGACTAGTCAAAGCAGTTGGTCAACGGGCTTCAAATCGAGTCACTTTCTGTTGGCTTATTCAAAAAATCAAAAATGTCGGATTTGTGTGTAGGTTTGTTAAAAAAGACCAATATGTCAATTTTAAGTCTACAACAAAAAAATTCACTCAAAATACAAAAAGTGACTGAATTCCAACTAAAAATAATGACTTCAAAATTCAAACTATAAAGTCGAAAAAACTTCAAAAAAAATAACAAAACGATTGTCATTTCACATAGTTATTTTCGATTTTCAAGTATGGTCATTTTCAAATCATGGGTCAATATTACCAAATTATAACCCATCATACCATGCAAGCCCAATAGGCCATAATAACCAAGTGGAGTAAACAATTACCATCTCCCTAAGTTTCCAACTATATAACCATCAACACACTCCCTCCCAAATCCCAACCCCATCTTCTCTATTCTCCCTGCCTACACACAAATAACATTCTTCATTATTCTCTTAACAGTTTCAAATTTTACATTCAAATTTAATTATTTTTAAAATTTCACATTACAATTAAATTTTTTTAAAAATGTCGATCGGCTCCGGAAATAAATTTCCAAAATGCAACAAAATCCGACACATTGTACGACTCCGTCAAATGCTACGACGTTGGAGGAACAAAGCAGTACAACGCCGTATTCCTTCCGACGTTCCCTCCGGTCACGTCGCTGTTACCGTTGGTTCTAATCGTCGCCGTTTCATTGTCCGTACTACTTTCTTAAACCATCCGGTTTTTAGAAAATTGTTGGTTCAAGCCGAGGAAGAATACGGGTTTACAAATCAAATCGGTCCACTCTCTATTCCTTGTGACGAGAAACTGTTCGAAGAAATTCTTCGGTTAATGAACCGTTCTGAATCCAATGGCCGGTTCGCTAATCTTGAGGATTTTCAACGGTCTTCTTATTGCCACGTTGGATTCCATTCTTCTCTTATGGATTCTCGTCCGTTGCTTGAGACGGGATCATGTATCTGATTTTAACCCGTGGTGCTGTGTTGAGTTAATGAGTTGACCCGGGTATATGACTCATACGAGTTTGATTAAATGTATCAATGTATGATGCCAATTTTTTCAAATAGGGTAGTTTCTTTTCTTATACTGAGTGACTGAGTTGAGTCAAATGGGAGATTCACTCCGAGTTTAGAATGAGTGGAGATGGCGGGAAAGGTGGTTATGGAACTGAGTCTACCACCGAGTCGTCCCGAGTTTGAATTAGAGCGAGTGAATCACCGTTAAATTTGTTCGCGATACAAACTGTAATAAAGTGTAAAGTTGACCCACAATTGAGAAGGGTCACTTTTGTAAATTGAGCGATTTATTCAAACTAATTGAAAATTATAAGTAATCAATTATTTTCAATTTTTATTTATTATTATAGTGTTGATTTGCAATTTTTTTTAAAACTACATTGACGGATGGTGGGTAGGTTGTGGGAAGAAAAAGTTGAGTAGATAAAAAATTAAGTAAAAATTAAATTAAGATTTTTTTTAAGTTGTACTTCTTCGTCATTTACAATTATTATGTATTGAAAAAATAATTTAGAAATAATATAACCTTTCCTTCATTCTTTCATAAGAATCTTACTTTTTGATTAACCATAAATAATCCAAATTTTAAGAGGTACTTATGGTGAATCGATATAACACTTGTTACCACTTCAACGATAATATGTCCAAAAATAAAATTGAGAAAGTTGGAAAAAAATAAATCAGCCACCAACGTCTCCTCCCCTCCCCACCACCTAATAACAATTCTGAAGCATGTAATTTGCATGGAAAATGCTATGCTTTGGAAATTTAATGAAGTCGCACCGCACGAGCTAGGTTGCTGGACACAACATGATCGTGTCACACGAGCTAGCTAGGTTCACCATGTGACTTACTTATTTTCCTTATTTTTCATTTACTCTTCCTTTGCTTTCCATTTATATCAGTTTTATATACAATTCTTTTAAAATGTTTCTAAAATACAACCAAAAATTAACAAGTAATCCTAATAGTAATAATAATAATGTACTGAATAATAATAGTAATACTAATAGTACTAAAAGTACTATGTCCGAAAGTAACCTAATAATAATACTTATTATATATATAAATACATATTAGTAATGTTAGAATAATAATATATTTTAGTTCTATCAATAGAGATGGAAGGAAGTTTACTTGAGGTTACCTCACTTTTGTTGAAGGAAGCTTAGTAACTTGAAAAAGTAAAAATTAAAACAATGGCCCAAATACAACTTATACACTATCAACCTATACAATATATAATATTCCCAACACACCCCTTCAAGTTGAAACATGAAGATCACAAATGCCCAACTTGCGAAGTTTAGACATGAACTGACGATGGCCTAGAGCCTTAGTAAAAATATCAGCCAATTGAGCATCAGTAGGGACGTGGGAAGGATGTATAGTACCATCTTGTATGGAGTCGCATAAGTAGTGACAATCAACCTCAATGTGCTTGGTGCATTCATAAAACACAGGATTTTCAGCTAGATATAATCAGATTGACTGTCAAAATAAAGATTCATAGCTTTTGGATGGCGAACCCACAAGCTCAAAAGCAAGCCTTTCAACCATTTAAGCTCACATGTAACAGCAGCCATAGAATGATACTCTACCTCAGTAGAAGAGCTAGAGACAGTCAATTGTTTCTTTGTTTTCCAGGAAATAGGAGAACTCCCAAGAAAAACCAACCACCCCGACAAAGAACGTCAAGTAGGAGGACAACTAGCCTAATCAGAAACACACCAACCACTTAAAGGTAAATCACAATCAGAACGAAGAAGAATACCTTGTCCCGAACAACCTTTCAAGTACCAACAACACAAATAGCAACATTCCAATGATTACGCCGAGGGGCATTAAGAAATTGAGATAATATGTGAATAGAATATGCCAAATCAAATGTAGTAAATGCCAAATAAATGAGTCGACCAACCAACCTTCGATACTGCTCAACATTGTCAAGCAAAGGACTAATAGAACGTGCTAATTGATGATTTTGCTCCATGGGAAAACTGATTAGCTTAGATCCTAAATTACCAACCTCAGCAATAATGTCAAGAATGTATTTTCGTTGGCACAAATAAATACTTTCAGAATTTCGAGAAACCTCAATACCAAGAAAATAATTAAGAACACCAAGATATTTCATGTGAAAACATGAGCATAAATACTTCTTTAAAGCAGACAAAGCAGCGGAATAGTTTCCATATATAATTAAATCATCAACATAAACAAGAATATTATGTTGAATCGCACCTTTTTGACAAGTAAATAAGAAATTATCCGAATATGACTGGATAAAGCCATATTCCCCCAGTGATTGAGCCAACTTTGCAAACCAACATCTTAAGGCTTATTTCAAGCCATAAAGTGATTTTTGCAATCTACAAACCTTATCAGGTTTATCACCTTGAAAACCATGAGGGATTTTCATATACACCTCTTCAGACAAATTCCCATATAAGAAAGTATTGTGCTCATCCATTTGATGTAACTCCCAGTTCTTAGCAGCAGTAACAGCCAAGAAAACCTGAACAGTGGTCATCTTAGCAACAGGAGCAAAAGTTTCATTGTAGTCTATACCTTCAACTTGATGATTTCTGAACACAACTAAACGTGCCTTAAGTCTTCTATGCTCCCATCCGAGTTATATTTAATTTTATATACCCAACGACTACCATGAGTTTTCTTCCCGAGAGGCAAAGACTCCATACTCCAAGTCCCATTAGCTTCCAGACTTGAATTTCTTTTAGCATTGCTGCTTTCTAGCTAGGATCGTCCGTCATTGCCTCCTTAAAAGATTTGGGTTCTGCACCTACGAAAATAGCTGCTAGAAAATTTTTACGACCCACAAAAAAACGATCACAGTTGACGAAATGCGTTATAGGATAGGACATACCCGAGGACTGATTAGAAGTAGATGAGGATAGCAGAGAGACTGGACTTACAAATCGTATGGTGTTAGTGACATATCCACGCAACTTTGTTGAGGGAAATTTTTTACGTTTGCCTTTACCTTCGTCTTCCCCTGTATGCAAAGTAGAAGTGGCTACTGCCTCCTTCCTCATCAAACCATACATATCTCCTACTCCATGGTTAACCTCATTGTGTGCATTTACTAACTTACGCACTCTCTTCTCATTACCACTTATATGAGCATTATCGCGTTGTTCGGCCATGACATCCTATACATTACTTTTAGTCACATCATCAATTTGCCCTTGATTACCACTAATGTCATCATGACTAATAAGCTCACCCTCATTTGTACGAGGATTTAAAAAATCATATAAATAATCACCATCTAAATTGTCAAAATTAGGAGCAACGGTAAAGGAAGAAAAGATGGAAAAATAATTAGTTGAGCAAATGGAAATTCATTCTCATAAAATTTAGCATATCTAGAGAAAAAATAAGTTCCCGTTTCAAGATCAGAGCTTCCACCCTTTCTTTCGTTGAGGATAACTGACAAACACACATTTACGACTTCTATTTGCAAACTTATCTCGTTTAGACTTGTGGTTGTAAGCATAACGTAAACATCCAAATACATGAAACTCTGAAAAAGAAGGTGGGGAACCAAACAACAATTCATAAGAAGTTTGATTATCTAACAAAGGAGATGGTGTTCGACTAATGACGGAACCAACAACTAAAGCACAATCTCCCAAAAACTGCAAAGGGAGATTAGCTTGAAAAGTAAAGCTCGAGCAACGTTAAAAATATGTCTATGTTTTCTTTCTACTCGGCCATTTTGTTGGGGGTATCAACCCAAGAGGTTTGAAAAAGAATGCCAGTTTTATCAAAAATAAGGTCCCCAAAGATCACAATGTATTATTTAAAACAAAAAGTAGCCCTAGTGTCACTGACAAGGAATTTATTTCTAGACTGTTTAGCTTGATGACACACATCACAAGCTTGTTCTAATATGCTACTTGACTTATTAATAAAGGGAAGAGACCGCAAAACTTTATCAGAAGGATGACCAAGTCTTTTATGCCATAACTCTGGAGAAGAAGTGCCAACAACATGTGTTGCATAAATTTGTGAAACATCCGAAAGTAATAAAGTTCTTCTCTCCGTTTACCTACTCCAATCAGCCTCAATTGTTGGTCTTGTATAACACATAATGTCTTAGTAAATAGCATAGCGCAATTCATATCATCAGCAAGATGGGTCACGAAAATTAAATTGCAATTTAACTGTGGCACATAGAACACATTTTGAAGTACAATATTCTGCGTCGACTGTACTTCATCCTGCATAGTTGAGATCGTTTGTTTTCCATCGGGGAGTCCTACTGTGCACTCAGTCATGACATTCACATTATGTAACAAATTTAAATTACCAGTCACATGATGGGAAGCACCAAAATCTATACGGGTTACAATGGACTTACCACTCAAACGATCATTAGGTTACAAGGAAGAATTACCCAACAACTCGAGAAGTTTTTGCCACTGAGTACTTGTGATATTCGGCAAAGAAGATTGTTGTGATGCATGTGCACTAGCCTCATTTCTTGAAACAGCAGCCAGATTGCTTAAAACAACGGTAACGGAGGCATGAACATCATTTCTATTATTGCGTTTTTCATTGTTAGGCTGCACATTTCTTGAGAACCCACAACCTCCTCTACTTGTACCACGTCCACCGGTACGAGAAGAACGAGAGTCCCACCGATTAGGATATCCATGATCAGTCCAACAATTTGCCTCATCATGGCCGCGACGTTGAAAATATGTGCAAGACAAAGTAGTATAAGACTTGGATCCATTGTCACCCAACTTGTCATAGGATGGAAAGGAGGCATTCGACTTCACTGCCATAGCACGGACCTCCTGCTGTTCTAATTGTAATTTAGCAACCCTTTGTAGTCATTCCTCTTGAAGGAACATTTGGTAAGCCCTATTTAGAGAGAGCAAAGGTTCTTGGGATAGAATTGATGACCTCATATGGCTATATAAATCAACATTGACTCCAAACAAAAAATCTTGAAGGCGAACTTCATCAAGCCTCACTTGTAGATGCGCTCCAATATCACATGTACACTTACCACATTTGCAACTCGGCAATGAATTGTAAGTAGCGAGTTCATCCCACAATGGTTGCAATTGACCAAAATACTCGGCAATACTCATGTGCTTCGGTTGTTGACACTCCACTAAATAGAGATATGTATATGCAGAGGGTTAATGGAGATAGCCTGATGTCATGTTAAGACAGAAGAGATGTTAATAAAGAGTAATGCGGTTACAACTAATATATACAACTTATGTTAACCCTACTGCCACATGGGCTCAACTAAATTATAATGGCCCAAATACAACTTAATGTAAGGAACGGAAGAGGTCACTACGACTTTCACTAGATCATCAACTCAAGACATTTTTTCAAATATCCAAATCAATCAACCCAAAATATCACAAACAAGAATATGAAATGTGGACAGCAATATTTCAGTCATAAGCCATCAATAATAAGCGGAATAAGATGCAAGCAACACACAAAAATTATACGTGGAAAACTCCTTCGATGTGAAGGATAAAAACTATGGGACCTCTTGAGGAGTCCACCCTTAATATCTCTTATTGATGATAAAATTAAGGGTAAAATGAACCCAATGTATTTCACAACAATCTACAGCCCACTAACAACAATAAACAATAAGAGATTGAAATTAGAGAGCAAGAGAAGTAGAAAACACCCAAAAAAAGCACTTCTGTCCAGAGATAACTGCGACCAAATTAGAGCTCAAAACAACGATTCAACCGTTCAAAGTGAAGCTCTTGATATTAGGAACAAGCTGCCAAAATTTGAGGATGATCCAACGGCGCAATTTCTGACAACAGACAGATTACTGAAGCCTGCCCTAAAAACTCCGAAAATAAAAACCTCCCTTTTTTCTCTATTTTGTGTGTGCTGTTCTTAAAAACTACTCACCCTATCTTGGTCAAATGTTTACCACAAGATAACCCCTTTAAAACTTCTAGAGGAAATCACAACTTAAGTCTCTAAATTAGACTTAATCCAAGCTAGTAAAATGTAATAAAAAATGGACCAACTAAGTGGACCAAAACAAGAAACATTTTATTTCAATTGGGCTGGACCCATAACACTTATACTATATCAACCTATATAATATATAATATTTCCAACAATAATCTACCTTGTGTGAAATTTGAAGAAAAAATAGTCCATTCCAAAAGTTATAAAAAAGCAATTTGCAAGTTGGGTGTTCAAATAGATTGCATCAAAGTAGTAAGCTTGAAATTAATATGTATACATAATATACAAGATTTATAAAATATCAAAGATGACAATTAGTATAGTTTTAATCCTTAGTCCTGGAAATACAAATCTAGGAATTAACAGGATTCTGATCAATAAAGTCGAACAATTCATCCCCAATTCCAAAACCAAGCATTCGAGCCATGTCTTTAGTCTTCAATCTAGCCTTGGGAGTGGATATTCCTTGTTGCTTTAACCAAGCATATATTACAAACACTTTCTTCATTATAAACAGTTCTAGTGCCTCTGGATTGAACACTACGCCCATTCGCATACTCATCTGTTTCATAATTTTAACTTCATCAGAATATAAGTTGAGAGTTAAATTACATTTTCGAAAAATAACCCACATGTAATCTTACACCGAAAAGTTAGAAAGATATTGACTAACATATATGGTCGATGAGCTATTCTTCTTAATGCCAATTGATTTTAGGATGGAACCTTATCGGTTTTGCGTGTAGCTAGAGGTGTTTAAAACAGAACTGATAACCTGATATTTACCCAACCCTGTAACCGAGCTCGACTTGACTCGAGTTCAAAAAGAATTTTAAAGTATGCAAAAACCAATGTGTACTCAAAACCCGATTTTGAACCGACTCGAAACAGGTGACTCAAAATCGACCAGATAACCCGAATGAACACCTCTATGTATAGGCAGTAGCTAACTTTTCTCTTATGTGGGCCTTGTTGTGTACAAGCACAACAACAAATTTATCATAGTATTAGAGCCGACGGTTTTCGTTCCATTAGAAAAAAATCGGTCCTCCATACAAAAACAATTTGCAGGTTCGAAAAGAATGGAATTCGCGCCGAATGTAAAAAATAGGCTAAATATGAAGGGGAATGTTGAAAAATAACCCATATGTGATCCTACATCGAACAATTTGATAGAGATCGACTAGGTAACATATATACTTAATGGGCTACTCCTCATGATACCAATTGATTGTCTTATTGTGTCAAGCCTATTACCAAATTTATCAGATTTATATTGGACAACATATATAATATATATACCTGGTGTGGCACAAGCATGGCGGCGTAACGAGCCAGTTCACCAGCACGCCAGTCGAGTAACACAGGAAGCCAAGGATAAGTCGCGTCAAGCCGTACAAACCATAGTCTGACATCTGGTAATTCGGATAGCTCACGTTGATCATATGTGTCCTCCCTTATGTACTTTATAGTGAACCCAATTGTACGCTCTAAATACTCATTGGGCTCAACTACAAATAATACAGTGTTAATATATAATATTCATTAAGGTTCTATGTATTGCTATATATCAAATCAATTGAGGAAAAATGATATCAGAGTATATGAAACATTATCGTAGTTCATAACTATTAGCTTAAATGTCAAGAAATTAACTCAACTAAAATCTTAAATTGATGGTTGAGGCTCTATAATATTATATATTCTAATATACCCCTTTAGACAAGAGTGTTTTAGGATAGAGTATATGAAACATTATCGTAGTTCATAACTATTAGCACATGCCCTTCTCATACATGGCAATAAATATTCCACTTTAAATGAGAGGTGGTTGAGAAAGATTTGAATTTGTAATTTTTTATCACACTGACTTTTCTAATACCATATCAAGAAACCAACTCAACTAAAAACTTAAAATAATGGTTAAGGCCCAATAATATACTCTAACAAAAAAGAAACCAAATGATTTTGTATACTTTATCAAGTATTCTCACATAATACTTAATGGGCTATAAGTGTGAATAGAATAGGTAAGAAATAAGTATATATAGTTACCACTTACCAGAAGAAGGTGAAACAATAGAAGTAGCAGATTGAAAGGGGGACAAGTCTAGACGTCTAATATCATCAGTGTCTACAACAATCTCAAATCTTCCTTCTTTTGGTGGCATTGGCTCTGCAACTTTAGCTAAACGTTCCATTTTTGGGTATCATTATACCATCAATCAATCAATTAACCAAACTAAAAAACTAAATTTCTTTTTTTTTAAAAAGAAATCATCCTCAATAATCTCACGTATCATTACTCATTTGTTGTGAATAATATTTGCAATTAATTATTTTAAAATAATCTAAAATTTATATATATTTTTTGACAACGCTCCTTAACACATTTTAATCGGTTACTACGTACTTACCACCAAAGAGGTAGACCAACGAAAAAAGGAGAAGGAAGAAGAAAAAAATAAGTGTAACAACTAGTAGATAACAATAGTCGATTAAAATATGACAAGAGGTGTTCTCAGCATAAAATATACAAAGGTTGAATTATTTAGATATATTCAATTAAAAATTATTCACAGCAAATAGGCAATAAATGAGATTATTCAGTATAATTTACCAAAAAAAAAATTAATAATAGAAAACTTACTTTGGAGGTTATCATCATCAAGGAGAGAAAGATCATAGTTGCCTTGTGGATTGAATGCTACTTTGGTAGTGAATTGTAAATGGAATTGGTGGTGTCTGCTTCTTCCATTGTTGGTTAAACCATTGCAATAAAGAGGGCAAGCAAATGAATTGGTGGTTATGGTGGTGGTAGATATTGGTGGATGAGATTGTAGAGTAATAATTGAAGATAGGTTATGCAATGAGCTTGCGAGTGTTGTGGTTGTAACCATGGATAGTTATCTTGCTTTGGCCCCTTCAAAATGCTTGGTTCAATGCCTTTGCTTTATCCTTTTTTTCCTCTTCCTCCCTTCTCTCTCTCTCACTCTCTCTCTCTCTCTTATTTTTCTTTTTTTTTTTCCTGCAATTTTGGTTGGATGATGAGATGGGCCCACGATTGAAGCACTTGAAAGAAACACTAATTTTTTATTGTGGTCGTCTAACTATGAGATGATCTTAATTGGGTCAATCCAAATGCTTTAAAAAAAACTATTGTTCTATATAATTCAAATTTCATTATTTTTAAATGTTTTTTTAATAATGGGCTGCTTATAAGGGCTTATCTCACGGTGAGACAGTCTCATATAAGACTCGCTGTGAAAGAAAACACCTTATATTTGTTCAATGACAAATTCTTCTATAAGACGGTCTCACCGTGAGATATGTCTTATATTTGGGTTAAATTACCTAATAATAGAAACTTTTAGCTTATAGGCTTTTTATTTTGAGGTCATCTCACCGTGAAACAATCTTATACAAGATAGGCCTGTGTTTAATTAGAAAAAAAATTTTGATTTTGAATAAATGAGAGCAAAAAAATACTAAATGGTGCCATTTGTTACTCCTATTTAGACCGAGAAGCCTAGAAAATTCTTTTATCATTCTATTATACTTATTATATTTGACTTTTTACGTAATTTAACGTGTTTATTTTCATCTATAAAGTGAATTATGCATAACTAAAATTTCTAAAAAATTAATATATCTTAAAAATATGCGATCAAACAATTCAAATAATATTCTACTTGAATATATTTTTTCTTACACGATAGCCACTACATATGAAATAAACTTGGAAAATAAATAGTAACGATGTTAAATCTATGACTTAAAAAAGTTACAAGCCTGAACTGTTTGTAAAAGGAAATAAATGGAGTCCAAAAGTTTAACTCAAGCTGATAGGCCCGTCAATTCATCAAACAGCCCGTTAAACCCATGTATTTGTTGGGCTCTCATGTTTTGAATCGAAAATTTGAAATTTATAAGATAATTTATCAAAAAAATAAATAAATAATATAAATTTTAATTTTATTCTAAAAGTAAGCGTGAAAATTTCAAATTTAAAGTTTGGGGTTGTGCTGTTCGAAGTTATTAACTGCAAACAGCTCAAAACAGATCAAATAGTTGTTCGCAGTTAGTAAATGCGAACAGCTATTTTGTCTTTTTTGACCTGTTCGCGGTTACTAACTGCGAACAGTTCCAAACCTCAAGTTTGGGAATTTCACGCTTACTGTTAAAATAAAATTGAAATTTATACTATTTTGTTCATTTTTTTGATAAATTATCTTATACATTTCAAATTTTCTTTTGAATCAACCAGACTAGGCCCAAATGGATCACTTACAGGCTACAAGCCATGGTAAAATAATTTCTTTCAAATTGCAGTATTTCACTTCATCTTTATATCTTACTTGTTGTAAAAGACGGTTTCACCGGAAGACCGTCCGATATATGGGTTAAATGATCCATCATCATCACCATATTCAATGTATCCCGTTCATAGAAAAATTATGATCAGAGTCTGGAGAGGGAAGAAAGACGACAACTCATATTCATAAAAAAGAGTGCGGTCAAAGAATCTCTCGCTTCAAGAAGATCTTTGAGGAGAGTGAAGCCTGCAACTATCCTGAAGCCTACAACTTTCAACACATATTTATCTTTACAATAATCAACAAATAAAAATAAAATACATAGAAATAAATAAAAATAAAGATAATAAGATATAAATGAGTAAAAGAGAAATATATAAATAATCTAATTAATACAAATTAAAAAAATAAGGACTTTTGATTTAAGATTGTCTCACCTAGAGTCAATCTCATACAAAAGTAGCTGTTTTTATAAAAGTTCCAACTTTCTACATTCCCATGTATCCTCCTTCGCTACTCGTATTCAAGGAAAGATACCAAGCACTTATAGACAAAGTTAGCGGGACAACAGAGATGAAGAAACGTGTCAAATGGTAGTATCTAAAACAAAATGTATATTTGTTATTGTTCTGAAAATATTTGTTACATTATGATTATTAATATTATTATTCAATATTTAAATTTATTTTATATTACGGTTATTGGTATTATTCATCATTCAAGTTTATTTTATATATTGCGGTTAATGTGTAAAGTATAGTTAAATAAAGTCTTATTTTAGTCGTCTAATCACATACTTTTATAATATTAACTTTTTATAATTTTTAAATGTAGATAGTTTAATATATGAATAATAAAAATAATATATTAGGTCGTGTATAAAGACAAAGTATAGCTCTAAGAACTTTAAATACTTCTAAATTGGAATAATAACTCCTATGTTCTAGTGTTGTAGGTTAGCATGGTCACCCTTTCTAAACTTACTTGGAACATTCTTGGGTGCATGTGTAGACAAAGTGTGTAGGTGTACATCTATGCCAATATGCCATGCACATTCAAGGAAGGAATAAATAAAATAAAATCATATTTTTATTTGAAATAAAATAGTAGCTAAAAAGCCACCATCTAATTCCCAAACATGAGAATCATTTCATAGCCATTTAAAGATACTCCATGTTTTACCTTATCATATTCATCATTTTCTTTTACTTTTTACCCTTTTTTTAATGGCTTTTTTTAGCACCATTGATGTTTGATTGGCCAAAATAATCAAAGATATAAACTAATTCTACTAACTAATTATTTCATGACAATCAAAGATGGTCTAGTTTAACAACCATTTCTTTTCTAAGATTTACTTATATTATTCATATGAATATTAGCTTGATTTGATTTGACTTCATTATACCTAAAAAATAATTATTATTGATCAATTTTTTCTTTTAAAAACCTAATACTTTTTATGTCTCATAAAATTGATATAGTGTGGAATGACATAAAAATTAAAAAAATAGTCAGAATACTATAATTGTGTGGATAGGATTAAAAGGAAGAAAGATTTAAAAAATGTATAGAAAATTTAAAAAATGGTGAAAATATTACCCAAAACATAAATACTGTGAAAAATAAAAGAGATGATTCAAGATAAATATGTTAAGCAAATTAATAGGAAAGTAGGGAATACACTATTACTCCTAAGTCAACCATTTTAGTAATAAATAAATAGGAAATCCTAACCACAAATTCTTGAATATTAGATAAATAAATAAATATTGAAAAATCTATGCATAGAATGAAATCTAAATGAGTACACTGTACACACATTTAATTAATATTTACAACAACAAACTAACATTTGTATGAAGTAATATATCTAATAAAAAATTTCCAAAATTTTAAAAATTGTTAGAAAAATATATATTGTTGTGTACGTACGTTAGTTGTATAATTTATATATATATATATATATATATATATATATATATATATATATATATATATATATATATATATATATATATATATATATATGTATATATATATATATATATATATATGTATATGTGTATGTGTGTTAATCGCATGAGTTGTTGATTTTTATGGTTTAATTGATGAAATAATGCTATATTATGTTTAAATTTTGTTGCACTCTTAATTTTCTAATTTTTAGTTTGAATCTCTATTTTCTAAGATTTAGTTTCTTAGCTTTAGTTCACGGTGATAGTACCCTATTGATATTGAGATTATATACTTATTGAGTTGCAATATATTGAGTGAACAGCGTAAAAACTTGTATATTGGTGTTACTGATGTCTTTGAACTTAAGATTCACGGATCAAAAAAGAAACCCTAAAGTTGAAGAATATTTTATTTATATCACATTTTATTCTGCTCTTTTCTTAAGATTTTAAATTCAATTCTTAGTATTTTTTTTAGTTAATTTATTTTTAATTTAATTAATAATATAGCAAAGTCAATAAAATGGAATAAATATGGAAGAAATGGAAATAAAGAAAAAACAAAATGGGGTGGGAAGGAGCGACGGTGGTCCAAAGTGGGAGAATGTAAACATTTGATTACAGCTCATCATGTTGATGTTGTTACTTCAACCACAAGCTCTTGGCTTGGGATTCTTATTTCTGAATTATGACTATGACTTTAGCCAATTACCACCATCCACCAACGTTTTTTTTATGTCCTACCTTTTTTCTTATTTCATTTACTAACCATTTAACCATTTAGCCATGACTTTCCTATTAATTAATTATCCATATTGTATTATCAAAAAAACATTATAAATAGTACTTTATGCATGATGCATCATTTTGCTTTAGAACCAACCGAAAATCTAATATTTATCTGATTTTATAAATAAATTTGTATTTGACTCGGCTTTAAAAATAGATTCACAACTATGTAAAAACTAAAAACCAACTTGAATACAAGACCTAATTTTAAACTGATACGAAACCGTTAACTTAAAATCGACTTGATGACCCGAATAAATACCCTGTATATGTAATTTAAGTGTGAGACAATTCTTAATTGTCGAAGTAGTTGTTAGTTGTGAGTACTGTAGTAGCATAATCATAGTTGTTACATACTTGCCTGATCTTAGTCAAATGTGAAACTATTTGCACTTTTTTACTAGTCATAGCTTTTTACTTAGTAATTTGTAAGAAACTATATAGTCATATCTAATTTTGTTAATTTGTCTAAAATATAGTTTCTAAATATGAACTTTTATACTAATATTTATGCAATGAAAAATATTATTAATAATATATGTATTAAATTGGGTTGTCTGAAAATCTTGATGTTGCATTTAAATAGGATATAAGGTAGTATTTAAATGTTCAATTATTTGTGTTAAGTATTACAATCCGATAAAAAGAAAATAATTTGTTGAGAAAAATATAGAGAAAATCTTAAACAGAAAATAATAATGTGTTAAGTATTACAATCCGATAAAAAGAAAATAATTTGTTGAGAAAAATATAGAGAAAATCTTAAACAGAAAATAATAATGTGTTAAGTATTACAATCCGAGTAAGTATTACTAATTTTGATTTTATAAAAAGAAAATAAGTTGTATCATTATATTTATAGCATTATGTACTACTAAGTACTACTTAATTTGTCGACTAATAATAGTTTTAAATAGTTTTTAACTTTACTAAAAGACCAACAACTACTTTAATTATTACACCGAATACATTCTTAAACAAGTAAAAACTTATTTTATTTATTTCACAAATAAAAAAAAATTTCATTGGAAAATACACTTGAGGAAAACTATTTAAGTCTTCTAGAATTAACATATACAACCATTTTTGCTTTTTTATTACATGTATATGAATTTTATTATTAGTCATTATTTAGTAGTTCAAGGTTCTTTCCACCATGTTTCTTTTGAAAAATCTTGAATTTTGTTGGAAAAAATAGTACTTACTAATACTCGGTAAGGTATGCTTTCCTTGTTGACAATGACTTATAATTTGGAACATAATCAACGCTCCTAATATTACAACACACTTGCACTTTTCTACAAGTCAAAATATCTAAATAAAGACATTTTATAAATAATAAGAAAAGTGATATTTTTAATCCATATGGCTGTGCTCCTATGCATAAAGAGATAAAAAAGAAAATATAAATATAAAAATATCAATTTTTGTCTTTATTAAAATATATATAACTTTTCTCAAGAAAAACTGAAGTTTGATTATCACTGCCTTTTATCTAATTCTTCTCTTTTTTAAGCCTATTATGTACCCCAAAAGAGAAAATATCAAAAAATAATCACACTAATTAATATGTAATTTAATAGGAGTAATTAATTATGATTTTAGTAGGAGTATCATTTTAAGTTGGAGTATTCTAAAAAATACCAAAAATTTCACATTTAGCCTCTTACATGAAATTTGTTGTGTTTTTATTTTTGGTTACGGTCTATATTTTATTATTAATTTATTTAATATAAATTTTCACTTTAGATACAAATTTCTCTTATTTTCTCATAGGTGACATTTTTTTACTATGTAATTTTCCGTATTCTTAATTTTCAAAAAAAGAATATATTTTTTCTTTTTATACCAAATTTTCATTAGAATTGTATTTGTAACAAAAGTCGTCGGATTAACAGAGTGATTACTTCTATTTTTATATATTAAACAGAAATTTCTAATCAATCATCATAATTTATAAATTACTATAAAAAAAATAAAATAATAATAATAATAAAATAAATAAAACTAAAAAAATAAAGTAAAATCACAAAAGTGCCTGAAGTTGATTTGTTAACTTCACATTACTAACACCGTAACACGGTAACACCTGCTCGTTTGAAGCCTTTACATTTTGTCATTTTATTATAAGTCAACAATAGACGACTAATTGACCTGGTTACCTTTGCCAAAAAGAAACACGCTAATTTTTTTGGAAAATGTAATAATTTTTGTATCCTATGATGGTTAACCTGATTTTTATTTTTTATGGGCAAAAAGTTTATATGAAATCGTCTTTTTATAGACTTATATAACTAGTTTATGTTTGTAGTTGAGCATTTTAAAATTGTAAATAATTATTTTGATACGCTAAATATACATGTATCATCAATATATAGAGATGATGTTACCATGAAGTGTGGTAAAGTTTACCAAACTGTCTCATTTAAAAATTTGTATTTTTATAAAATAAACAACTCTTTATGTTCAAGTATGAACTTGGAGAACAAGTCTATAAGATATTTCATATTTTGCTATGTTTGATTTCTAAAGCATAAATTAATACATTTAATTACATGAAATATAATAAAGTTTACCAAAATTTGATGCTTGAAAATTAAATATCAAAATAAATATAATTAAATCATAAAGTCATATGTATCAAACACGATTTAAATTTCAAACTTTTTCATCATACATAAGAAATTAACACTAATGAAAATTTTATAAGTACACTAGCTTGAAAATCGGTTCAATACATATATTTAATGAAACAAGTCATTGTTGAGAAAAAATACTTTGTAATTCATCCAATTATGATAAATGGAAATTTTTCTTCAATTTTTTGAAAAGCTAGCTAGTTTCCTGCAACAATAAGCTATATAATTTTTCAGTTGAGTTAGTAATAACTTTTTCAGTCCAATTAAACTTTTATTTAGTTCAATCCAATTTTACTCAATTTAATTCAATTTTTCATAATAATTTAGTTTAACAATTTTTATTTTTGAAAATCGACCGCAATATTCTATATCTATAAAATATTAAGTAAATATCAAATTAATTATTGAGAAAGTACATTTGTGTGTTACTCTTTTTGTGATACTCTTAACCACTCAACATTTATTACGTAAAGATTTTACGATAATTGATGTAGTGAAAGGGAGGGGATAACAAAAGATTAAGGTAAAGAAAGTGGAAGAATAAAAGCTTACATAGGATATGATTATACTTTACACTTTACAGTAAATGAAACTTTATGTAGTTGTAGTTGTACACTTCTAGTTTTATAAATACAAGTATAAATTAGGTTTACTTGAACTGTGCATGCATTTTAGGAATAGGGATGGTTATCAATATATGGCTTTTTTTTTTTTACTCGATTTAGATTCGAATTTAATTTCAGAATTTGAGTTTGAATCTAAAATTTTAAATTAAGCACAATCCGAACTTGCTATAGACTTATATTAGACTTATTATTTCAATTCAAATTTTCTTCAATTACGACTCAATTAATTTTAAATTTATTTTGATCTATGTTAAATTTTTTTGAACGCATTTAAAATATATGGTCAGCCCATAAATTCATTTAAAACTTAATTAGGTCTTAAAATGGAAAAGATGGAGTAAAAACCCTACATTCGTAATACTTAATGTGCAAACTTTTAATTTCATTTAGAACTCTAGAGACTAGAGTCATTAAACTTGGTACTCTTTTCTTTAGAACTAAAATAAGAAGCGAATCGAAAATCTTATATGAAAAACATAATACTTGCTCTAATTAAAATAAAATATAATATTCAACTTATTTAAATTTATTTGCCAGGTTTAATTTGTTTGATTTGATATAGATAGAAGTATGTTACAAGTATTAAGTACCGTTCGTTTTTTCCTATTGAATTCTTGCACCAAACCTTTTTGATAGTTCTACACTTCTACTATAAATCCAAATAAAGTAAGTATTGATGTCGATCATGTTCATGTTTTCAAGTCCTTTAACTTTAACTTAGTTAATTTATCAAAATCAGTCATATCAAAACAACTTAAGTTTTACTTGTTATTGTCACATTCATGAATAAATCTCATATCGATTTACTACCCAATAAAATATTGTGTATTAAGACTCCTTAATCATCTTTTACTAAATTATACTCTATAGTTGGTGTACACTATTAGTACCGCGTACTCGGTCCTTTTAAAACCTACACTTCATATTTATTATTTTGCTAAGACTCAAATCATGGGGAAATGAAATCAAACATTGTCAGCACTATAACTTAATGTACTTTATCAATCAAACTAAAAACTTATATCGACGACAATTTAAAAATTCGGAAATACTTTATACATTTTTTAGGAGTACGAAGTTTCGTGGAAATGGAAGGGGAAAGTTGGTAAAAATCAAATTCGATATCCTATATGAGAAAAGTGATACATACTTTAACTATGAAAAATGCTTCTATACCCTAAATCACATAACAACCTTAAAAACAAACCTCCTTTGAAAATGGATACTTTTAACTCCCAATTCAACCCATAACTTCTAATTTAATATGAGATCATAATGAGAGTCCTCTTAAATTGGGTAAAATAAGCCAACTAAATATATTAGAACATCAACTTTATATTTTAAATACCCGTAATTCCTTAGTGTTTAACATATCATTTTAAATGTTAAAATTAACACTTTTAGTATTAGAATGCTTATTGTATTAAATTTGAACTCATTGTATAAACATGTTTCATGGTGACAGTCCCATATAAAAATTTCTTAAAGAAAAAACCCAAAAATTATAGAGGGATGTTTGGTAAAATTGATTATTAGACAATTTTAGCTCATTCGGCATAAATAGAAAACTAGGTAGTAAAAAAATTTAATTATAATGTTTGGTAAATTAATTGGTTCAAATAACTTATTATTATGAATAAATTTTTTCGAACAAACTATTCTAGTAGCAAAATCAAATCATTTCGCAAATCAACTAATCAAATCAGTCATTTTAATCAACTATAAACTACAAATTAAGTCTATCTAATATTAATAGTTTGTCAAACACTCACTCCTTTTTTTTTCTTTTTTTTTTTTTAATTCCTAACACTCAAAATACCATCCCAAGTCTTAAATACAAAAACTATTTGAAATTGTTATTCATTTCTACTTCTCTTAAATTTAAATATTCCTTTTAAAAAACTTTGTAGTCCTATTTTGGAGCCTTTCAAGTGACACCTAAACACACCACCAAATACTTCATATTTTTCACTTTCTTTCCTTTCTCATTCCTCTCTCACTCTTTTCCTTTCTCCTTTCTTCTTCTTCTTCACCTTCATCCATTTCCTCCACTCCATTACCATCTTCTCTAATCTCTCTCCTTTGTAAAAAACCCTAAATCCCCAATACTTTATGCTCCCCTCATCTCCACTTCCATTATCATACCCACAATTTCATTCCACTTTATTTTTTCTAGATCTCCTCAATATTTTCATCTTATTCTTTATTACTCTAATTACAACATAACTTAATCTTTTCACTAATTCTTTTTATCTGGTAAGTTCCATTTTCACTTTATTATTGATTCCACATTGTTCCTTTTCTTTTTTATTATGCGGGTTTTAATTTATTTTTTTTGGATTTTTCTGTGCTTGATTTGGTAAATGTATGGTTTTTTAAAAATTGTTTAGTATATGTTCTTACTCGATTTGGATCGTTGTTTATTACTTCAATTTTTCTTGTTGATTTCTAATTGATAATGTTGGGAATTAATTTATTTTTATTTTTGGGCTCTCACTCCTCAATCTCTATCATTGAATATTGTTTAAAACTTTTAACAAGCTTAATTTATTAGTTTTATCTTTCCGATTTTGCTTAATCAGGAATTTTCCGCTAACCTAGATTTAAGTTTTATTATTATATAATTAAAAAAATAAATTGTGGTTAGTGGGTCTTAATGCAAGTAATTTTATGAAGTAATGGATTTTGATTGGATGAATTGTAGTTTTCAAGGTAAAGGGTTTTTAGTCTTTTCATAGATCTTGTGGGATTTTTTCAAAATGTTAGAAAATATAATTCAAATTTAGGGATAAAAAAATGGTAGATTTGATTTGATTTGATTATACCTTGAGTATGGTATGTTTGGATTTCCAAAGAAAGAAATAAAAAAATGAGAATCTAAAACATAGTTTTGGTATTTCTATGAGAGTAAGAGTATAAAATTACAGTGTTTTGGAAGCAGCATGAGCAGGTTATACTCTGTTTGGATGCTGAGTTACCCGAGGAAAAAAGATAAGAATAGAAAACAAACACCCATTTATGATTATTGGCTTTAATTTAATGCTTTGAATGTTTTTGTCTTTTGTGTCCCCATAAATTTAAACTTTTGGTGCTGTTTTTGTTTTCCTTGTCTGAGCTCTCCTAACCATGATCTATTGATTGTATCATGTATGATCTTGTTTTAATGTATTTTCAAAAGTTTAATTTAAGCAAAATGATATTTATAGCATATATGGATCCTATATAAGGAGGTGAAAAAGTATTTAAAATATTAATTATACTTTTAAGTCATGATTTAAACTTCAAATTTCTAAGAATCAAGTACCTCTTGATTGGAGAGATTTTGAGTTTTATTAGTTGTAATTCATAAAAACTATCAAATTTCTATTTTAATGTTTGTGGAAATATATTTTCTATTTATTTTTTAAAAAAATGCAAATGATATTTGTTTTTTTTAGGAAAAATGTTTCTTCTAGCTACTGTTTTAGATGATATAATTAAATTAATAATTAATGCTTATATATAAGTTTTCATATATTTTTTAATAGTCAAGAGAGGACCATAAAAAGACTGGCATAGAGTGGAGTATAGATTCAATAAACATATAGTAAGAGTTGGTACTTGGTGCAGTTTGTTTTCCCAAGCATCCCCTTAAATTTATTTCAGTCATGATATAAAGAAGCATGCTTGTAATTGTTAGCACTGGTTGTTGAGTGGAGTAGTTTGCCTGAAATAAGGCAAAAAGAGGGCAAAAATTTACTAAAAATTAAATCTTTTTTTTTTGGGTGTGTTAGTAGAAAAAAAAACTTTTTTCCTTATCTTGGAGGTGACAATTGACATGAGCCAAAGCCACTCTGTTGATGTTGCATGTTCTCTAATGGAAAGGGTTTGATACCTTGCCCTCCTCAGTACTTGCACATTTTTTTGACCTTTTTAGTTTTCAGCTTTGCTGCTTTTTCTTTGCACTTATATTTGTTGGTCCTTTGCATTTTCTTTTAGTTCATATACCCAATGCTTTAGGCTGATTTTACAATGGATTGCACACATTTTTCATGATAAAGTATTGAAATGAAAGTCTTCACCATGAATGCTTTGATTATTGCTTTGTTGAGGAAGGTTTGCTTTCAGCTAATATTTAGTGATTAAATGTGATTTTTGTTGGGATGTTTTTCCCACATCGACAAATTAAAGATGGTGTGCACATTTTATAAGCTTCTTCTCATTGCCATATGGTTTTGGGACGTATATATCCTTGGCTTATGAAGTGTGTGCATCTCGTGTTTCCCCGATAATACGCTGACATTCACAATAAGTCCAGCCTAATCAAACAATTTTAGTCGCGAATGGGTATCGGTCATGTTGTTGTAGTAAGGGGTGATGTGATTGTCTTACTGGCTTACCGCCAAATCTTTTGAGATATCACTTGAATCAGTATAAATGCATTTTTTTACACCTTTATGATGTAGCTAGTATGTAGATTTGAAAATCCGTACAACCCAGCTGGTACAATACAATGCAACTTTGTTTCTGCACCATGGCTAATGCTCAAAAGAATTACAAGTTTGCATTAATTAGTTTTACTAATATCTTGTTTTCTGTGGTTCAATGCAGTCTAACATGGACCGTCGGAGTTGGCCTTGGAAGAAGAAATCATCCGATAAGTCGGCTGCAGAGAAGGTTATTGCTACATTGGATTCTGTTGCTGGGGCATCTTCGGCTTCTGGCGGATCTCATCCAGATAAGGTTGCTTCTTGTTGGATTGCTGTGTATTTTATTTTCACATTCCGTTGTTCTACTCGTATTCGCTATGTATTTTGAATGCTTACATAGCTATTCATTGTTCTGTTAGATTCTTCTGATTAAAATTTCTGTAATTGGTAATTTGATGAACATTAATTCTTGTCTCTTACAAATTAACAGTTATGAGATTCTCTTCTGTGCATTAATGTCTTTTAGCACTGTTTATTGCTAAATGATACTAAAACTAATATATAATGCATGTGATTCATTCCAATCAAATTTTGTCTCGATTATTCTTCTCGGTAATTTGCTATTGCCATAATTTCTTCTCAGGGACAAGATAAACACAAGAACTCGAATTATGTTCAGATTTCCATCGAGTCTTACACGCATTTGAGTGGATTGGAAAATCAGGTGAAGACGTATGAGGAACAAGTGAAAGTATATGAAGACCAAGTAAAGACCTATGAAGATCAAGTCAAAACAATGGAGGATGAAATTAATGAACTTAATGAGAAATTCTCGACAGCTAATTCGGAGATAACTACCAAGGAAGAACTTGTCAAACAGCATGCTAAGGTGGCTGAAGAAGCCGTTTCAGGTATCTGATTTTGTTAGATATCTTGGGAATATTTTGATGCAATTATCTTAAATTTATTACCAAGTATTGCATCAGATTAACAACAAATCTTCTGTGAGACGGCAGCGTACGTGCGACCACTTATAGGTCCAGTCCATAATTTTGAAGTTGCCATGTTAAAGCTTGAACGGATATTTTGGACCTTGAAATAGGCATTGGATTTGCCAAACTTTAAACCATTGAAATGGACATTCTAAGTCTTATAATGGATATTTTACAGTTGGAGTAGGTAAGTAAAATATAAGATTAAGGATTGGAGTAGGGGTTTTAAGAGTTAGAATTGGCATTTTAAGTGGTGGAATGAGTGTTTTAAGGGTTCAACTCGATAGCTAAAAAATTAAATTAAGCCTCTGGGAAGGAAGATTCAGGCTTGGAGTTGGGGTTTTTACTTTTAAGTGTTAGATTTGGCTTTTTAAGTCTTGAAATGTGTGTCCTAAGGCTTGAATTCGGCAAGCATAAAATTTTTTTGGTCGCATGCGTGAGGCGGCCGCATACAAGTTTTTGTGTCAGATTTAATTCTTGTTTCTATTGAAGTTTCACAAGTGCGTATCCTCACTGTACGTGCTCTTCTGCAGGTTGGGAGAAGGCGGAAGCAGAAGCTCTGTCGTTGAAGAATCATTTGGAGACTGTAACTTTAGCAAAATTAGCAGCAGAAGATAGGGCTGCCCATTTGGATGGTGCTTTGAAAGAATGCATGAGACAGATAAGAAATCTGAAGGAAGAGAATGATCATAAGCTTCAAGAACTTACGCTAACGAAGAACAAGCAGTACGACAGAATGAAACATGAGCTGGAAACAAAGATGGCTAGCTTGGATCAGGAGCTCATGCAGGCTGAAAGCGAGAGTGCTGCTCTTTCCAGATCATTGCAGGAGCGTTCGAACATGCTTATTAAAGTCAATGAAGAAAAGTCTAGAGCTGAAGCAGAGATTGAGCTCTTGAAAACCAATGTTGAATCTTGTGAGAGGGAAATTAACTCGTTGAAATACGAACTTCATATCGTCTCCAAGGAGCTGGAAATTCGTAACGAAGAAAAGAATATGAGTGTCAAGTCTGCCGAAGCAGCCAACAAGCAGCAGATGGAAGGTGTGAAGAAAATTGCTAAGCTAGAAGCTGAGTGCCAAAGATTACGTGGTCTCGTACGAAAGAAGTTGCCTGGCCCTGCTGCACTGGCCCAAATGAAGCTAGAAGTAGAAAGCCTTGGTAGAGATCATGGAGAAACTCGTATGAGAAGGTCTCCAGCTAGGCCTGCTAGTCCTCAGTTTTCATCAAGTCCCCACATGTCTACGCTACCTGAATTCTCGCTTGACGGTTCCCAGAATTTCCAAAAGGAGAATGAGTATCTAACTGAGCGGCTTTTGGCCATGGAAGAAGAGACAAAGATGCTGAAAGAAGCATTGGCGAAACGCAACAGTGAATTGCAAACTTCTAGGAGTATTTGTGCCAAGACCGCTAGTAAACTTCAAAGTCTGGAAGCACAAGTACAAATGTTCAATACACAAAAGGGTTTTACAAAAACTGAAATCGTTCAAGCTGAGCGTTCTTTTAGTCAACATGCTAGTAATCCTCCAAGTATGACTTCCTTTTCTGAAGACGGTAAAGATGATGATACAGTTAGTTGCGCTGAGTCATGGGCTTCCACACTAGTCACCGAACTATCTCATAATAAAGATAAGAGCAAGGATAAACATGTGAAAACTGAAAATGGAAAACATTTGGAACTTATGGATGACTTCGAAGAAATGGAAAAACTTGCCCGTTTATCTGAAGATTCAAATGGTTCGATGTCCATTGCAGACAGTTCACCCAGTAAGGTTGCCCATGCTGATGTTAACAGTGCAATGATGTCGTCGAAGCAAGTGCATGCATCAGATTCACCAGCCAAACCTTCCGCTTCGGGAGATTCAAAACTTAAGACGGAACTATTGCCTTTGATGAACTTGCAATCAAGAATATCCAAGGTGTTTGAATCTGTCTCAAAGGAATCTGATGTTGTGAAAATTTTGGACGATATTAGACATGTTGTGCAAGAGGTGCACGATACTCTTAGTCCAAACTCGATAAACTGTGTCTTTGAGGAGAAGCACTGCTCAGATGGTGATGCTGATCAGCAAGCTGTACCAGAGGCTGTTGTGGCTACTGCAGAAAAGGAAATTTATTTGTCTGACAATGGAAAATATGAGAAACTAAATGAAGATCAAGCAGCAGCCTTATCTCAGATTCACAATTTTGTATTGTTCCTCGGGAAGGAATCTCGAGCAGTTCACGTTGTCTCTGATGATAAAGATGCACTAGGCCATAAAGTTGAGGAGTTTTCAATCATCTTCAACAGAGTAATGTGCAATGAAATCAGCCTTGAAGATTTTGTTTATGCGCTCTCGGATGTGATGGCCAAAGCTAGCAAACTTAGCTTTAGTGTCTTGGGCTACAAGGGTAATGAAGTAGAAGCGAACAGTCCTGATTGTATAGACAAAATTGCATTGCCCGAAAACAAATCACTCCAAAGAGAGAGTTATCTTAATGGCTGTGGTCATATCTCTGACTGTTCCTCAAATCCCGAGGTTCCTCAGGATGCTAATGTTATGTCAGGCTTGGAGTCACGGTCATACAAATGCTCAATAGAAGAATATGAACAGCTGAAAATGGAGAAAGACAGCATGGAAAGGGAATTGTCGCAATGCTCTCAAGATCTGGAAACAGCGAAATCTCAGTTACGAGAAATGGAGAAACAACTGGTAGATGTCCAATCAGAGCTGGCATCTTCCCGGAACATGAATAGCTTGGCTGAGACTCAACTTAAATGCATGGCAGAGTCATACAAGATGCTCGAAAAACAAGCTGCAGAGCTACAAAATGATGTCAATACTTTGAAGTCGAAATTGGAATTTCTGGATAATGAACTTGAGGCTGAAAAACTAAATCATCAAGACACTCTAGTCAGATGTAAAGATCTCGAAGAACAGCTACAAAGGTTAGTTTTGAAAATATATTTTGGTTGCTAATTTTGAAGAATAACAAAACAAAGCTTGAGGAAGATAAATCCTAGATATGAACATTCTACTGTGTTTCCTATTGCTTCCCTTTCCATGCCTTTTTTGCGGGTTTATTTCGAGATGCAAATATTTAATAGCCCCATGCCCACAATCCCCATCTATGTTCTGTGTGACTAACTTGTTCATTTGTGTTTTCATAGAAATGAGGAATGCACAGTGTGCTCTTCCGCTGCTGAGGTTGATGATAGAACCAAACAAGTACGAAGCTAATCCCTTAAATATTTCACTTTTTGATGTCAAATCTGATTTGTGGCTATTACTGTATTTTGACAAGCTTATATACTTCATTGCACAGTTTGTGCTGTGGCTCTGTTTAGATCTGATTGTTTTTGAATTCATTTATCGAAACCTTCTATTTCGATATATGTACAGGAAAAAGAACTAGAGGCTGCAGCAGAGAAACTAGCTGAGTGCCAAGAAACCATATTTCTTCTTAGCAAGCAACTGAAAACCATGCGTCCCCACTCGGAATTCATGGGTTCTCCCATCAGTGAGAGGAGCCAAAGAGGTAAAAGCCTCGATGAAGAAGAGCCAACTATAAGCAGGAAGAATACGGATTTGGATCATGTTGAGATGGATGCTGCCACTTCCACTCATCTATCACGGCTAGGTTCTGGTTCACCTTCGGATCTCTACAACGCACCATTTAGTACATCAGACAGCGAAGGAAATATCCTGAGATCACCCATTTCGAAAAATGCAAGGCACAGACCCACCAAGTCTGGATCTTCCACTTCTTCCACTCCCACACCGGAAAAGCACTCGCGCGGTTTTAGCAGGTTCTTCTCATCAAAGGGTAAGATCGGCTATTAAACTCCAACACGACAGAAAACATAGATCTTGGGTTCTTCTGCAGGTTACAATATTCAACTCACTTACTCATTATAGTTACTTCTGAATCTTGTGTTGAAATTCAGATTGATCTGTTGAGTTCTTCCAAGTCCTAGTGAATATCAGAGGTCAAAATTTTTACTAGTTCTCCATATGTGAAATAGGGTTCAGAAAATCATACTTGAAGTTGGCCATGTTCTTCATATGGATGTTAAAATTTTGTATGAAATTGCTGTATATGATGTTTACACCCCAAAATTCTGAGATTTTATGTAATCCCTCCTTCACTCACCCTCAAATCTAACAAGCTGTAATGATTGGTTCAGTTTCAGACTGTTGAAACTGTAAGAAAGTTGTATTTGAAGTGTTTGCCTTCATGTCTTGTATGCTTATGTTGCGCAAATGAATACACATGAAAGTTTTTTAGTACTCTCTACGTTTCTAAAAGTTTGTCGATTTTTTAATATGGGCATTATGAAAGATCATGGATGTGGTCTATCATTTCTTGTGTAAGTGTTGTTGCCAACCTGCCTCCATAGCGTCTCAAATGCATTTGGGGAATGAAGAACACATTTTCTACTCAAATCATTATACTATTTAAATGGCAAGATGTGTAATTTTTAGTGTGAATTAAGTTTATACAAGATATTTATCACGATAGATCAAATATGGAGCTTACCAAATTGTCGGACTATTATGCAGTCGTTGCCAATTGGGGTTTTGATTTGCAAAAGAATGAACAAATGAGTTAAATTTAATTGGTTGGGTTAAGAGTCATAAGTAAATCGATTTGATTAAAGTTTATTTTTCGAGGTTCATAGGTCATTTTGTTTTCCGGTGACCAAATTACGGTAAAATAGTTATAATGCTTGTGTTTTTTAATTTATAGCGACTAGCGAGTATAACTTGTAAAAGACTAAAATTTTAAACAATAATAATTTATAAATTAACAACTTCAACTATTTTTAATAAGTAATACTTGAATGGATGACACGAGTCATGACAAAGTCTTAAACCAAAATTCGAGGCCAAACTGCATCTTACGTGGAATATTTGCAAATCTCAAAAAGGTTCTTAGAAACAACAAATAAATTTAATCCACAGGGTCACTGTTATAAAATGAATATTTTTTTTTTCTTTTAATACTCCCTCCTATTCATCTTAAGTGTCTCATTTACTTTATGCACTCTATCCAATACACTTATTCAATTCTTAATAAATCGAGTTATGTATAATTAAAAATTATAAAAAATTGATATCAATAATCTTTACATCAAAACGAATCAAATAAGATCCCACATGACTATGTTTTAACTTATAGATTAATAATAAAATGCAATTTAAGAGTGATAAATGAACAGTGTCTCAAAAGTAAATGGGACACCTAAGCTGAATAAAAGGGAGTAATATAGTAACTTTTTTTAGATATAACGACCAGAAAAAAATCAGTCATATGACAAGTTTAAATGATGAATAGAAAGGGGTGGCACAATTAGATGATAATGTACATTAAGGTAAGGAAAAGCAAGACAAGCAATACCACCTTCCCAGAAATACACATGAAAAAAATGAAGGCATTATTAGAAACTATAGATATATAAAATTGTCTGAAAGTGATGGCAACTATATGAAAAACATACTGCTCGTTCACTTTCGTAGTCTAAAGCCTAGATTTTAGACGAAATTACAGAGAAAGAAAAGGGTCGTAGACATGAGTAGAATTTACATCGCTCATGTACAGTCAAGGAGTCAACGAACTAAGAATCGGGCTGTTCGGTTTTCATTGGTACTGGAGATGAGTTTCTCGTACAGTTTCCATTCTGAAGATAGAGGCTGTTAGCCACAAGAGAATCGCTTACAAGGCCGACATCTGGATCTGATTCGAAGTTTAGAGCTCCCCTAACTCTGCGACTACTGTGAATATAGCATGGTGTAATCAGGATCATAGCATACGTTTTACAAAGACACGAGGGAAATTGAACCTAGTAGATTTACATCTACTATATACCTATTTGAGTGGTCATTAGTGGCAATCAAATCTTTTGTTGGGCTTTGATAAGCATTCGTGTCAACCATATGCCTATTCAAGCGGTCATTAATGGCCGTCAAATCTTTTGATGGGCTTTGATAAGCATGTGTGCTTTCTCCTACACAAGCATAGTAACTCTTGGAGCTGTTTGTTATTAGAACATCCATCTACAGTTGAAAATTAGAAAATAACATCAGATCCGTGAACAAGTCATGTAATTAGCCAAATCATACTATCAGATAGCTATATTAGTTGCTTTGCAGTTCATGTTAGTCAAGAAGCAGCAAACCCTTGGCTAGCAAAACATTTCCAAAGTTATCAACAGAGAATTCACGAGCTACATTTACATTATAGCCCGACTAGTATTTTTTATCAACAATATGCAGGAAAGACAGCCTCAGCCACAACCAGTCTCCATTGACCTAAAATACTTGAGCTTTGGAACACATTTTTAACACGGGTAGGTGTCAACATGTCAGAATCAGATACTTGTGGAAAAATACATTCATTTTGGTCCGAATGAAGTGTAAAAGTGTCCGTAACTTGTCAAAGTCTGGATATGACAGACATTTGACTTAAAATGAAGAGTCTGAGTCTCTGAGTAATTAGCACTTGGCTTCATACATAGTCCTAAAGTCTGCCTTCTAAGTTCCAATTCAAATTTAAAAAGATCTAAACACTATCAAGAAACTAATGAGTACCTTTGACGACCGCAATGGAGAAACGTAGACATTTGTTGCCACCTTCTTCGGGGACATGTCAGGAAGATTTGGGAATGTAGATATTTTAGGTGACCCCGGGCATTGACCTAAGTCATCGATTATATTGCAATATCAGGAACTTGCTCAACTTAAATATGTGATTTTCGATATAATACTCTTAAAATATGTGTGAACACAATGAGAACATACCATTTTTGTTATTACTACTATCAGGAACCAAGTCAGTTTTCACACCAGCTCCTTGAGGGCCAAGCTCAACGAGAAGAGGCTTTACAGAAGGAATAAATACCTCGTTATAAAATGTTATGATATCAACATGATCCTGCCCTTGTCTCTGTTAGAAAACCACAAAAAGCTTTAGCCCTTCGGAGAAGTAGAATAAATTTCTGAGCAGATATAACAAATTACTTACTCCATTTCTAGGTGGAGATGACCAATCAACAAATACACTTCGAAAAACTTGTGGTTTACAATGAGTTTGCTTACGGTAGTTCAAAATAATTTCCTTGAACTGAAGGGGGTATTGAAGAATCTGCACAAAAAAAGAGATTCATCAAGTTCATGAAGCATGGCTCAGGAGCTTTTACTTATTTCTGAGCTGTTCTTTGAAAAAAGAGTACAAACCTTAGCAACTCCATACAAAGAGCAAAGGATTATTTGGTCAATGTGGCGATTAAAAAATAAGGACGTCCTTTGATTGAGAATTTTCTGAAAAAGGCAATATACACTCTCTCTCAGCTGTTCCTGAGATTGTCTTTTGGCTTTTGATTTTTGTGATGGAGGACTCTCAGATTTCTTCTCAAGCTTTTCAATCATACCGTTGATTCTGACAGCAGCTAGCTTCATGATCTGATACAATACCAAAGGGCTCAGTGGCGATTCTAACACAAGGTTTCTGACAGCAAAATCAAGCAAAGAGTTTAATTTGTCCTTTGTAGTTATTTTTAACAGGTCCATAAGGGGGGAGCCATGCAGGTGATGGCTATCTTGACAGTTAAAAAGATTACACAAGTCATCGAGTAACATCCAAATTAAGGTCCAAGTGTAACTAGCCAAATCGAGAAAATGATGGACAATGCAGAGGGCAAACAACAGAGATTGCTAAAGAAAATGAAATTCATAAGATTAATGTATAACAATGCATGATTGAAACCATTAGACCTACAAGCCAGAAATGAGGGAGCACCAATCTCACTTTACGTTCCAGAGAATTGGTTTCCCACAATAATGTCTCTATAGAAAAAAAAAAACTCTCCAAGCCCCCCTACCTAAAAACAAAATCCTTAGAAACCATACAAATTCTATGGAAATTGCATGAAATCATGATCCAGTTACTCAAAAACCAGAGACATCATCCAATTGCCAACAAGCATTCAATCTGCCAAAAACAACTGATGTCTCTTACCTTGCTGAAAAATATATTTACCCCAGTCTCTGCACATGTTTCTCCTCCACCTCCAGGACTCAGCCTTGTTGGACTGTGAAAGCACAAAAACCCAATTTTTAAGTTATTCTTCTAAAAAAAATTAAAAGAAGCCTTCCCCATACCAAAAAGATGAAAACGAGATTAGTCCAAGCCCTCAAAAGTGACAGTTAATTCATTAGCATATATTACCTTGCAAAAGCTGACTGCAAAGCTGGAGGAGTTAGCTTCTGCTTGAGATTGTTTATCAATCGCTCCTTTACCGGTGATGTAAAGGAATTGCGATCTACTAGGACACTTCGATACTCTGATAAAGTTCTCTTCGGGGATCTCATATCACCATTTTGTCCTGCATATGATGACACAAATTTTATTTTTTTTACAATGCAATAACATTAGAACACAGATCTAAGTAAAAAGACCACTAAAATTCATTTTCATTTCTGAAGCCTAATGTCCAGCAGGCCAGTGGTAAGTTTGATCATCCAACAATCCCTAACCACAAAACATGCAAAGGAGCCTGTTCTATTATATATGCTTGTTTAGATACAATAGAATAAGCACAACACATAGATATATGTAATGGATTTAAGTCGATTGCAAATTATGAGACTTGTCCCAAATCAGTTGTGTGGGAAACTTGTCCCACATTAACCGTGTTGTAACTTCACGTAATATAGGATTTAGAATCCACCACAATCTGAAATCCTGATTTTTTTTTTGGGTTAAGCCATCAGCAACCAAAAGTAGTCGTGAGTCATGACCAAAAAGGACATTGGGACTAATGGGGGGGTCAATTGTAACGGATTTCAGCCCATTGCAAGTTATTGAACATGTCCTCGGTTGTATGGGCAACCTCACATAGATACAAAAGGTACCAAAATCCATCACAATGAAAAATCCAAAACATTAATTCGCAAAAATGCATTCAAAGGATCTCAAGTTACATAGTTACTTAATACCTTACTCTCCCATAGTTAACTACTCTAACAGAGCACAAAGGGGCACAACCCTGCTCCAAACTGTCTCAATAGAGAGAATTATATACTACTAATTTGTAATTGCCTATAAGGACCCTTTTCCTACATCCAGAAAGCTCAAGATGAACATTAATAATTTGCAGTAGTGAGATAAACCTACTAATTTTTTCCCCTTGAGGGGAGAGAGGATAAGAAGATTGAGTTACCTGCTGCAGCCTCATGTTTATGTGATGATGGAAGAGGCGGCAAGCCTCCACAAGAAATGTTAATGTACGCAGCAATTGCATCTAGGGATGGCATTGGTTCTGCCAGTAGCCCAAAACGATTTATTTCGGTAGATAGAGCTGGTCTTGCAATAATCAAAGAATTATACATTGAAGAGCCTTTTTCCCAAACCATGCTCTCCAAGAGCCTTTCTTCCAAGGAATTTAAATGCCTTCTAAGCTCTCTTGGAAGAGAATCTTCATGTCTAATAAAACTTTCAATCACCTTGCTAAGATCAAAAGCTGTGATCCCAGTTTTCTCTAATACCGCTGGAAACAACATTGTGACTGTTTTATGAGTGGCTAACACCAGTTCTGCAGAGCATGCAAGCATGCATCTGTGGAACCTTTCATTAGTTAGCAAAGAAGTCAAATTATTAGCATGCAACAACTGAGACTCAGCTGTGCACATTGCCTCCAATACCCGGTAGTACAGCTTCAGCGCTTCTAATCGTCTTTGCTGAGCCCATATGTTGTCCGTTAAGTTGGAATTTGGTAGACTTCCAGCAACACATCTCTCCCCAAGAGCACTATTTGGAAAGATCGCCTCCATAATTATATGAGCCCTACGGACAACCTCATTACTTATATTCCTATCACATAACATGAAATACTTTTCCAGCTGTGGAGATGGCTTCGATGGAAGCGGCGATACAACAGTACGAAGCCACTTAGCAGTTGTCATTGCAGTGCTTACAGGAGTAGATGTTATTCTTATGTTCATACCACTGCGAGCCCCATTTATCAGTAGTGAAGGTGATCGAGAAGGCGAGAGTGGACTTGTAATTGTTTTTGTTGGAGAGGACATGTCATCAAATTTTCTCTAAAACGAGAGAAAAATATATTAAAATTTTGATAAGCATCACAACAATATAATACTCCTTCCTATTCACTTTAAGTGTCTCATTTTCTTATTAGGTCAAATCACCCTAAATGTCACATTTTAATTTTGGGAATGTTAATGTTACCAATTTACCCTACTAAACTTAACCTTTTCATACCTTTATACTTATTAACCCCACTTTACTCCTATCAAAATTTATAAACACTACACTCTCTCTCTTTCACATGTAGTCTCATTTGACCGCCTAAAAAATGGTGAAAAGTCTAATGGGAAACTTTGGGTGAATAGGAGGGAGTAATAAGTTAGGTGAGCATGTCATTTCATGCCTTTTTCACTTTCTGCAATAGAAGAGATAGTTCCTATTCCATATATTTGCAAATTGCAATTGATGGGTAAAGGTGAATCGGTAACCACCCAAAAGAAACACTCATAAGTGCATAGAGAGAAATAATCCAGAAGGATAAATCCTAAGATATGGTATTCACAGGGTTGTCATATAATTAATAAGATGGCACAACAAAGTATACATGACTACCTTGGAACCACTTATGTTCACTGCACCACCTGAAAGACTCCCTGATCCTAGTAAGCTGTCATCCTCATTAACAAAGACTTTTTCATCTATATCACCCTTGTGCCCAACTGTAGCATCATAATCCTTCTCTAACAAACTGATACAAGTTGGAAGTGATGAATCTTCCAACAAATCTTCAAAGTAAGTCAAATCGTCTGCATTTAACAAATTATTTGATTGAGCCAAACCTAAAATATTGTAAAACAGTAAGAAATGCATAAACGATCACACACACACCCGGGTCAATATTGTCTAGGTTTTCAGCTTTGCATTGTGAAGCTGAGCATGACTTTTTCTTCAAGATATTTGAAATTAGCTCATTCGCTTTCTGTATCATTTCCTTCACCTCATCTTCAGAGGTGTGGTATTTTTGACAAAGTGACGCAACCAGGTGCACACCTTTATCAGATTTCTTCTCTGCAACAATAAATCCATATATTTGTATGCTATTCTCAGAAGATACATCTCCCCTCCCCTTAAAGTAGAGTGCCAGGAGGGGGGCATCAAATAAGCAAAAAAAATTGAGCCTCTACAGATTATAAACAGTACCAAACAATGGCGAATCAAGAACATTGAAGCTCCTCATATGAGTAGGGATGTGAATGATCAAGATGGCCTGCAACAAACTTAATGTATTACTATGGCAGCATGATTCCTACTTAATGAATCAAATACACAATAGAAGGAAAACTAAACTAATCAAAAATAATATAGAAATAAAAACCAAAATAACTACAACATTCCATTACCCCGATGCTCTAACGGAAAATATGTTTACACAATAAAAACTCAGACACTAAATAATTGCAAATGTCAATCATGTTTCTTGCATCTGATAAGGTTTTTAGAAGGGTCAGAGGATTCATCAAACTGATTTAGCAGTTACAAAAACAAAAAACTTTACAGCCCAAACCAATAGTCACTTACCAACACAGAGACTATTCCAGTAGTGCTGGTTACTAGGTCCTTAAACCTGCTGAAGGCATGGACACGAAGGGACAAAAACAGCAGCCAACCAAACCTATAATACTCTGAAACACAACCAGAAGAACAACTTCTTGCATCACCAGACATTTTATCAGCTTCGGTTTTGAAAAATTCGTGATATGTTCTCTTGTAGTACCTGTAAAGTAATGGAATCAATAAGACTTAGTCACTATATTGCCAGAAACAGCAGCTTAAATAAACCAAAGTAATAATTATAAAATATAATATAGTAAGGGAAATTGACAAGTTAATATTGGAAACAATAAATGTTCCAGCATTCATAGTACAAAACTTCGCAGACCAATTTTGAACTACAATTTGACCTAGTCATTGATTGGTAGTGCAGATTACAAATTTGACAAGTCTGAGATGTTGTGATTTCTGAGCCTTGATATGCAGCCATTGTACAAATTGAAATCCCATTAAAGTTTCAATAAATTTTCTGTGCAGTTAGAACATCATTTTATTACACCAATGACAATAATAAGTGATTCGCACCTATGAAGGGTTTAGTGTAGGATGTAACTCATGTAGGCAACCTTAACTTTGTTATAACAAAGAGGTTATTTCCGAGTGAACCTAAATAAAAGTAAATTTTACAAGCAGATACAGGAAAAACAAAATCAATACAGCAAATTTAATTTAAAGTTGTAACTAAAAAAATCCATGCAATGCATGGTAAAATCTGGGAACAAGGAGCACATCAACCGTAATATTGACAATAATACAGCATGCAGACAGTTTCATAATTGTAAGAGCTTTTCTAACTGCTACACAAGGCATCGAAAGAGGACCTACTTGCTTAGACAGCTCAAGTGCACGAAATTGGCTTGCAATTCCTTTGCCTGATCAAGATGAAAATTGAAATGATTATTCAACTATAAAATAATTTAATGGGCAATGAAACAATTGGGGGAAAATATTTAAACATAAATGACTTACCTCCAGCCTCTTCTCCCAATCTGCACCATACATATTACTTAAAATTGCACCAACCTTCAAGATAAACTGAGGAAGCTCTTTGAGATAATCTATAAGGCTGCAATTAATAAAAACAAAAAAATCAGATACAAAACGACAAGAGCAGTCCAGAAAAAAAATAGTTTCAAACAAAACATGGGGCGACAAATTACTTCAATTTCAAAGCTTTTAAAATCTGGCACAATGTAACACCACTTTGATCTTCACTTGCATCAGTTGTAGTTCTTTCACTCAGTCTCCTACTAGTGTAAAGAACAAAAGCGAACAAATATTTCTCTAATTCTTCTGGCTGGTGACAGAAAAGATAAAAAAATTACACTTCCAAACAAACACAATCGACCAACAAAAGTTTTCTTTTTAACTAAATATCATGTACCGATGTGCTTCCCATAGTTGACACATTATTCAGCAGAATACTTTTGCTATCTGTAAAAAGCTTCATGGCTTCCGAAAACGTTTTGCCATCAATGCAAAACTGGTTCTGTAAACACAGTTTCAAAATAAAGTTAGACTCTAAAATCCTACAATAAACCATTCAGTAACCTGATATTTGAATTTAACAAACTAACAACAAAAAAAAAATTATTATTAGGTTTTAAAATCCCCAATAATTAAGCTTCAATGACCTAAATTTTGAAACTTGCTTTTATTAGCAGGTATAAAACTAATTCAAACATCAACAAAAGAACAAAATTTTGAATGACTAAAGCAATTAGAGATTCAATTTACTAGTATATTACAAGACTAAAAGAGAAAGAAAATAAATCAAAGGAAAAATTGTCAAAAATAATCCGACATTTCATTCATCCGCTGCAAATAATCCCACCTTTGGATTATTTTCTAATAATCCAACCTTTTGTATGTTTTATCTCCCAGCATATCCAATGACCTAAACCACCATAACCCCACCCCCTAAAACACCACAACACCACCCCTTCCCTCACCCATAGGGTATGCTGGGAGCAAGTACATATTAAAGATGAAATTATTAGAAAATAATCAATAGGTGAGATTATTCACAGCGGACGAGTAAAATATTGGATTATTTTTAACAATTTTCATAAATCAAATAGGGAAATTAAAAAATAAAATAAAAAAGAACAGAAAAAGCACAAAACCTTGCAGAGTTCAGCATATTGAGTTTCGATTTCACCACTGTTTACACAGTTCACTGATGCTGTCTTCGATTCATCCATTTTTACAACAGATGGACTCATAAAATTTGAACCAAAACCCTAGAACAAAGGTAACACCCAATATACACAAAAAATTAGGTGAAATCAAAATATAAACTAAAACCTCAAATAAACAATAAGAATATCGATATGTAGTAAATAAAAATTAAAAAAAAAAAACCAACAATTTCAAGACAGAAAAAAGTGTAGATCTCTTCGATTTCACCGCCGACAATGTCGCAAATTTGTAGATCAATCCACAAAAAAATTAAAAATTGAAAACCCTAAAATCGGTAAACCCTAAAAGAGAGAAAAATATTGAAATATGTAATTAAAAAAAATTCTTACCTTGAGTAAAAATGGAATTCAAGAAGAAAAAATTTCTTCTTTAATGTGTTTTTTTATCTCTCTTCAGACTTCAATGAAGTTTTCTCTCTCTTCAATGAACGCCTTGTTTTGGAATCTTCAATGAGATAGCGCGGGAAAAGGATAATGGTATGTTATTATGTATTATGTATATGTATCATCTCCATCATGATGGTTTTTTCCATATCATACATACGTACATATATACATGGACTATCCAATCAGAGCTTGCCACGTCATGTAAGGGTTCGTTGTTTTGCCGCCAATTTTCTTGAGGTTGCTTATGAAGATTATTTAATTTAAGAAAAAAATAATTAAGTTTTGAACCTTGGATCTATCTCTTTTGTAAGGCCCAATGTTTAATTACATTTTCATTTAAAAAAAAAATTGCTAAAGTTTCACAAAATGATTTCTAAATTTTTTATAATTTCAATCTTTAAATTATTGTTTGTTATATTAATTAAATTATGAACTTCATTTAATTTTATATAGTACCTTTTAATTTGTATATTGAGTGTATAAATTAGTCTTATGTATAAGTATAGTATTTACTTATATTATTATTATGTTTTTTCTTTACTTAATTATTTATGATTGGCGATTAAAATCATTATTTTAATTGGTCATTACCTGATCTAACTAATTGCTCTTTCTTCTCATATGTTTTGTCTACTTAATTCAATTAAATAAAAATTAATTTTTAAACGAGACTAGATTAAAAATATACCTTAACTTAAAGTCTAATCTATCTATTTTAAGTATGTAACTATGTTGGATTTGGAAAAATATGATGAATGTGATAATGTTACATACAATATGATCCATCAGCCATGATTATATCATTGATTATTCATGCATCCTGGAATTGATTATTCCTTAAATGACAATTTTACATTGTTTTTCCTTGAGATTTCAAGACTTATAATTAGTGGCATACCCAATGCATTAATATAGGATAATATCTACTACTCCTATTATCTACGCATGCTGCTTAGCTTAATTCATTATTATCATTTCTTTCTTTTATATATATATATATATATATATATATATATATTTGAAATAAATTTTTTCCTTTTTATATAATTACACACTTCAATAGTAATAAAGTTTATATCAAATGATTCGGATCATAATTTAGCTGAAAAATTCGTCAACATTCGCTTCACATCAAATCCCACCACCTTCAACAATGAATTTGTTAGCTAATTCAATTGTTAAAAAATGACATTATTTGTCGTATTATACTTTTTCCGTTCTATTATACTTGTAACTGATAGCGACATTTTATCACATATATAATATAACATAATAAAGTGCAAGTATTTCAAAAATGAAGATAATATATTATATTTATACAAGCTTAATATAAGCTTAAATTTACCAATACAGTTACATGAAACAAAAGGTAAATCTATCCATATTTAACTACTTCTTAATAGCTGCTAATCCATTCGTTCCTCTTGATGTTCTTTTTACTTTTTTCTACAAATTTTAAAATGTGTGTTTAGGACTCAAAATCTGAAAAAAAAAATCATAAAAATATAAAGAACATAATTAAATTTTATATGTCAAGACGAATATAACAATATCTCACGTGGATGTAATTTAACTTATAGATATAGATGAAAAATCATGTAAAAGTTTCTCTTGTTAAATATGAGTATAATTTTATCAAATATTTGATGTATAATATATTAGTTATATTTAAAGATGGTTTTTTGTGCAATATTAAATTCCGTTTGAAAGTGAAAGATTAAAATGTATTCTTTTCATTTTTTTATGGGTATGAGTTAGATTCATAGAAATTTTTGAGAGCAGTTTTAATTTGGAATACTTGCTTAAGGGGTTGTATTTAACAATCATGAATTGCTGATAGGATGAAAAAAAAAACAACTAATCATTTAGTTGGATCCATTGTATAGATATCCCTTAAAATAGTCTTTATTTTAAATCATTCATTTATTTCGATATATTCTTATAATTGACAATATCTCTTAATTTAATTAATAGATTATCTATTCGCTAAACAACTTATTTGAGTCGGATTAGTGGTAAAACAAAATAATCTCCAATTTCTAGATCTTGCCCAATCTTATTAAAATGTCATGTTATAACGGAGATCTCAAGACTCAAAGGCAAAGATTAAAACTTTGAGCGACTTTAAAGTCAACTTCGCAATTTTCTTTATACTTGTTTATTATATCGTACTTCTATTATTTCAGCCATCATTACCAAGAAAAATCACAAAAACTTAACCGAAAAAAGATTGTAGATAGTTACATGAATTAGTACGAGTTTCGTGGTCACACACAATAATAATTTTTCCATTTATTTCGATTTTTAATCATCATAACCTGTAAATCATAACTCATATTATTTTTTACTCATGCACTCCTGTTCATTTCGGTTCTTTATCTTTAAAAATTTTTGATTTTAAACCTTTTTATATCCCTTATAAATCGATTTATATTTTGTAGTATGCACATTTGACATAACAATTTCACATAAGAAAGGAAGTATTCCTAAAGGTGCACTAGCATAAATCTATGTGGTTTGTGGTGATGCAATAGTATAGAAAACCAAAGAGTATACACAAGTGGAAGTGGCCCAACAATGATTATAGTCAAGTGGTCAACAAGCATCTACTGCACTTTAAAAGTGGTATATGGTTCTTCTTTGCTAAAGGAAACAACCACCAAAATTCAATGTGTGGATAGCCTTTGATATGCCATATTCATCCACAAACAAAGAAATGGTCACCCCATTTGCGAATCTATACTTAATACAATCCCTTCTACATTCCCCAATAATCCCAACAAATTCGTACTTCTCTCTTCATTCCAACCCCAAAATACCCCATTTTTCCAAACAAAGCTTCAATCTTGGTACAAAAAATCATGTCTTTAACCATTAGATTACACATTTCAAACTACCCAAGTTATTTTTCTCAACCCAAATTACAAAATCCCACCAAAAATCTCCCTAATTGCATATACCAAACAAACCCATTAAGACCCCTTGTTGTTTTTCCTAAGAAAATGTCATCAATGTCTACCTCTCAAACACAAAACTCAACTATGGTTATCAAAAGTTCTTTGATTGACCCAGATGGGGGTTCATTGGTTGATCTTTTGGTGCCTGAAATTGGGAGAAATTTGAAGGTTGTAGAGGCTGAATCATTGCCTAAAGTTAGTTTAACAAAGATTGATTTAGAATGGGTTCATGTTCTTAGTGAAGGATGGGCTAGTCCTCTAAAAGGATTTATGAGAGAAAATGAATATTTGCAAAGTTTGCATTTTAATTCTTTGAGAATGCAAGATGGGTCTATTGTAAATATGTCATTACCCATTGTTTTGGCCATTGATGATCAAACAAAAGAGCAAATTGGTTCTTCATCTAATGTTTCTTTGGTTGGCCCTAATGGAGATTTAGTTGCCATTTTAAGAAGGTTTGTAACTTTTGTTTCTGCTTGTTCTATTCCATTTTTATTCTTTCAGGGGTTTCTGCTTGTTTTTTGTGCTTAGTTTATGCTTTATTTTTCATGAATTTTTTTATTTTAATAATTGTCAAGTTTGAATTTTTATTTGCTTACTTAGCATGTCTTCCGGATGATGTTGGTAAGTCAACCTTTTATTATAATTAACTTGCTATTTGATATTATAGAAGTATATTTCATTGTTGAAGCTTGGCTGTGGCCTGTTGAGAGTTTGTGTTAATTAAGTGTTTTGATCAATAACTCGAGTTAAGGGGCTTCCATCGATTGGAACCTCCTCGTGATGAGGGTATTGGTCTGCCTTCTTTCCCGCCCTTCCTAGACCTCGCCTTGGGCGGGACTTATTGGGATGATGATGATGATGAATTGATGATGCTGATTAATAATTTATTGGGTAATTAAACTCTTTTCCATGCTGTCCACCATTACCATCCAACAAATTTTCACCATAAACAACAGATTTCTACCATTACTGTCCAATCTTCATTCTAGAGGTTATGACAGCATCAAACAACAATTGATTTGTAGACAATTTTATCAGGTTTTTGCTCTATTGAAAATCAAAGAAGCACCCGCATATCCAAGCTTGATAACACATTGATTCAAGCATGCACTATTGATCCTTGTTCAAGAGGTTCCTCACCCTAAGACGTGAGTGCAGGTAGCAATAATGCTATAATAACTCATAAGTGAAGCAATTAGTTTTTTATTTATTAGCTAAAATCTTCTTGAACAAGAGGATAGCTTCAACTCCACACCCATACTTGAATACCCAGATCACAGTTACACAAAACGAGATTCAATTTGATATGAGAAACGAAATGGAAACGCAACCCAGATCTCTGTTTTAAATATTGAGCCCTAAATGCTATAAAAGTAAGTGGAGATATAATCATATAACTAAACATTCTCTTCCAAAAGATATAGTCTTGCCCTTTTTTGTTTTTCTGAATAAATGTGCTTGGACTATATCTCATTCTCATTAGAGTAAATTTGCTCATCGTTGTATGTTTTTGGTTAAAAATGTTGTCTTTATCGATTTTGAAATCTAGAATTTTTTGCCTTTGATAATTGACTAATGGGCATGAATATGCTTTCCAAATAAGATAATTGATGGTTACAAAAAAGATGGATGATGTAACATTTGACAGATAAGAACTTAATAATTCAACGACTTGCATTTGAAAGTGATGGGATTGTTATACTACATGAAAAATTGTGGTAATAGTATGAATCTAATATTCTATGACAGGAGTTGTGCTCTTGCTGTGGAACAATCAGGTTATGAGTTCATTAGATGTTCCAATACTCATTGTCCTTTACAGTCCTCTGGATATTTTATTCAGTTTATTTTATCTTGACCTCCTTTCGGATTATTTATGTCATGACCTTCTGTTGTAATTGAAAGTGTTAGGGGGCGGAGTCTTTTCTCCATCGTATTGTCATAGTATTTTGAAAGTCGTGGATAAGTACCCACAGCACAACAGAATGCAGCCCCTCAACAGAAGACAAAAAATTGTTACTATGTGCAACTATTCACCCCTTAGCACCCCCTTTTCCTTTCATATAATTGAAGTATGCTGAGTTAGCATTGGCTTCTTTTGTTTGCAAATGTTGGGATTCGGGTTTCTCTCCTTTTAAAGGTAGTGCATCTATGAGATGGATGATTGTATTGTGAGCAATGACTAATCAATGATTACTTTAGAATTCTTGCAAATAGTCATATACTACATGCAACCATATCTTTACAAAACACCAAAATTGGGTTTTTTCCACACACGGAAACAAAACTTTTGAAAGTGAAATCATATCTTTGCATCTGGGACTTGAGGCCAAGACTCTGACTAGAGAAAGCTAGTATGTAGTTAAAATTTTGAAACCTTTTGCATGTTGGCATTGTCCTTATTCGTAGACGACATGTTTATATAACTCACAACCGTTTTTGGCTATACTTTGCAGTGGCATTATGTAGGGTTCTAAGAATTTTTGAGATACCTCACACTTGATAAATTCGTAACCTTTACTTTCCTAACAAAGACGACTAATAGTATGTTTGCAAGAAGTGATTTGAAATGCTTGAGTTAGGAATCAGATTGTCATTCGACATGCATCTTGTCCTTCATAGTTTTCACTATGGACTGAGTATTCTGGACTAAGGGTTAAAAGAGAGCCAGCAAATGAGGTATTACCAGGAAATAACTTCGATAGTAGTTCTAGATGCAAGTGCTTTTGAGAACAACTATTACTCTGGTCGAAACTCATTATTCAGCCAATACGTTAAAATATGCTTTTTAAAATTAAGTATAATAATGTGGGTGCTAGATTGATTTTGATAATCTGAGTGATTTAGAGAACAATTTACTATCTCCTTATCAAACTAATAGGCTAATTAAAGCATCATTCTGGTTGAAACTAATTGTTCTGTCAATACAATAAATTATGCTTTTTGATCTAAGTAAAATAATGTAGGTGCTAGATTAATTTAATAAAATTTTTATTTAGGAATGAATGGATATCGCAATAGGTAGGAATGAAGGGAGGAGAAGAATGTATGTGGACAATCATTAGAAATGATTTTCTTAGTGGTACAACAGTGATTTCTTAAGGTTATTTGTTCCAACTCTTGTAAGCGACATCTCTAATCTTATTTTTTTTGAATTAAACTTCTTTGAACAAAATTTTTTATTAAAAATTAATTTAAATAGGCCTTAAGATAGATAAGTGGACAACTGGACATATTTATGAGAGAAAATTGTTTCTTGGTTTGTTCACGTGCAAAGATGATTGAAAATGCGCCAATTGGAAAAGTTAAAGTTTAGAATTTTGAGGAATTTATAGGAGGAAGAGGTACATGAGTCAAGTCAAAATGATAGAAAGAATTGGGATTTTCAAGAGTAATGACAATAAATAGGAACGAATAAAAGAAAATATTTGTGGATGATTATTAGAATTGATTTTCTTAGTTAAAGATTAATATTAGATTGAGTCAAATGAAGTATAACCTTTGGTACCAACTATCTATCACATCGATTCTCTTTGGTTCATGTAGCCGGCTTCATATGTTGAATGAAGGACTTGACATTATCGACATTGTAGTCTTGTAGATATGATGCTAGATAGGGTTGATTGGAAAATATGCTTTGTTATATCTTACATGTTGTTTGTTAATTTGTTTTGGTTCATGGTCTTAAATTTAATATAACCAAATAAGACATTCAAATTGGTTTATGAATCTTAAAGCTACTAAAACACACTAATAGTTGCTTTAAGGACAAAGTATTGAGACACTCATTTCAAGATAAACTCGATGTTTATTTTCCTTCACTAATCACTCTAATATTCTCATGTTAAGCTGATACAGATAAGGACAAAGTCATAATAGAGCTAGATGCAAATTCAAAATACAAAAGAAATTGAAAAATCATCACTTCAATCATCTCTTTTAAGACCGGCTATCGTTGGACGAAAAAAATGAATCGCTATTGATGTTCCACTCATTCCCTGCTCCAGTTGCTTGATCTTTAATGCTTTTTTCCTCTCGCTTGGATGTCTGATTTCTAGGACCAAAAAGTCATAACTACTCACGCTAACATGGGGTTCCTAGTGACGGATTTATATCAAAACTCACTACACTTGGGTTATTGCAAGCTTAATTAATAAACCACAAAAATTGGAAGAAGCTTATTTTTGCTATTTACCGAACTCTCATCATATGCCTTTGTCATCTTTCAACCGGAGATGAAAACATTTACCTTTGTCATTGTTATTGATTCATTGATTGTTCCTTCTAATTAAGTGTTTGATTGTCACTTTTTGTAGCATTGAGATTTACAAACACAATAAGGAGGAAAGAATAGCAAGAACTTGGGGAACAACGGCTCCAGGGTTGCCCTATGTTGAGGAGGTAATTACGCCTGCTGGAAATTGGCTCATAGGCGGAGACCTGGAAGTACTAAAAGAAATTAAATACAATGATGGTCTTGATCACTACAGGATTTCTCCTAAAGCTCTCCGTAAGGAGTTTGATAGACGTGAAGCCGATGCAGTTTTTGCCTTTCAACTTAGAAATCCAGTTCATAATGGGCATGCATTGTTGATGAATGATACACGTAGAAGGCTGTTGGATATGGGGTACAAGAACCCAATTCTCTTGTTGCATCCTTTGGGAGGTTTCACAAAGGCTGATGATGTGCCCTTGGATGTCCGAATGGAGCAACATAGCAAGGTAACAAGTCTCCCGGTAAAAATCCAAGCTTATACTCAAAGTGTTCAGGAAAACTGGGCCTTAATCATGTAATGCTTCGAGTACAAGTTTGGATCTTTTCTCTTGCATTCTTTTTTTTCCGTAGGATTAGAATGCACGTAGTACACAACCGATTTGATTCTGCTTTGACGCCATAATTATTAAATGTTTTCTTATGCTCGTCACTCATTGCCGGTCCCTAGCCCGGATAAAGGAGGAGGGTAAGCGGTCCGAGTAAACCTTTGTCACATCCCATGAACCAAAAATCAATACTCGCGGGGGTGTCCCTTACCCAAGTGGACGATCACAAGAAATGATCTATTGGTTTATGCAGACGAAGGTTTAAAGTTCGGAGATTTGTGCAACTGACATTTTACAAGATGACAATACACTTGGCGAACATAATACTCAGTTTTTTTAATCTTCTGAAGGTTTTTTGTCATTCCTTTTATCTAGGTTTTAGAAGATGGAGTTCTTGATCCCGAGACTACTGTTGTGTCCATTTTCCCATCTCCCATGCATTACGCTGGTCCAACTGAAGTACAGTGGCACGCCAAAGCACGGATTAATGCTGGCGCTAATTTTTACATTGTGGGTCGTGATCCTGCCGGTATGGGTCACCCAACAGAGAAGAGAGATCTCTATGATCCTGATCACGGAAAGAAAGTGTTGAGCATGGCACCTGGACTCGAGAAGTTGAACATTCTACCTTTCAGGGTGGGTCATGATTTGCTTTTTTCTGTCAGATTTATATTTTTCTCCTACATTCTGTGGTCTTAAAAGTTTTTCCCATTGGCATGCTAAAATTGTCTTTTCATCATCCGATTTTTCTTTATGTTTTTCGAAACTGAATGTATATGCTGATCCAACACCCTACAAGCCGGTTTATCGATAATATGTTTGAACTGCCATTTTGGACCCATGTTGGTAACTATAAGAAAATGATCCATGTTTTGTTTCAGCAGCGGAAAGCATACATAAATGTCATGTGTGCTATTGCCTTGATTTAATATTAAAACTTGCTATTTTGGTCTTTGAAGTTTGCCTTATTTGTTTTTGTTGTTTGTACTATTTTATGTCTCAAATTGTCTTTTGCCTGTACACAAATTCTTGTGTGAGACGGAATAGTCCAACTAACATAAATATTAGCATATGGGATTGTTGTTTTGAGGTCGACTCACTGAGAAACGATCTCTCACAAAAGTAGCTCCTGCCAGTATATATACCGGGCCCCGGCCCATTTTTCTGTCTTTTTGGGTCAGTCTGAAAATTGTGCAGTATGTTCTTTGATTTTTATTATCTAAGAGATGTATGGGGCTATTTTGCTGATAATTATAAAATGATTTTGCTGTATTATGTATGATTTTTTTAGATTCACCAGACCTCTAAAGAGTAAATCATCGTGCAGGTAGCAGCATATGATACTGTTGCAAAGAAAATGTCGTTCTTTGAACCTTCTCGTGCAAAAGATTTCCTCTTCATTTCTGGAACCAAGGTAATTTTCCAAACCTGTCGTAAAATGGTAATACTTGATCTTGGCCTAGTGAAGGATGCTCTTTCTCGAGTACTGTCGGAAATGACTTATCTGATGCAATGCTTCTTATGTCAATGCGTGAGTTGGGATTTTAGCTTAGTCAATGGGCCGTACCTTCAGAAAAAATTTGGAGCTCACTAATCTGCTTAGATAGAATTTGTTTTGAATCAGCAGATCAATTTTCTTGGCGAATATAAGATTGATAGGTGGATTAACGGAGGCAGATTTGACTCGATTCGCATGATAAAAGCCATAATGGCTCTAATTTTCTTTCCTAATTAAAAGCAAAGAAAAATATGTGGGGTGTTTAGTTTAAGTGAGGTGGGACTATTTAGGTGAGGCTAGAATCATCTGTCCTTACATGTTTCTGTTTCTCATCTTGGTGTCCCGCTTCTTTTTGCTTGTAGACACAGTACCGACACAAAATAAGTTTAAATATCATTGATAAGTATAAATACAACAACATTCTGTTACCCCAATGCCTTTAAGTGGCTCTTACATAGGCGGGTTGGGAGTCAGATGTATGCAATCTTACCATTGTTGGTGACATCAAAGAGGTAATTTCGATTGACCATTGATAGCAAATATCATGAGCCATAAGATTAGAAATCAAGGCTATTTGATAACACATTCATCTTTGAAATTAAGCTTTTTTAATTGTGGGATATCGGTAATCACTTTTCGGGAGGATTTCTTTAGGAGCATAATGACCATTTTTCTCTTTCAATCTACTCTTCTAATGATATGGTTTGTGATACTAGCCAGTTAAAATGGTGAAATCTTTCTCATTATCGGAGTTGGAATGGTGCTCAGAACTCTCTTGACTACCTGATATCTTGTTATTCATTCTTGTAACTTGTTTGTTCAACTTCGGTAATATTTCAGATGCGAACTTTTGCACGAACGGGAGAGAACCCGCCTGATGGTTTTATGTGCCCTGGAGGATGGAAGGTATTGGTCAATTATTACGCGAGTCTACAAGAAGAGGAATCTAAGCAGCCTGCTACCATATCTGCGTAGATGCGTCAAATGTTACCGCCTTAACAACACTGCTCGAACCATAAAAGGCTTTCTTGTTGATTAAGCTAGCGTAGGTTGTTGAGAAATCCTCTGCTCGGAGACTAGCTCGGCTTTTGCATGTGTTGTTCTTCAATGCTGATTGATATTTGATTTTGATTTAATTGTTAATTTTTTTGATGTATTTTAATTTTACTAGAGATATCAATTATTGAGATTGGTTGTTGGCATTCCATTTTTATTTTTGTTGTTCGATAAAGTCGATGATTATAGGGGTGTTTGGTAATCGTCGTTGTAGTTGGCTTCTTCAATCAACTTTTTGAGTTTAGCTTAATAGTGAACTATTTAACGAGCTTAAAAGTCATTTACTAAACTCATTTTTGTACAGTTTCACCAGCAATAAGTTAAAAGTTAATATTCACAATATCAATAACAATATACTCTCTCCTATTCAGCTTAGGTGTCCCATTTACTTTTGAGATACTGTTCATTTATTACTCTTAAATTGCATTTTATTATTAATCTATAAGTTAACATAGTCATGTGGGATCTTATTTGATTCGTTTTGATGTAAAGATTATTAATATCAACTTTTTATAATTTTTAATTATACATAACTCGATTTATTAAGAATTGAATAAGTGCATTGGATAGAGTGCATAAAGTAAATAAAACACTTAAGATGAATAGGAGGGAGTAGTATTTATTGCTTTCAATAGCTTGTTGTGATCTTACTCCTCCGTTCCACTTAGATTACTAACGTGAAAACTTTTAAGATTAAATTTCAGAAGTATATTAATAATAACACACAAAAATTATGCAATTACAAAAATCTTTTAATATAAATTTTTATTAAGTTGTCTGTTTAGTCACTATTGTTATATTTGGCATTGCCTCAAAAATTAGGAAACCCTTAAAAAACACAAAGACCCAACATTACTATTCTCAATTGTCAAGTGTCCCCAGCTTGAGTCCATGATTTGTAGCTTTCATCCTCTACCTCCACATCTAATTGTCACCAAATTTTCCTTTAAAATAGTAAGAGACTAGGATCATTTATTGTTATTTATTGGCCGATTCACCTAACTTGTTTAAATAACTAAAAGCATTACTTTTATTAGTTCTAAACTTTTTTATTGTTGGCTACTTCATATGTCTTTTGAAATTTGCTACATCAAAAAGCGCTCTTATGTAATATAGCAAATTTAAAGTTATAAACATAGATATTTGAGAAAAAGCTTTCTAACACAAAATTTCATTCTGGCTTAGAATTCATTCTTCAAACAAGTTTTTTCGCTTTTTGACCAATAAACAAACCAAAAGTCAGCCAAATAATCAACATAAAAGCCGATTTTGAAATCAGGCCTATACTAATCAAAATAGTCGATTATCGAGTCAGTTTTCGGAAGAAATAATTAGAATAGAGATGAACCTTAACACATTACTGGAACTATAATCCTAAAGATTAGAATAAGATGGTAATTGGGAGGTAGATATTAAGGTATTTGAAGACAAAGACAGCTCAAAACAGTCCACATTATATAAGTATTAATTTTGTGTGTCTAAAATCAAAGGTTGAGATTATAAACAGTGTGGTTTGTACCCTTTTTCAACCAATAATCCACCCTGGTTTGGTCCATCTTGCCTCTTACTAGCATAACACTTGAACCATTCTACTATTTCTACTTAGTTCTTAGTTACACTTATTTGTCCCTACTTTTACATTAAATTATTGATCAGGGACACACATTTAAAAGATACTTCTTTGAATTTAAATTCATATTTGGTGGACGTGATTGGTTCTGAACACATATAAAATATTTGATTGTACACGACGCTATAAAATATAGATCTTAAACATTAGTTTACATTACTTTTATTCAGTTGTTTAGGTTGCTTTTTAGGCCTCAAAATTTAGAAAAATGTAAAATAAATTATAACTTAGATATTATTGCATATTTTGCTCATTTTCTATCGAATACATAAGTTTATCGGTGACATATCTATTGTGGTCATCCTCGCTCATACTAAAAAGATAAACAGTATTCCATTAAAGCTAAATGATAAGTCCTTGTAACAACAAAAACGTCTTCCAAAGCTATAATTAGTTACACAATGCTTTCATTGTAGCAACACTTTTGAGTAGATGTGTTCATTCGTGTCATCGGTGGATTTCGGGTCAGGTATTTTGGATTGATTTAAAATCGAGCCTTGTGTCCACGTTGCTTTTTACATAACTACAAATTTATATTTAAAATAGGGTCGAATTGATTTCGATTATAAGATTGAGTAAATGTCGGATAATTAGATATTTTTTATATACCTCTGCTTTTGAGGTAAGGGGCATGTGAGCATACGTATATGATCAAGAAAGAAGCTAAGAGACTAGACATCTAAATAGCCCTTTTTTCATTACTTGGTTGAATCAGCAAAAGGGAAAATTGAGTCAAAAGGAAGATAAAGGGTAGTTAAATTACATAGCCAAAGCCAAAAAGGTTATTGTTCATTGTTGTTGTTACTATGTTGTCTTTTATTTGCTCATGCACTTTTACCATCTTCAATAAATCCAAATGTAACATGGGTGCTTCATGTGATGTGCAACAATCCTAAATTTTTCGCTTTAAAAGTAAGTTTTATCTTTTTACCTTTTATATATGTCACAATTTTTTCATCATCCGTCGACCAATTTAATAAAACTTAGTTATATTTTATGATTACAAATTAAAATTGATTCTTATGGAGGCGTTCTCTACATTAAAACCGATGTATTAGTTCATTAACTAACCACAGTCTTATGAGATTAATGCTTGGACATTATTTTTGTTGTTGATTATTTTCAGCAGTAAATTTTCGACAATGTGTTATATTAGAGAATATTTAGGGGTGGCTCTTCTTTGGGGTCGGAAGAGGCCCACCCCTTGAAATTTTTTTGGGTCATTTTATAAAATTAAAACATTATATATTTTACATTAAAAAAATGTGGTTTAGATTGTAAATATTGAAGAGTATAGAAGAATATTCTAAACAAGAGGTTGAGAGTTTGAACCCATGCCTTTTAATTTGTTTGTTTGGATAATAACCGTGACCCTTTTAATATACGACATAAGATCCCCTAAAGATTGAGTAATTCAATGTAAAATTACTTGAATTAAAATTGTAATTGTAGTCAGTTAAAGTAACAAAATTGGTGTTAGATAAAATGACAATTCTGTCTTCTTATTCAATTTATCACATTTTTTTATATAAATTTAAGATAAAATTATAAATCTAACTAATTAAAGAAGAATAATAAATGAAAATAAAATTCCTATTAAAAAATGAAAAAAGAATCTGTACAAAATGTGTAGTGGTTATGTTTTTGTTCATGTTGGAATGGTGGGATACTCTTTTTATCTTATTCTATCGACTGTTATCTACGAATTTGCAAAACAATATGAATCATAGAACATGGGATTTCTGCTTTTGTGCGCAAACGTATGGACCAGTCCTACAACGTACGAATGCACCTTTAAGCTCATCATACCCTTAGATATCCGTCCCATAAAATTTGCTACAAATACATACGGTGAAATACAAAAGAAAACAAGAAAATTGATATTTTATAGGAAGGTGAGAGCAATGTGAATGAGAATTAAAAAAATATTGGTCATGACTAAAAATAAAATATAACAGATCTCATGGGTTGGATTAAGTTGAAAGTATAGCAAAATCCGTGTTAGAGATAAATCACTATCTCTCTTTTTCAGATATTAGTTTTCTCATCTCGTTGGATCAACTAATTAATTGCTTGTATAAAGTCTAAAGTCAAATACTTTTTTTTGTATAAAAATCAAAAACTTGCCACAAAAATACCTTCAAATATTGACAGTTTTGTTAACTATTAAGAATATAGATCATTGAGGTGCTTCTACACCTTGCACACAACACGTGCAGATCAAGAGTTTATCAAACACAAGCAGGATCATCATTTACTCAAGGGATCAAGAATGTTGACTCACCTATCTTAGTTCTACCTTAGTTAGGATATAGGTTGTTATATTGTAAGAGTTTGTTACAGCTGTGTAACTAACTCCTCATAGCTTAGTCAGTTTATTTCTATTTCCTATATATATATATATATATATATATATATATATATATATATATATATATATATATATATATATATATATATATATATGTTGTATCCTCATATCAAAATGTAAATTATACAATTCAATATCAATACAACAATCTTTTCTTTCATTCTCTCTGTGCTTTTATCAAGAATTCAACATGGTATCAGAGCAGTAAAAAAGAATTCAAGAAACATCCCTTCTGTCCTTCTTCAACCTTATATTATTTCGTTCCTGTAAACACACCATGGTAAATAGCAATATCAACAATGGTCAGACATCAACAGATCCTACTATGAATCCAGGATTAGTATATTACTTGCATCCCTCTGATTTAAGAAAAAAATTGATCAACATCACCTTTTTTGGTTCTGGGTTTGTAGATTGGAAAAGGGTTAAGATCATAACCCTAAGATGGAAGAACAAATTAGGTTTTGTTGATGGAAGTTTGCCTAAACTAAGTCAGAACTCTGCTGAACGTGCTTGGGAAAGGGTAAACAAGAAGAATCAATAGCCAAGAGTGTTCTTTTCTATAAAACAACAAAGGACATTTGGAATGAGTTGAATGAGAGATATGGGCAAAGCTCCAATGCACAATTATATTCTCTCCAAGAAGAGTTAAATAATCTTGTGCAAACACCTAATATGAAGATAGCTGAATTTTTTACCAAAATCAAAACTATATGGGATGAATTGGATTCTTTAAACCCCATTCTTGTTTGCTCCTGTGCTGCAGCTTCATCATGCACATGTGAAATAGCCAAGGAGTGCTATAAGGTGCAATAGAACAATAGGCAATCAATTTCTTGATGAGGCTGGATAAAAAAAAATATAATCAGGTATGCACTAATATGATCATGATGGCAGAGCTACCAACATCTGCGCAGGCTTATAGAATTCTCCAACAAGAAGAAACTCACCTAGGCCTAAGTGCTGCGGAGAACAATGACACATTGGCTTGCAGAGTAGAGAAGAGAAAGTATCAAGATAGAAGTGCAAGGAAGAATGATTTTGATAGTAACAGAACCAAGAAACAACATCTTTACTGTGATATGTGCAAAATTAATGGACACAATAAAGATAAGTGTTGGAAGATTGTAGGATATCCTACAAATTTCAAGAATAATTCGTGGAAAAGAAATGGTGATAGGTCAAATGCTAACATGAATAATGGAGAGGATGGTTTAATTACTGCAAAATTCACCACCTCACAGTACCAGCAGTTGCTAGACCTTTTAAATAAACAAGGAAATCAAGCAGACAATACCACACAACTAGCAGGTATGACTTGCCTAATTACTCTTAATAATTATGAATGGATCATAGATAGTGGAGCCTCTAATCATATGTGTTACTTGAGAATTTTACTGATCACAAGAAGATTAATAACCAAGGTTACACTATTACCATTCCTGATGGTAGAAGTATTGATGTGAAATATACAGGTACTATCAATCTTAGAAATGGTATTGTACTTAAAAGCGTTCTTTATGTGCCTCAGTTCAGATTCAACTTAAGTGTTGTGAATAAACTTATCCTTGACTTTAAATGCTCAATATCTTTCAATAATAATGGATGCTTCATTCAGGAAATGTTGATGAAGAAGCCCTGGCTTCTTGGTAAACCAAGATCAGGCTTATATGTCTTACAAGACACAACAAAAAAGGACATTTCTCATCATACAGAAGACTTCAATGGGACAATCCTAACTGCATTACAAGACACTAGAGCCAAACTTTGGAATCTAAGATTAGGCCATCTACCTATGTACAGATTACGTCTATTATTTCCTGATATAGATGGAAAGGCTGTTAATAAGAGGATTATATATGCTCCATTTTTCCTTAGGCAAAACAAAACAGAAATGTGTATCCTAAATCCTTTTGTAAATCTTTCAAACCTTTGGATGTCCTATATATTGATATATGGAGACCCTTTAAATACCATACTAGATTACATTGTAATATGTTTATAACTATTGTGGATGATTACAGCAAAATGACATGGATATACCTTATTAAACATAACTCTGAGTTCATACATGTCTTCATACAATTTGTAACTTTCATAGAAAAACAGCTAGGAAAGAATGTCAAAGGAGTACGCACTGATAATGCCCAAGAACTAATTAACGGTGAGGCAGTACAGTATTACATCCAAAAAGGCATGAAACATGAGTCTAGCTGCACTGACACACCTTAACAAAATGGGGTGGTAGAAAGGAAGCAAAGGCACATCCTTGAAACAGCTAGAACATTGTTTTTTCAAGCCAATCTACCCATGAAATTTTAGGGAGATTGTGTAGAATGTGTTGTACATTTGATAAATAGAATGCACTTGTTGGTATTAAAAGGAAAAACTCCTTATGAAAAATTGTTTGGTTAAAAGCCAGACCTTAGTCATTTAAGAGTATTTGGTTGCTTATGCTTTATAAGCACCTTGAAAAGAGATAGACACAAGTTGACGCAAAGAGCACAAAGAAGTGTTTTTATTGGGTATCAAAATGATAAAAAGGGATACAAAGTTTATAACCTTCAAACCAAGGTAGTCACTGTATCCAAAGATGTGGTGTTTCATGAATACCATTTCCCATTTCATTATGAAAATCAAAAATCAGAATATTTTGCTATAATATAACTCTTTTTACCAACAAATATCGAAAATTCACCAATCATGAATGATCCTTTCATACACAAATTCAGGTGTAGTTTTACATCAGAATGAATTTACTAAAGACCTCTTTGCACACAGTGGCTTTCAGAATTTCTAAAAGTTAGTAACACCACTACCCAGCAACCTAAAGCTATCTGCTTTAGAAGGGAAACTAATCGATGATCCTACACAGTACATAAGCCTAGTAGGAAAACTAAATTTCCTAACTAACACTAGGCCAGATTTGTCCTTCATTGTGCAAACTTTAAGCCAAAATTCATGCAAGAACCAAGGGATTCCCATTTGGTAGCCCTCAAACATACATTAAACTATGTCTATGCAACCTGTGGACAAGGGATTAGACTTGAAAGCACCAATCAAATAACTCTACAGGCCTTCTCTAATAGTGATTGGGGAGCATGTACAGATACTAGGAGGTCAATCACAGGATACATTCTTCTCCTAGGTCAGTCTCCAATATCTTGGTAATCCAAGAAAGAAAGCAATATTTTAAGGTCTAGCTCTGAAGCAGAGTACAGAGCTATGGCAGCTGCAGCTGCAGAAGTTTCTTGGCTAATAAGACTCCTAACTGAATTAGAAGTTCACAACCTCAACCCTATAATACTTCACTGTGACAATCAATCAGCAATATATATTGCAAAGAACACTGTCTTTCATGATAGGACGAAACACATTAAAATTGATTGCCACTTTATAAGAGACAAAGTTTTGAAAGGATTAATTCAACTATCCTACTTACCTACCAGACATCAACTAGCTGATGTCTTAACTAAGATCTTACCTTCATACCAATTTTCAGAATTATTGGGCAAACTAGGCATGACTACACCCCATCCTAGTTTGGGGGGGGGGGGGGTTAAGGATATAGATCATTGAGGTGCTTCTACATCTTGCATACGACACGTGCAGATCAAGAGCTTATCAAACACAAGCAGGATCATCATTTACTCAAGGGATTAAGAATGCTGACTCACCTATCTTAGTTCTACCTTAGTTAGTTAGGATGTATATAGGTTGTTATATTGTAAGAATTTGTTACAGCTGTGTAACTAACTCCGCATACCTTAGTCAGTTTGTTTCTGTTTCCTATATATATATATATATATATGTTGTATCCTCATATCAAAATGTAAGTTCGTTGTACAATTCAATATCAATACAATAATATTTTCTTTCATTCTCTTTGTGCTTTTATTAAGAATTCAACATTAACGGTTACCAATCAATTAAATATTGGCGGTATACATATAAGGCCGTCTCTAGTGTTTATGAACAAATATTCAAAACATTAACTCTTAATAAGTAATTTTAAGAAAAAAAAAATACACAAATTAATTATACCTATTAGCTAGACAAATACAGAAATACACAATTATTACAATAACAAAGAATCTCTTAAGAGCAAAACTTATGTTACATACTTACATTATTTACACGATAAGGTCTATTTGCAAAAAACCTTAGCTAGTTTAAATGATTATTCGACTCTCTTAAAATTTTAAAATTATTTAATTTTTGTATTAAGTTGGCCACCAAAAATATTGTTCAAAATCAACAATTCGGGTACACGGTTCAAAAATACTTGGGCAAAACATATTTGGTGGACTGAATTTGTGGATGGCTTCCTTGCTATTTAGATAAGCTTTTCCTCCTATGCTTCTGGTTATTGTCATCACAATTCACAAACCAGCTTGCTAAAGTTTTATGCCTAGCCATTTCTAGCTAAAAAAATCAAAAAAACAACTAACTTTTGCATTGGATAAACCCATTATCTTAACCGGCAAAGAACCACAAATGGTTAAACCAACTGAGAATTAATCGGCTCAACCCAGATGATCATGAGGTAACATTTGCAAAATCTAAGAGGTATGGCCGTTTGTAATCCTAGGCAAAGTAGACATGTGCATAGGGCTCAATATTAGAAAGAGGTCCAATACATCAATTCAGAATTGTTGTCGTGTATGATGTAGAACACTACTTATAAAATTATAACTTTATTTTTGTCAAACGCCCATTAAAAATCGAAATCAACTATCTTCCTTAGTTTAAACCTAAAGCCTCATATCAAAGAGATATCTATATAACCCATATTGAGGTACCTAGGTTCATGGTATGTCATATATGGAATATTTTTTGTGGTAATGCAAATTTATATTGGGACTACAATCCAAGTCTTAAACTAAGAACAACCCTTTTGCCTCCCGTGATGTCATGGAAATTTCATACATTTTATAGTTTCACGTACATTCAAAAAAAGTTTGTTGAGAGAAAATAGCCTTATAATTTGATTCAATATATCCATTTATGGACTATGCTTCATGGTTTTGGAAATACAACTTGCAACACATGGGGAATGTTATATGAAGAATGTATGGATTATATAATTAGGTGATCTACAATGACTAATACTTGATGCCACACGTATCTAAGGCGTGCAAGAGTAGAAGTCATATTATTAGGAGAGCTAGCTATTTGTATTGAATATATATATATATTTTGTATATTGAAATTACTATTATCACTTAAACTTTTAATTAACTTGGAATTAATAATGTCAATTTATAAGAAAGTTTTGTACCATCCCTAAAAACAAAACAAATATCAATAACTAAATACTCGACTTACTAAGTGATTAGCAGATCATTAATAATATCTTTGATTTTTAAACCGTTACACTTTTTATAGATAGTAATTACTTTAAAGAGAGACGTGTAAGCTAGTAAGTGTGTAACAATTAAAAAAATGAATAATAGTATTAAATTACACAATCGAGATTCAAACCTAAATCAAAACCACGTACATAGCTTATGGTATCGTATGATTAGTACTAGTAGTATAGATGTATTAGTACACTACAATATACAGAACAAACATATAGCGCGACGTTTGATTTCCTCGCGATCATCGCTAAACGCCTTTAGCTATGGACTTGTGATGAAAATCCGTTATGGTTATTCTATCGCAAACACAATCGTGAAATATTGCGACGAGCAATGGCATCACAGATTCCATCGTGAAACTAGCACTTATTTTTCCTCGGAAGTCCATCGTAGTGTTTGTTGTGGATACGTGTTACGATGGTATCCTTCTAGTGGTATATGAACAAGCTAGGTAACAAGGGTGGACTTGCAACAGAGGTCAGTGTCCCCTGGATTGTAGGGTATGGGGGAAGATACACAATTTCTAAATTCTAAGTAGATTTGTTTAGAGATGTGGCCGGTCACCAAGTCTCTTCTTTTAGGTACATATACGCACATGTGAGCGTCAATGCTTGTTCTGTCCCTATTATGAACTTGCATGCCTGATCGGTCTGAATGTTTAATTGCATTACCATTTATTTATTTTTTTACCTAATTAAAGATAAGCTTACTTCATTTGCAAGTGGTAAAAGTAAAAATTTGTGTTTCGTGGAGGGTTTGTATTCATGAGTTTGAATGCATAATTGACCATATAAATATTACCTATGTTCCATTTTACTTGCTACTTATAGTGACATTTTCTCACACAATAAGTCATAATAATAAAGAGATGACACAAAAATTAAGAAATGATGGAGAAATATAATTTGTATACGTGGATGTCATATTAAGACACAAAAAATAAAAGAAAGTGGTGAGATTATTTCCATAAAAGTAAATATTTTAAAGTTAAAAGGAACGGTAATTCATAGAGATAGAGAAAGCATGTGATTGCGGATTGAGGTAAAGCAACGAATGCAGAACTTTAAACTAGACGAGCTAATTAAATAGCTAATACGCAAGTAAAATAAAAAATAATTACAGTCTACACACTGACAAAACAATTCTTTAAAAACAAGTTAGAATCTGTAGAAGAAAACATTATGTTTTATTTCTACTATTTTTACAAGTGAACTTTGCTTGATCATTTTATAATACTTAAGTAACTTTCATATTATATTACTATAAATAAAAATTGCGTGAAAATCATACTGGGGTTATATTTCCAATCTTTCAGGGTATATACTTCAATGTCAATAATAAATAGAGTATACATTCAGTCCACGTGAAAACCATAAAAAGATTCGTATTTTCTAAAAGTTGATTTTCACCACATTTAATAATACAATAAGCCGCGTGTTTGAGTTGAAAGGAAGTCTAATCTGAATATGGTTATAATTTTTGAGGGTTGATAAAATGTATGGTCTCAAATTTAAGGTATGTTAAAAGAAAATTATACAAAGTATATTTTGAACCACTAACGAGAGTCAAGGTTAGGTTGCATAAGAGTACATGCACAAGCATCAAGAGTGAAGAACAGAACAAGTTGAGGTACACTCAGGTACACTTCATGTTGTATTCTTGAATTAAGCAGAAAAGGATGAGAGGAGTAAGTAAGAAGTGGTTTGTAGTTACTTATTACTTTTTCTATCTTATTACTTCTCCCATTCTATTTTTTCATCTAATGGACCACCTCTTTATTCATGTCAGTCTGCCCATTTGTGGATTTAACATTTATTATTATGGCTTTGTAGATTTTACTCCTCCTTAAATCTCTATTTATTTTTTTATACAAACTTATTTTATGATAATATATTCAACTCTTTCTCTAATTATATATTATTTGATCACTTGAATTCAGTCCTTCTCCATCTCGCTCTATTTGCTTTATTTTCTATTTTAGTAATTTAGCTGATTTTCTTTTATTTGTATTTTTTGGGTATAACTTCAGTACTCTATATTTTTTCTTTTTCACTATTTTAATTCATTCTACTCAATTTTTTAGTTTTTGTGTCAAAACTAAATGAAGTTGTTAGACTGAGATAGAGGAGTACATCTTCAAGCTAAAAATGCGTATGTTGGTACTTAGCACTAATAAGTCCACTATAAGAAGAGTATATATAAAATTCAAATTCGTGATATAAACCTCTGATACCATATAAAAAATCATCTAAACCAAAAAAAAAGGCTGCAATATATATTATATCATCAAAAGGTGTTTCTTTATCATCAGAATTATCACTCTATTTTTATAATTATTTTTTTTAATTTTAACCTATTTATTTTTAAAGGTAGTTTTTGTAAATTGGGATGCCAATTGCCAAAGACAAAGTTCCAAATTGGGAAATGATCCCAAACAAAAAGAGCGGACAAAACCGAATATCCAAGCTTAGTATCTTGAAACTCTAAAATTGTGTCCAATAGTATTCGGAAAAGTGGCCTTTTTTGTAATTTTCATTATCAAAAAATTGAATATTAGATATTTCATAGAATTATGAACCAATAGAATAGAAAACAAATTAGAGGAAGGGAACATTCCTTGACACAATAACCACTCCCTATATACTTGCTCCTCTATCTCAATTCTCATGATCCTCCCTTCCCCATTCATTTAATTACTTAATTTCACCCTTGTAACTTTTTTCTTTAAATATATATTCCCTTCTACTCATCCAATTAGTCTATTTTAGTATTTTTTATGTTAAAATTTTATGTTTGTTTGTTGTTAAGCTAGTAGTGTAACTCAATTGTTAATGAATTTGTATAGTAAAATTAGTTATTGGTTATCAACTAGTACTTATTAGAGATATAGTTAAGTTAAAAACCAATAAAAAAATGGTATTTTAAGCGTACTTTTCACATTGACCAACTTATCAGCTAACTTAAAAACCATTTTCAACACGTATTTTTTTTAACAATTTTAACCGGCTAATAACCTAAAAGTCAACAGTCAAACAATCTAGTCATTAAAAAGAAAGCATTTACCAAGCATGTATATATGTTGTAATTCATTATACTCCCCTTGATTCATTAAAGCAGCAATATTTCATCTAAAAACCACCCACATATAAATACATAATGTTACGATCTAAATATGGCATAGGAGTATCATCTTTAACTTAATCGAGAATGAGCAAATTTTAAATTGAAAAATCAATTTATTAAGAAAAATTATTTTGTTCAATCTTTTAAAAATCGAATCTATTGTAGTTTAAAACGTATCCTTAGTTTGATTGTCACACGAGGTGTTTATTAGATTATTTTCATATCAAGTGTTTTGAGTCAAGTTAAATCGAATTCAGTTACAAAGTCGAACAAACATTGAATCATCAAATTTGTTTTAAATAACTCTATTTTCTCATGTAATATATTCCCTCAGTCTACTATATATAAATTAATATCCACAACAGCATTATCATCAACCCGATAAATTCTGCCTTTTTCTTTCCACTATGTTAAATTAATAATATTAATTATTAAAAAAAAATCTTTGTTCAATGTTGAAATATTTTCCAAGCAAAACTCATGCCATCAAAGTACCCAAAAACCACCCACCCGTGGTCTGTCCTTTACCCCCACAACCCCACATGCTCCTGTTTTCTGTCTTTCTCCTCTCTTCTCTTCTTTATATACACTTCTCCTTCTCTTCTTTTCCTCTCCCTCAACACCAAAATCCCTCCATTAAACATCCCTTCTTCATCTCATAACACCTCCAAAAAACCCTTCAATCCCCACCAAAAATGGCCATTAAAAAACCAGCAAAACTCCCACAAACCGCAGTACTTAAACAAATACTCAAAAGGTGCTCAAGTTTAGGCAAAAAACAAGGTTATAATCAAGAAAATGAGTACCCAGAAGATGTACCAAAAGGGCATTTTGCAGTTTATGTTGGGTTCAATAGAACAAGATACATTGTTCCAATTTCTTTATTAAGTAGGCCTGAATTTCAAACTTTACTTCACCAATCTGAAGAAGAATTTGGTTTTTGTCATGAAATGGGTCTTACCATCCCTTGTGATGAACATGTTTTTGAATCTCTTACTTCTATGCTTCTTAGATAGTTTTTCTATTAATTAATTAATCCAAGCTACTAATTAATCATGGGTTTTTTTTAATTTTTTTATTGGAGTAAGGCCGGAGAATCCCGACGTATAACAAGTGATGGTGAAAGCGGAATCATTTTTCGGCTAGTAGGTTAACCCATAATTTCCGAGTTCTTAAATTATCTTGATTAATTAGAGGGAACCCATTTGGAGATTATTTTTTGTTTTTTCATGGGTTTTGAGAGGAATTTGTAAATTTAATATTTGGAGGAAAATTCCATGTTTTTTTTTGGGTTTTAGTTTTTATTATTAAATAGTAGGAGTAATTTTTTTCTCACGGTGGTTGGCGATTTGTTGTAATGTTGCCCTGTGAGAAAATTGGATGCAAATTATTATGTTAATAAGATGAAGTATATTTAATCAAATCAAATTATGATTGTTATTTGTTATGTACTCTTTTTATATACTCCATCCGGTTCACTATTAATGTCCTATTTGCTTTATACATTCTATTCAATGCACTTATTCAATTTTAAATATTTCTAATTGTGCATAATAAAAAATTATGAAAAGTTAATATAAATAATCCTTGTAATGAGACGAATCAAACAATATCCCACTTGACTATATTTTAACTTATAGATTAATAATAACATCCAAAAAGTAAATGAGATATTAATAGTGAATTAGAGGGAGTAACATTTTTTTTTTTTTAAATATTGGTTGATCATGTCTAATTTCGGTATAAGGGTGAACGAATTAATTACACTTTATCATGAGTTTAAAGAAGATGTATAGTAAATCGAAAAGATAACTTCAACGTATAAATGAAAATCAAAAGGTAAGTTGAAAAAAAATGTAGCATTTTCACAAGAAGATAGCCGCACAATATAAAAATTTAAAAAGCCGAGAAAAAATAAGAGAAAAGAGTAGTACTCCACGTACTTGTCCTAAGTTTGTGTTGCGGACTATAAATTAAATTTTATTTTAGATAGTGTCAAAAATTAATAGTAATATATTTCTGTTAAAAAAAATATGATTTAATATTGAGACGTGGGACAAAAAAAGATAAAACTAACCCAATTTTTGTGTTTTCTTTTATTTTCTGGCCAAAATTTAATTTTTAGGGTCAAATATCATAATAATGATAAAGCTTAAATTTTGCAATAAAGTTTACCCACCTTTCACGTCAAAAGGATTCTTAGGGTCAAATTTGATAATAATTGACTATTATTATCGTATCTTACAAAATTACAACATTATTGACCAATTTATTTTCAAATGTACTTCAATTGTAATACAATTTATAAAAGTTAAAGAAAAACTAAATTGAAAAAAAAAGAATAATATATATACTTCTACAAAATCGCAAAGATATCAAAGAAACTACACTCAGAAGTAGTAAATCAAAAGTATAAATATCAATATAAAATGCAAATAATAGAAAATTTCAACATCTATTCTAAAGGGGGAATGTATTTAATTTTAAATTAACAACATCCAACTTTAATGTATTTCATCTTTAAGTTGTCATCAATTATTGTTACTTAGTACTCATTTTAATTTGTTCTTGGGAATTTTTAGTGTATTTTGTTTTCTCTAATATGAGATATATCAATGTTGACAATGTACATCCATTCATGTGTTAAAATTTTCTTGCTTTCTTTACTTTATTTTGGTAATAATAAATTGGGCTATACTTATTGTCAATGTCAGTATATAATCAAAAAATACAAGATGCACACTTTATAAATCAAGCAGATACTATCTCAAAATCATATAGCATTGGAAGAAGACTGGCTCTAATAACTTATAAAATGTGTTCATCATCTAAATGTTGGACCTACCATTTGTAATAACAAATCAACAAAACCATAAAGCATTGGAGAAAGGGCTTCAATAACTTACAAAGTATCATTTTTCATAACAGGTACTCTTGTGAGATACCGTTTCTCAGAGAGACGACTTTAAAACACGAAGCCCACATTCTTATTTCCTCTTTAAGTTGTATCAATTGGACTATTTAGCCTATACATGTAATGTGTCTCTCGAATAGACCGTCTTTCACAACAATTTGCGTTTTCATAATGTTTTGGTCATCTATGTTTAATATATGTTTCCTCCGTTCCAAAATAATTGCAACATTTTTTTTTCACGTGGTCCAATGCACATTATGCACTAATTCAATTCTTAATATCTATAATTATGTATAATAAAAAATTATAAAAAAATAATATTAATAATCTTTGCATCGAGACGAATCCAACAAGATCCTACTTGACTATGTTTTAACTTATAAATCACAAATTAATCATAAATTAAAAAAATAATTAAATAGTACAAGTATTTCAAATGTTGCCACTAAATTCAATGTTACCACTAAATTAAAACGGAAAAGTAATAACATTCAAATTACAATTGGCAAGTATAATTTTTATAATTGAATTTTTAAATAAACAGTAAGTAATAACATTCAAATTACAATTGGCAAGTATAATTTCTGTAATTGTATTTTTAAATAAATGGTGACAGTTAATTAATGGATGATAAAGTTTAACTCAATTTTATTGTTAATCTTAGTATAGAGTAATATTTTAGGTTAGCTATACCCGTACATATACATAATACAATATCATTATTACGTGACAGAAACAGCGTGAGACAATCCTTTTCGGAAAAGAAGAAGAAATGGAATCTTAAAATTTTTTTATTCTAATATGCACTATACACTATACACTATACAATATACACTATACACCATATATTTATGGATATGTTAAAAATACTTGTCAATTTTTTTGATAAGAGTACTTATACGTAGAAGTGTTCATTTAGGTAATCGGGTTGATTTAGAGTCAGGTATTTTGGGTTAGCTCGAAATTGGATTTTTTGTTCATATTGTTTTTTACAGAATTGTAGATCATTTTCAAAGTCGATTTGAATCGAGTTCGGTTACAAGGTCGGGTAAATTTTAGATTATCGGATCTGTTTTAAACACCACTTTTAGAAAAATCTGTTGTATAAGTTCAACGTTATTATTTATTATATCTTTATCTAAGTGTGACAAATAAATAGAAATAGAACAGTTAAAAATATTAACAATAGTACGTCAAATTCAAATAGACAAAGAAAATACATTGGAATTAAACAATTATGTATACTATATATATATTGATAATTCAAAGAATAATTTTTTAAACACGTTCTTTTAATTAACACGTTAAAAAAATTAATAGAAACAATATTAAAATAAATAATAAAATGAATATCTCTTGTATCAATTAAATTAAATGTAAAATTAAGTTTAAGCAAGGGTCAATCAGTTTCAAGAACTAATTATTACTTTTTTCTGTAGGTGGTGAAAATTAAATTCTTATAGTAAAAGTAAAAGAAAAACTTTCAGCTACTAGATCAACCGATGATTTTGAATTGATGCCAATAACTTTGGATTAGCACATACAATTTCTAATATAATAATTGATTATAAACACATAATAGACTACATATGTGTAGTAAAAATTATGAAAATAATGTGTATGAAATATAATAATTAATAAATGAATTTTTTCTTTTATATTTTTCAGCATTTAAAAACAAATCACATTATGTTATTATTACTTTTCAATAGATATATTGCCTTAAGCATTGTGTATATTATTTTAAAATTTAAGCAATTTTTGTATGGGATATAAGAACCCCAAATATAAGAGCATGTAAAAAACAAAATGAATATTGTTGAGTCGAGGGATTCTTTGGCCGCACTCTTCTTTATTAGTATGAGTTGACGCCTTTTTTTCCTCCCAAGACCCTGATCATAGTTGTGAGAGACACTGGCTATGATGATGATGGTATATTAAGTTTTTGCCCTATACTGGGGGTGTTTAGATGTTGGTTTTTTAGTTAGCTTTTGGTTGTTAGTTGGTTAAACATCAAATAAAATATTTTATAAATGACCATTAAAGCTAGCTGAAAAGCTGAATTTAAAGTTAATATAAAAATGTTGTTCCAATTAGCTTTTTTATTGGCTTTTGGTTTGTTGACCTACTTTTTCTCTAATAAATAACTCACAATTAATGTCTAAATTTACCAAACACCTTCATAAACAATTGGCTATTTCAGCTAGCTTAAAAGCTAACAATTCTAAATAGTCAAACAAATCAACTAAAAAGCCAACAGGCAATTGACAAACACGCCATTACCTCAATAACTTTTGGTTCTTGGCTCTTGGCTCTTGGCCGTTGGGAGTACATGTAACATGAGTGGGGTAATACGAACTCATACTACTTATGTTTCATACATGCAATGCAAATGCAATGGTTGAAATACATACAAACATCATAATGTCATGTGGAATTGTCCTTAAATAGAAGGGAATGCTAAAAGCCATTATGATGATGTTTGTCCTTAATAACATTGTTGCACGCTGTATTATACGGTTATGTATTATCAATTTCTCACCTTGTCACCTGTGAAAATTTATTCCATTTTTAAATGTTGTGTACTATTTCTGAGGTCTAAGGTATTTATACTTTTCTATTCTTATAAGTTTCCTATCAAGGATATATTCATATCCACTATCCCAGGCAAGATCCATATACACCTTATAACGTACTTACTTACATTATTTTATAACTTATATTCTTACATATCAGGGGTTGTTTGACAAACAAATGATATTTAATTAGAGTGACTTGTTTAATTAACTGATTTTGAATATGCTGGTGGAAGCAAAATATTGTAATTCAACTGCATCATAGCAACAACTGTTTCAACTAGTAACTTACCAAGCACTACCGTTGCATGGTTTTACCACCCAACCACCTATTTGTATCCAAATGAAGTTAAAAATATCCGACGTGCATGCTACTTGAGTCAAATATATATGGTACTCCTTCTATTCCACGGATTTTGCTATAATTTTTTCGTCTATCTTATAAGTCTTGCTAATTTTTTTTTTAATGGTGAAAACACGTGCTCTTTAATTTACATTCACACATTTAAATTATTTCTTAATTTTATTCTTAAATTTATCTCACTTTCCAATAAAACATCATTTTCCCTCCACCATCTAGTTATATGTATTGATTTATATCAAAATTATACTTGTAACAAAAGCAAGACGAAAAATGAATAAGAAACAATGGGTACATAAGTACACTCGTCAAAAGATTAGTGAAGAAGAGGTGAATAGACAAGAATTGTTGGTATGTTGACCTTATAGGAGTATGAAAGGGTTAGCCGTATTAAAGCAGTGTAATAAATGCTATAGTGGTCCAATGTAATAACATTTCACCAATCACCAGTCACCTCCAGCTCCAACAACTATTACATCATGTGTTTTATTATATTTGTTTTATTGACTTTTTACATAATTTAATATATTATTTTTGATTTTTAAAAATTATAAAAATTAATATTATACAACTATGTAGTTAAACGATTAAACAAAATTTCACTTGAATATATTTTTTTTACACATTAATCATAATAAATAGAATAAGATTAAATGATAAATAATGTTAATAAAACATTGCGACTATTTTAAATGGAAGAAATATTATCATTGGTTCTAATGCTGACACTGTGTGTGCGCAGAAGCAGCTAACCGTACGTACCCTTTGACAGGACATACTTTAACCGTCTCAATGCTTTCTACTTCCCATTTTCAAATACCAGGAGGTAGTTGGTTAGTTGCAGTTACACTCTTCCCAATTCTCAAGGCCACTTCAACTTCGTTACTTTTAGATTCAAATTTTGAAGTCTAGGGTTAGGAGTGTTTCAACGAGTTGGAATTTTGTTTTGAGCTTTTATTATAAAAGAATTTTGTAAATTATGCGTCCAAAATGAATCGAGTTCGAAATTGGCTCTTCTATAATAAAATTAAAGCGGATTCTAAAAGGTTTTAATAAAAAACAAAAACGGACCCTTTTGAATAGCATGATTGATGAATAATTTAATATTTATAAATGACAATATCAATGAGAATTATTTCCATTTTTGGGTTGAGCCGATTACTTTTTTTTAATCTCATCTATATAGTTAAACTATATTTTAATTTCTTACACACAATTTAATCTCTCTTCATTTAGTAAATTATAAGACTTTTAACGTTATGTAAATGATAAGAGTAAGAATAATAAGGTAAAAATTTATTTAGGATTCATTTCTAATCGACTAATTCTATACGTTTTTGTATATATTTACCAAACATCTACATAACTGACTTAAAAAATTGACTTAACAACTACCAAAAAGCAAAAATTGTCAGCGATTATACAACTCAACGTAATCGACCAATAGCCAATAATCAACGATTAATTGCTAGACATCCTTTATACCTACATTGAAATTATTTGAAAGCATGAGAGTTAGTTTCACTTGTTTCTTTATGCTCATTAATTGTTCTATTTCTTCTCAACAGTTCTTACAAAAAAATTTCTAGGGAGATGTCAATCATTGTCTATTCATTTCTATTTTTTAGTTGCCACGCATCAGAGACAACAAACAGGTTATTAACATAAGTTTTTAAACGTGTGCCCCATTTGATGAATCATTTGAATTTCTAGGATGTATCTTTTAGTTGTAATGATGAGATTAATCATCTTAATAACACAACAATTTCAGAGCTTTAATCGTAAAAGATTGATGTCGGCTACGTGAACTAATATATTCTTCGTTACTTCTCAATACATATGTTGCACTATATCAATGTATTTCTGGAATTGCCCTCTATTATGTCCACCAAATACTTCTCTTGATACCTTGTCGTATACTTTTTTCAAGTCATTAAAAATTATGTACATGTTTTTTTTTTAGCCATACAGTACTCCATTATTTATCTCATAAGATGATTTGCTTCCATTGTAGATATCCCTTATTTAATTCCAAATTGATTATCTGATATGGAGGTACATCTCCTCCTATGTATCTCTATCACTCTTTCCGACAACTTTATAGTATAGCTGATAAGATTTATTCCTTGGAGAAATTTTGGGCATCCTCTTTGTTCTAATATATAGTTAATATAGTACTTCTTCTCTAGTTATTGGACATCTTATTTGTCCTCCAAATCTTGTTAAACAGATTAGTTAGCCAAATCACTCTAATCGTCCCTAAACATCTTCATACCTCAATAAGTATTTCCATCTGGCCCAACCGTTATCTTTAGCTTAATTATCTTGATCGCTTCATCTAACTCTGATTTTTAAGTTTAAAAATATAGTTAAATCAAAAGGGTTTGTACTTTTTAAGCATGAGGATAACTGAAATTCCATCAACATCATGGAGTACTAGAGAAAAACTTGAATCAAAAAGTTAATAGAGCATGACAATTTATTTTGTCCACAAACTCTTTAAAATTATTCTGATTAATTGAAATTGAGTATCACTCGACCGTAAATATTCATGATATATATCAAATAAGACTATCAAAATACTTATATAAACAAATAAAATAAAATTAATTTGACTCAATATATTATATCAAGAAAATCGGCCCAAAAATCGAATTATGCCCCTGTATTTAAAGAATGAAAAGAATATAAAAGTGATGAACATTAGAATTACTTGGGCATTTTGATGCCAACCCGTCTTGTATGAGACCGTCTCACGGAGGAGACGACATCAATAAAAAGCCCATAAATTAAAAGTTTCTATTATCGGACTATTTAATCCAAGTATAAAAACATATCTCAAGGTGAAACCGTCTATAAACACAAGTTCATGGATGTGATGATGGCTTTTTGAAAAGCCTTTACAAAATTTGAAAGCGTATACAAAAGGCCCATAACACTTGGGCAGTTTAGAAAGGGTTCAGAAAAGGTCCGAATCTAAAATTTTGATGGTGTCCTAGTCAAATTCAAAACACAAATTCTCAAATGATACAGTTTTCACCATAATGTTATTTTATTAAATCGATCCAATATACACTTATCGTCATAAAACAATAACTTATAATCTTAAAGTGATCACTTACACTTTTGAAGTGATCACTTTTATTGTCTTAGACTAATCACTTATAAACTTAAAGTAATCACTTAAAAACTTAAAGTGATTAATTAGAAGTAATCACTTAAAAACTTAAATTGATTAATTAGAGAAATTAACTAATTATATGAGCTCACTCATAGTAAAACAGTCTCATAAGCAGTGAAGCTAAAGACATCCCCTTTAACAAGTATTGTACAAAAGAAGATTTCTTAAAAGATAGACGTAATAAAACAATGGATAAATTACCTAGAATAATCCAATATTTTTATGATTTTCCTACAATAATCTCGCTTATTGAATAACCATGAATAATTTCAACTTTAAGGGGTATTTTTCTATAGTAAATTTGGGTAATCCGATGACTTGCTATAGTAGGTAAATCACCAAAAAATTAAACTGAAAATAATGTAAAATTACAAAAAAAATTTGAAAATTTACATAAAAAATTCAGAATAATAAAAAACTCAATTATTTTTTCAATAATTTTTTAACATTTTTTTAGACATTTTATTTTTTAATTTATCTTTTTTTTAGAAAAATATAAATTGTAATAGTAAGACATCAGTTTATCAGATTTAGTCAAGGATACCCTTCAAATTCGAATTATTCATAATTTATCAAAATCTTAATTTTAATAATATGAGATTGACAAAACTTGTTAATTTGGTTATAATTTGTGTTTATTTTTTATTACTTAATAAACTAACTATTAATCAGCCAAATGTCATGGAAAATAGCATTAAGAAGCTTTGTAACATACTAATTACTCATATAACCTAGAAAAAATCATTACTTAATTAATTAAAAAAAAAATCCCTCTTGTCCTAAATGATTCACCTTATTCAAAAATATTAAAAAGTCAGACTAAGAACCATTCTAGGCAGAGATATATCTCTATCATATCTTCATGAAATTTCAATCTCTTTTAGGTGGTCCTTGTAAAATGTTACATCATTTTTCTTCTTGTTATTTACTAATTTTCCTTGTAATTTCATTTTTGTTGTTTGATTCCTAATTTTGTTGTTAAAGAGAGTTATGTGTTAGTCTAGTGGTTGAGATTTTTTTCTTTCATTATTATGATTGAAATTTGATTCTCACGTTTTCACCACCTATGAAATTTATTAATTCTTCCTATTTTGTTTGTAAGGATTCTCTAGCCTAACACTACTTTAAAAAAATATTTAAAAGTTGACAACATTAATCAACAAAATATTTTTAACGATCGTGTAATAACTAGTATATTCTTCTCCAGTCATTTTAATTTTCTACCATTTTGACCGATAAATTTAAAACATTCCTACTCTTTTCCAGGCTTACTCTCCGGGTCATCTTCATGTTCCCCATCTTCTTTTTAAATCCTCTAGATTTCAATTATCTTCCTTAACAATTTACTAATATTTCATAGTTGCACATGCCCAAATCATTTTATAAAACAAATTTTTTTCATTTTGTTTTTAAAATTTATAACATGCACAGTTAAACTCACTCTTATATCTTCATTATATTTCGATTTCTAATCCCTCAATAATTAGGTCAAAGAACTTCTTAAACTTATTCAAAGGACATGGGTCATGTTGAAATTAAACTAAAAGACGCAAATGAGTAAACTCAACACGAAACTCAAATATTGATGTCGTTTTGTAAAATTTGTGATTTTATGATCCATCAGCTGACTCACACACTCATCCAAGTCCCTTTTTTGGCAGTTAAAATACCAGAATTCAACTATAAAGTCGTTGTTTCTGGTACAGTTTTTCAAAGTCTAGTTACTTGAGCTAAAATATTAATAATGTATTTCGTCATCCTCAATACGTCACCGTTTTGATTGATAGGTAAAAGGGTAGAGACTAGAGACTTGATCAAATCCTGTAATCAGAGAGAAGGATAATTGAAATTAATTAATAGAAAAATTAAAATTTAAAATTCCCACCTTTGCTCTCTCCGATAATAAACTCACATTTTGATTAATATGCATAGATATTAATATGTATAGTAACGGAAAAGTACTTAGATAAATAAATAATATAGATGTATATTTTTATCATCAAATATAACAAAAGTTAGATTTATAGATTTAAATTTTCCTAATTATTAATCAATTGTTCAGTCTTCATTCAAATATTACTAAGTGAAGAAGATATCTATGTAATTTAGAATTGATTTTTTCATGTTTAAATTGACAATAATTTTGTCACGCTTGTAAATAGAATATAAATAAACTTCAAATAGTAGTAATAAATTAAACATTTTCAATTTTGGGTTATATAAGCATCAAATTATGTTGTCTAATACTACATTAAAATTTAAAATTTATTACCAAATTACGTAGTAAAATATACTTTATTACTTTTATATAATATTTTTTTTATAATTTGTATATTTTTCGTTATTAAACGCCTTAAGAACACGTGAGTTTTGCTTAGTATAAATGACATATTTAATCACATTGTGAAAAATAGCATAATTATTTGAGGGGAATGATAAAACCAAGTCAGATTATATTAACATTATTAATTTAATTTAATTGATTCAGGTTCTTAAACACATAATTTTGGTGGAAAAATCTATTGACAACGACAAAATGAATCATTAGGGTAATGAAGTATAATTACATGTCCATTCCCTACTTAAATTCAATATGTAATCTCAAAATTCTTTAATTATGTGATCTCCTTTTAACTTCAAAAAATACCGAGATTATATGTTTGCAATTTTACCTTTGAACGATTATTTTAAATTGTCTTTGATAGCTAAAATCCTTATTTTTCAGCATTTACAAGAATAAAACTAGAGAATTATAAGCTGGCTTAGTAATAAATAACTTTTTGTTTCACTCTTATAACATAAATTTAATTTTTAGCAGTCACTACCTATGTAAAGAAATAATTTTCAATCTCTTAAATATGTAGAGATTCTTTAATCAACCCCGAATAAAAAAGTAAAATTAAAATGTTAACTCAATAATAAATTGTTTTATGAGACGGTCTCACCGGAAAAAGCGTCTTATACATGAGTTAAATATCTTATCAAATACATATTATGAGATGCGCTCACTAAATACAATTTTTCATAAGAGTAGTCTAAGTCTAACTCAATTGAAGCTTTCTATGAAACCTTCTCATGGTGAGATTACCTCAAAGTAAAAAGTCCATAAGCTAAAAGTTTATATTATTAGATTATTTAATTCAAATATAAAGCATATCTCACGATGAAACAGTCTTATACAAGAATTTGTTTTCTTAAATATCCCAAAAAGATCAATTCCTCCCTTAAAAAAGAGGTTTCCCTTAACTTGGTCACCAAACTGCCCATGGGCCCATCAACATTAACCGGCCGATTAAAAATACAACTCCCGTTCATTTTCATCACCCCATCCCTAAATAATAGAATACCCAATCACCCATATTAGACGCAACAGCTACCCAAACTTTAACCCATTTCCATTTCCTGATTGGGAGATACCATTTCCACGAAATTTTGCCCCAACTAATGTAATACTATTAATTTAAATTTCCACTCTACTATCATTTTAATTATAATTTTTCTAATTACTAATTATATTTTACACATAATTACTAATTATACTGGTTATTTTCTTTTATTTTATTCTGGTCTTGAACCATTGACATTATCGGTAAAACAAGAAAATCGCTTACGAGTGACGATTACATGTACAGTTAAGCATTTAAGTAGTTATTAGTTGTTTTTTTTTTTTGAGTGATAGTTATTAGTTCAATAAGAATAAAATATTACTATAAAATATATAGGTAACAATTTACGTAGCGGATTTCTAGTACAAATAGTTATATATTTTCAAAAAGTTACAAATTTAAGTGTTTCAAATTTGTAAAGGTAGTAGTTTGTATTTCTATACATTTTTTAATTCAACAAGCATATAATCATTACTTTTACAAAATATTATTAATCTACATCGTCAATTAGACAACAAAATATCTCACGGTAATTACTACTCAAATTTAAAATTATTTAAACAATTAAAAATAACAATTACCTGCACAACTATATTGCGCCAAACAGACACAATATCATAAAAACAAAGAAATTGGATACTTTGAGTAAGAATATATAAGAGCCGCTAATATTATTAGGTCTTCCCAAATTCACTTTAAATTTTTTTTCAAACGAAAATTGATGGGAAGTTAATTATCTCAGTTAAACCAAAATTCAAACAACAATAGCATATTCCTAACAAAAACAGAGTTCTCTCTTCCCATACCTTTCTTTCTCCTCTCACTCACTCCGCCGGCTTTGCAACGGTTCGCCGTAGCTCTTCGGCGGAGATTGAAGTCTTCCATTTTTCTCTTTCACTTCTTCCTTGTATTTTTCATTTCAATAGTCGCGGAGAATACTCTACAAAGGTGCGAATTCATTTTTAAATTTGTATTTTCCCTAATTATTTTATTTGTCTTCTTGCAATCGTTTTTTTTTTTTTTTTCGAATTCGATGAATTGCTTCTCTGAATTTCATTTGTAAATAATTATCATAAACTTTTGCTATTTTGACCTCGTTTATTAGAATTTTCAAGCTACATTTTTGAACTTTCATGCTTTTATTCCTAGATTATATGTATACGCATTGCTCAGTGTGCTTTATTTGTAATTCTTTCCATTTCATTTAATTTTTTGATAAATCATGAGTATATTTTTTAATTTAAGCATCAAATGATGTGATGTTCTGTTTTTCTTCAAGTTGATGTATCGAACACAGAAATTAATCATGAATCTTCATAAAAAGAGACTTGGCAGTTGGCACAATACATTTTGATGTGATTGACAATTAAAAATTTTCCGTTGTAGCTCATTAGCTTATATAATTGTCATCATTATAGATTTCTGCTTGATTTGAATTACATTTTGGATTGATACGGTTGTTAAGGAACCAACTCAACCAAAAGCTTAAAGCTGATGGTTGAGGACCACGTATGTTATATACTCTAACGCGCTCCCTTCAAGAAAGACCTTTAGAAGTGTGGACACAGCACAAACTCTCTTTATACCTGACGCTAAATAATTCTACTTTAAATGAGAGGTGGTTAAGATTTAAATTCGCGATCTCTTATCATGTTGGCTCTAATACCATGTCAAAAAACCAATTCAAGCAAAAACTTAATATTTAAGGTTTAGATAATTGCTGATTGCAGGTTTTGATGAATATATAGTGACACAGATAAAAGCTCCCTAATTTGTGATGTGACTTACGGTTGATTTTTTAATGGCATTTGGTTTCTTGTATGTTTCAGGAAACAAAATGATTGGGTGCTTTCTCTCCAGAGGACTTGTGTAAGTTACCGAGAAAAACTCTTATATCCCGTGGTTTTGATTTCGAGTGAATTAAATGACTAATGATGTTATACTTCTGTTTGCAGGATGATTTTTGGATATGTATGTCCAGCTTATGAGTGTTTTAAAACATTGGAGAGGAATAAACCGGACATAGAGCAACTCCGTTTTTGGTGCCAATACTGGTATAAACTAGTTTGAGTTGCCGTCTTTTGTTTTTGTCATTCTATTTACAACAACATGCGATTATCCCAATTCCAAGTGATTTCTTTGTAGAGGAATTGGGGGATTGGATAAATGCAACCGTACCTTGTAATAACAAAGAGGTTTTACTTGTTATAGACTAACGATTGATTGTAATCATGTGCAACTTCACATGAATGAGAAGCGCAAATGTTTTAGTAAGGAATTTTGTTTCATTAGTGAATTTCATATCGAAAAATTTGGGACGATTTCAGGATTTTAGTAGCTGTAATGACGGTCATGGAGAGGTTTAGCGACGCCTTTGTTTCATGGTAAGTGGTCAGGAACTTTTCCTTTGATTTTATATTATGTCACAGCTTGCTTTAAATAGGAATGTTTTGGAACCTTTCTTCTTTACAGGGTTCCGATGTACAGTGAGGCTAAATTGGCGTTTATAATATTCTTGTGGTACCCTAGGACAAAGGTAATGATATGAGCCATATAGATTTTATAGTTGGTTGTCTAATGTTTGTGTACGCTGTCAATGGATGTGAAGTTGTTCTTATGTGACGGATTATTCTGTTCCAGGGAACAACATATGTTTATGATTCCTTCCTTAAACCGTATGTTTCAAAGCATGAGACCGAAATTGATCGCAACTTACTGGAATTAAGGACGAGGGCTGGGGATTTGGCTTACATGTATTGTCATATGGCAGCCAGCTATGGTCAGACGAGAATTTTTGAAGTTTTGCAGTATGTTGCATCGCAGTCCACCCCAAGGCCTCGTGCTAGACAGGTTCATCTCCTCTCTTTGACCAGCATTATACTTTCACGAGACAGTACTATAGGTTTATAGCAACATGTTTGATGTTGTTAATTTGTGTCTGGGTCATCAAGAAAAACGATTCGCCTGATGAATCCATAATCAATTTGATAAGAATATAGGACCTAGCTGCAACTGCCAGAAGATTACTATGTGACTATGTGGGAAAGGTCGTGTAGACCTTATGATCTTAACCCTCCATTTCAATGATAAATATCGGCCCAGTACATGCTAGAGCTGGACTATTGTTCTTCAGTTCATTTTGATATTGTGATCCTTTATCGATTTTTGACAGTTTGATGTGGTGATATGGCACTTATAAGCTTTCAGATCTCATCAACTGTTCTTTGCATCTTTTTCTGATTTTCGGAATTATGAGGATACTTGAACTTGAATGCTTAATTTTACAAAATACTTTTCCTCTAGGTTCTGTAGGAAATTTTCCTGATTGCTCTGGGTAGTATGTGATGAGCTATGTTTAGGACTTGAGATTAAACAAATTTTTATTCTGCCTTTTGATGCTTCTATAGAAAGTACATTCCAAATGTGTTTTAATGTACTTTCTAAGGTAATTAGCAGTGCGTGTTCATCTCTTTTTAGGTTGCTTTTGAAATGTGCTTGCATCGTTCTGGTTCCAGAAAAAGGCATATATTGTAATTCTTGTCACAGCAATCTCAATCTTAAGCTCATTAAGTACTAATTTGCACCTTTTTCTATACATCTATGACTCAATTGTAGCCACAGCATCCAGCAAGAAAAACCCAGCAACCTCCTGCTGCTACCAGAGACACTGCTACAGCTGCTGCTGCTAAAATTGTTCCTGCTTCTGCTAATGCTGCTACTGCGGCTGCGGCTGCTGCTACTGCTGCTGCTAAAATTGTTCCTGCTCCTGCTAATGCTGCTACTGCGGCTGCGGCTGCTGCTACTGCTGCTGATGTTAATGCTACTGCTACTGCTGCTGATGCTGATTCTATTGCTACTGCTGCTGCTGATCCAGTAACAAAAGTGCAAGCTACAACACAGGTACAAGACGAAGAGCCTATGTCTCCTACTTCAAGCACATCTTCCAGTGAAGACCAAGAGATGGAAGAGGAGCCCACCTCTACCAAAGAAACATCTGCTTCTGCACCCCCTTCACCAGCCCCAAGTACTCTAAAGAAGTTGGTGTCAATGCCTCATGGACCCAAGTGTTCTAGCCAATCAACAATTAACAATGCTGATTCCGCTCAGATTGTTACAGCTTTCACCGCTGAAAAATCACCAGCAAAGCGTTCAGCACCTCCAGAAGATACAGTAATGGAAGAAACTATTCGAGTAACCCGAGGAAGATTGAGGAAGACCAGGTCCACTGTAACGAAATAAACGACTTGTGCCACACTTCATTCTCCTTTTCAAATGTTAGTAAACTAGCTGTATGTTGGATATGCACCATGTATTTATTTAATATGAAAATATAAAGGTGGGAAAGCTAGGGGGAGGTTCATGTTGTATATTTGTTACTTGCCTTCTCAACAAAAGAAAATAAATCGTTTCTTATCTTGATTTCTCTGATCTCATTAGCCATGGTATGGTGTTGTTATGGCGTTGTATGGTAATTGGCCTCTTGGTTGGGAAACTTGTTGACTGATCAAGCCAGTCCAAAAGCCTCAAGTCCAATGTTCATTTTGATAAATGGGCTTTCCGAATAATAAAAAATTCAGCAATTCACATATTCTCAAATTTCATACACATATTTGTCCAACTGACTATGTATTTAAATTTATCTCCACCCACGCACTTATTATAGCTACCTTGATATACAAATCACAATTATATCCACTTTGCACTCATGTTCTTGTTATTTGTGCATTATATCAACCATTCCTTATAAATTAATTTGTATTTCTAATTTATCTAAAACATGTTTTGTCAATAAGATAAAATTGATACTCCTTAACAGTGAATAATTCATGATATCAATTACTAAATTAAAGTTTTAAACTTCATATTGAAGAAAAGATTTTATCCATAGCTCAAAAACATAGAAAACTTTTAACCAAGCTTTTTTGAAAATTTTCATTAATTTTTTTTCAATAATAATATTATGAGTATAAAAGTATTATAAATTAGTGTATTATGGAGGCAAGGCGGGTGGGTATTCGAACGGAGCAGGTGGGTATGGAGTGGGTATGTCCTTGTACCAACCACCTACTTACAATTCATAGCCGGTCAGACTTATCATATTTATACGGTTACACCCATCCACTATCTATCAAACTGATATACATTCATTTCAACTTGTATGAATACAGTGTAAAACTTTTTAAATTATAGTCGCCTGTCATTCGTAATCGGATCCTTGTGTGAATTTTATTTCAACATCACCCTCATGGCCTCATGCATAAAGAAATGCAGAAAAACTTTTGCAGTGGCTAAAAGTTAATTGATGTAAAAATATATAAAGAGGACAAGATCATGAAAATCTTCACATTTTTATGTGACTGTTGTTTTTGGTTAGCCACTTAGAAAAAGTTGCTTTATACATAATTATTATGAAATTTCAAATTCAAAATTAAATGCAATGTAATTAGTATTACGAAGTACCAACAAAAATTATGGGAAGGACAAAAAGAAGCATAAAGGATTATTTTGTATGATCATCTTCATGCTTTTGTTCCCTTTCAAAATCAACAACTACATTTATTTTCGCATCAAATCATTATCTGGTTTTCCATTTGTGGGGTTCAACACTTTCTCCACCATCTTTTTTATTTATATATAATCTTTAGCTAATTAATGGATTAAGGACAATTATCTCATCAACTAATTAGCTACAACTTTCATTAACAAATCAACTAATGCACTACAACGGGATCGAATTTCTCAATTAACTAATTAAACCAAAAGTTTAAGCTAATAATTGAGATTATATAATATAATAGTATTATATAATTTATAGTATATACTCTATTTGCCCCCAAACACGGGAGTTATATAGACTTTCTTCATACTTAACACTAAATAATTCGACTGAAAAGGAGAATTAGATGAGAATCAAACTCGTCACCTAAGCTTTCACTAACATGCTAACTGCTAAGAAACAAAACAATTAAAATAAAAACTTAAGTTGATAGTTGAGATTCCATAATATGTTATGTAACTATCTTAAACCATTTATATAGGACAAATTTAAATTATAAATACTTTGTCCCATAATGTTGGGAGGAAAAATTTAAATAAATTTATGTAGAGTCTTGAGTAAAAACTTAAAAGGGGTTACAAACTTTTTTTAAAAAATAAGAGATTTCAAGAGATGAACAATTTTTTTTTAATAACTTATTGTTAAAAGCAATAAAAGATAACATCTTCAAACACATAAAAAACTGCTTCTTATATATAAATACGGTCTTAGAAGCTCATTGTTCATTGATAATAAACTCGATGATTTAATATTTACTTTACCTTATAATTATATCTAATTTGACACGACTTTAAAAATAGATTTACAATTACGTAAAATTAATATAAACTCAAGATTTAATTTTAAATTGACTATAAACATATAGTCTGAAATCAATCCAAAAATCCAATAAACAGCTCTAATTTGATACAATACCGTACTCTAGCTATTATCTTTTGGAAATGATTTACAAAAGGATTTATCAAAGGGTAATTTGTTCAAGTTCTAAATTTTCTTAACCTTTTATACTCTAAAAAATCTATAAATAAAAGTTAGAACCTACCACTATTGACTGATGCATTCATTAATTACAGTGAGTATAACAAAATGTGAACTAAGAATTTAACAAAGTGAACACAACTTTGAGTCAAAAGAAGCATTAAAGAGAAGAACAACTCCCAACATTTAAGATATCACTTCCTACTAATTAATTAAACAACTTAAGTACCATTCGTGCACCCAATAAAACGTAAAATGAGGTACTTGTCCAACTTAAACCCAAAAAAAAAAAAAAAACTTACTTAAACTATCTATTTATTAGTAAGCTAAATCCCACTGCTTCTTTATATTTAGTGATTAGTGATAAACGTAAAATGGACAAATAAAATAAATATATTTAGTGATTAGTAAGCTAAATCCCACTGCTTCTTTATATTTATTAGTAATAGCTTAATAGGTAGTTTATCTGGTGGATAAATATAGCTAAATGTAACCACCTTTCTAATATAATTATTGCCTTGCTATATATATATATATATATATATATATAGGGTCAAGTTTCAGTGAAAACCAAGCTTATATGAGAACTGTGAAAATAAAAAAATGTGTTATCTTTTTACAGAAAAGGTGTTAGTTTTGCACAAAAAATGTGTTACTTTTGTTTTTAAACAAATATGGTATTTCTTACCAAAAAGTGTAACTTTTAGAAAAAAAATATAAATGCAAAGTAACACATTTTTTTCGAGAAGTAACACCTTTTTATATAAAAAGTAACACCTTTTTATGGTTCTCACAGTTCTCATATAAGGATGATTTTCACTTGAATTTCTTCACATATATATATATAAGGCTATTAGAATTGCACAAACGTTATAAATTATGGATTTGTCTACAAATTAAATGCTCTTGTTTTTTATTTTTGTAATAGATGTTTAATTTTGATTTCTCTCTATTCAAAGGTTTGATTATTTCCTTTTTATAAATAAAAGTTGAATGCTTTATCTTTTACTTTTTCGGCAAAATTATAGGTCAGTCTAGTTAGCTATTGGTTGAGAGCTAGACTATTTAAGAATTTTTTCTTTCATCTTTATGACAGTCCAACAAAGCTCGATTTTCATTATCTATATCAAAAATATTGTTCGTAAGGATTTTCTAGCTAGTTTTATTTCTCACTCTGTCAGCGAAATGGAAGCGTCTTGTCTTCTATATATGACTATTAGATGAGCCTAAGCCACCAATTCCAGCTTCCAATCAAATACGTAAAGACAAATTACACATTAAATAATAATCCCATCTAAATATCTAATTAATATTATTATTATGATAATGAAATATGATATTATTTTCAAATCTTATAAAAGTTCTATAATTATCACAAAATATACAAAAAGGTAAGTAAGATTATTCGATATCCAACCGTTTGATACTTGGATAAGTTGATCCCACAACAGCTTTCTATGGTTGTTTTCATCATGGCTTCTTATAATAAATAAATCCAATTTACCACTTGCCACCCACTTTATGAGTTTTTTGGTTGATGTTATCGAATTATATACGGAGTAATTACATCAAATCCATTATACACATTTACCTAAGCACTTTTGTATCGTATTATCTCGCCCTCAAAACAAAAAGTTTATAAGTTAAAAATTTCTATTATTTTCATATTTAACGCAATATAAAGCATGTTTTATAGTGAGACCGTCTCATATAAGAATTTATATACATTTAAACATGAAGAATGAATTAGCCCACTTGTTAAGAAATTTATTTATTTTTATATAAAAATTCGAATTTGATATATGAAGGATTAATTTCTCTTTTTGCTTTTTTTTAATGTTTGTGTTAAAATCTATTTTTTTGTAGTCATAGGGACCGATGAAGTAATACTCGACTATGATGGATAGAGTTCTCCACCATTAAACTCTAAGGTGCACCTATTGTGATTTGATCTTAATTTATAGATATGAGACACAAATTCTACTACTAATTCAATTACTTAACTTAAGACTCTCTTTTACAATTAAATGTCACATTTGATAATTTATTAAATTTAAGAAAAAAATAAGACAATCACATAGAATCACATAAAAGAATAAGTTTGGGAAAAAAATGATAATTTTAAATAGTTGAATTAATTCCATATAATTGAATAAGTAAAGAAAAAATTTACCAAATAAAAAAATAAAATATTTAATGTAAATATGCAAAAAAAAAAATATTAACGAGCTAGTATTATAGTTGACTACTCGTAACATGTAAGATTCTTTTACCACTTTCCTTGAACAATAATTATTAGTTATTGCATAGAGCTTGAATTTTAACGAACGTAGTACTTAAAAGAGTTTTAAGTCTAATAATAGTAGAAGTACTTGTAAGTTAGCATGTGCTCTAATTAGCCACATGAATCTTCCTACTTCTTTTTTTTTCTCAACCTTGCTTAACTTTTGAGAACCTCTTGTAAAATTTACTAGGTATACCTGAGGCGGACCTAAGATATTGAAGATCCTTTTTTTTAAAAAAAAAAAAAATATATATTTGAGATTTAAATATAAATAACTAAAGTAAAGTAAAAATAATGTAAATTATTAGTATCAACTAATATTTAAGACCTTAGGCCCTATGCGATCGAACACCTTACACATGCTCAGAATCAATCTTACTTAACTTATTTTCCCTAACACTATACATTTATTTCTTTAATTATACTATGACAAAAAAAAAACATTCAGCAAGGTCAAAATATAATATAGGGCAAAGAAAAACATAGAAATAAACTCAATAAAAAGTATGATAATTACACCATTACAAGTTAATTTTTGATTCCCATTATTCACAACTTTTGTTTCAACCTTTTTTAATGATTTATCTTTAACTAGAAAATATAGTTACAATATACGTAATAGCTAGAATCTTGTTGAATTCGTCTCAAGCTGTAGCTTTTAAATATGTATAACTAGAGTATATAGATATTAGAGTTTAATTTGACATACTTATTTTAATTTAAAGAGTCTATCCACTATCTATAGACAAAATTTGAAATTAAAAATACAAAAAATGTCCCAAAAAAATAAAAATAGAAATAGAAGAAAAGAAATCATATAAGACAATATTATAAAATAGTAAAATGGACCAATAATAACTAATACAAAATCTTAGATTTAGCTAATAAAAAATGTAGTAAGAGCACCCATTAGCTTAACAACTTCTCAAAGTTAAGACCCACCACCACTAACTTATTTACTTGGCATTCCTTAATATCTTCCATCTTCAATCCTTTATGTATGACACATTACACCATAATACACTCCACTATGCACATGCCTTTCTTCTTCTAAAATACTCCCTTATATTTTCTCCTTTCTTTAATTTTTCATGACCATTTTCTTAAGTCTTATTTTCATGGGTATTCTTACATTCATTCCCCAAGATCTTTCCTCCACTTCTAAACCCAAAACAACCAAACATGGCCTAAAACACCCTAAAAAGACCCATCAAAAAGACCAAAAACTACCCATGGAGACCCCAAAAGAAGCCCAACAAAACCCGAAACCGAAACCCAACCAAAAGCCAAAGAATAACCCATCATCATGGGGTCAATTTAAGAACCTTCTAACTTGTAAACAAGTAGAAGGTTCTAGAGTTCATGATCCGTCTAAAGTCGGGTCATCATCATGTGGGTCTATGTGTAGTTTTCGTGATGTGGTTCATGGAACTACTAGAGTGGTTCATAGGTCAGATAACTCTTCCCCTGAAAGTAGCTCATTGGGTCAAGAAGCCCGACTTTTGAACCGGGGCAAAACCGGGTCGGGTTCCGTTTCGAGTCGGTCGTTAACCGGGTCGGTTAAATCGGGTGCTAGTGGGGCTACTACACATTCGGTGTCTTCTAGAGGAATGCCCTTGAGAAAGTTATCTGGGTGTTATGAGTGTCACATGATTATTGATCCTAGCAGGTGTGCTTGCTTTTAATTAATTTTTCTATTTTTCAATTAAATTGCTATATTTTTCTCTACAAATAAAAATTTATTAGAAAAATTAATAGTGTACATAGCACATTAATTATAAGCTACAATTATCACATTTTTTTTTTCCTATAATATACTGGAAGTTCTTGAAAAAATTTTTTTTTAATAATTTTATCTTATAATTTAGATATAAACAGATGAGTTGATAATTTAATGCTAATATTTAGTAAATTAGTTAGTTAAAACAACTTGTTATGACTTTGCATCTAATTTACAAAACTATTCTCATCAGTGTGTTCAAATTAATTAATCAAATTAGTTAATAAATTAACTGGTGAAATTAGCAACTCCTATCGACTTGCCCACATTATTTGCCAAACACCTTCATTATATTCGCTTCGCCATATAAAGATAAGAATCCAAGTAAATTACCAAAGTTTTTTAATACTATACTATGATTGGTTTAGTAAGTACTCCAATAATTAACAAAAGTTTATAAATTTGGTTTAATTATGAATTGTTGGATTAGTTAAATGATGAAAATTGAAAAATATAGGTACCCAATAATACCAAGGTCAACTGTATGTGCATGCCCTCATTGTGGAGAAATATTTCCAAAGATTGAGAGTTTGGAGCATCATCAAGCAGTTAGACATGCAGGTAACTAAATTATAGGGTTGTTATCTTTATTTTGTGCTAAATTGATGATTTTTTTATTTTTATTTTGTACCAAAAAGTGTTATAAGAAATTAAATTTTTGGGTACTTGGTCGTTGGCTTACGGGATTCAAATTTTAATTTTGGGATATAAATGTGATGTCAGGGCTTTAAAGATGGATGGTACTTTTATGAAACAACTTCAATGGCCTACATTATATTAATATCTCTCAAAGCTAAATAAACTACATTTTGTTTAGGATACATGCTATAAAATAATATTTATTTTGCCCATTTTGTATCATTTTAAATTACGATATAAAAGCTAATTCATTTAAATGATGCAAAATGAGTGAGATAAAATAATTGTAAAAATTAAAAATGTATTGTGTGTAGAAGGCAAGTTACTATGATAAAAGCGTATAACTATGAGCTTAATCTTTTAGTTGAGTTGATTTTTTAATATGATATTCATTAGCTGCCTAAGTTATGAATTTGATTACAATTTACCCTAAATTTCAAGTTGAATATTAAGTATCACATATGAAAAATAATTGTGTTCTATCAATACTATATAAGGCTCTCGTGTAATAAGCATGATGAAGTGTATAAACATATTATATGAGTCTATCAAGAGTTAACGAACGAATTTTGATTTTGTCGAACGTATAAGCTTTTGATAGAATTAGGAATAACAAATGTTTTTCCTAATTTTTTTTTTTTTTTTTTGCAATGTTCTTCCTAATTTTTTCCAATAGGAGTTTTACATTTTAATAAAATTTTTCCATTACATTGAAAATAAATTATTTGAATAAAATATACATAAGATAAATACTTGAAATTTACTGTCAAAAATCGTATTTTATTTCAATTTAAGTACTTAATACTCCTTAGTTTTATCATATTAGACCATGAGTTTAATTTTCATAGAACCTTCTCTTTTTCAAGCAATCTCATAAGAAAATGTACAACCGTATAGGTAAATATTAGTTATTTAAGAAAATAGTTAATCACTCTTATGTGTCTCACTATCTCTATTCTATAGGTGGGTTTTTAATATTTTTATTTGATTTTTTTTTATTTTATTTATTTTAATATTATGTATTTTGTTTTTTTTAATTATAACCTTTATTGTTTATGATTTTCTAATCCCATAAAAAAATAAAAAATAATAAAAAAATAAAAAAAATAAAACTTACAGTCAAAACAGTGAAAAGTTTGTTAATAATTATGTCTCTAGCTGGCTAGTTTATGATTTGCACCCCTAAATATTACTAAATGGAGTACTTCTATTTTTTACTGAGCCTGTGACTTCCTTAGGTAGATCCAGAAATTCCAGATGTACACCAGCTAGGTCACATTTAACCCCTCTGTTATTTAAATTTTGCTATTAAAATAATTGACATTATTTTTTACAAACAAAAGAGTAATTGATTTTCACCCATTAGAAATATATGCAGAAATTATTGAATGAATCCATGATATAATATTATTATTTTTAGAAAAAAGAAAAGGGGTAGTTGATGGGAAGTAAATACAGTGATAATGAGTTCAAACAGTATTAATAAATTAAGATAACAAAGTTTTAATTGTGTGATTTTATGGACCACCTTCAAGTAATTTCAATAAAAATAAATATACAAGGAGTTAATTGGCCCACCGACAAAACACAAAACCATTTTTTTTAGATATATTATTACAAATTGCTATGAGAGATGGTCTTTTTGAGAGACGCATTAGATATATGGGCTAAAAAGTCTAATTAATACAAATTAAAAAGAAAAAAAAATATGGGCTTCTTATTTTGAGACGTGTCTTTGTGAGACTGTTTTTTATGAATTCCATAAT